>NC_072379.2:137715000-138022500 GCF_028885625.2 Pongo pygmaeus
CTGTCTACACTAGTCACCTCTCTTCTCCACTTACTCAAGTCTTTTTTCTTTTTCTTTTTTTTTCTTCCTGAGACAGGAAGTCCCAGGCTGGAGTGCAGTAACATGATCATAGCTCACTACAGCCTCAAACTTCTGGGCTCAAGTGATCCTCCCGCCTCAGCCTCCTGAGTAGCTGGGTCTACAGCCATACAATGCTATGTTGCACAGGCTGGTCTTGAACTCCTAGGCTCAAATGATCCTCCCACCTCAGCCTCCCAAAGTGATGGTTTACAGGCGTGAGCCACTGCGTCCATTCTACCTAGTCGAGTCTTAACAATTCCAAGTGATCCCTGTCCAGGAACCGTACAGCCACCGCACACCCAACAGCACTTGCCACCTGCACACCCAGCGGCATCTGATACCAGCTGGACGAGTGCTCACGGTCCCAGCTTCAATCCTCCGCTGCCTTCAGGAGGCCCCACCTCCCTTCACCTGCTCCCCGGCCAGCCTCCCACCGTTCCGCGCGTGCATCGCTTTCTCCAGGACGCAGCCCTGCCCTGCTCAGCCTGGTTGAAATGCTTTTTAAGTGCCCCATTTAGGTGGTTTTTGGACCATGATGTGGGGACATCGAGTGTTATGAGGAACAGTTTCTGTATTCAAATCCTGCCTCCTGGCTATAGGACTGTGGTCAGGTTACTTCTACTTTCTGTTCCTCCATTTCTGTATCTGTACGAAAGGGATAAAGAAAGCTCCCACCTCCTAACCCATTCCTACTGCAAGGCCTTTACCTTCAGATCCCTCCGCCTGAAAACCCTTCTTCCCGCCCCCAATCTTCCCACGCTATCAATGCCGCCTGCTCAGAGAGGGTTTCTTCAGATACCACGATATCTGCCGTCACCAGATATGCCACCCAGCTAGCAGGGCAGGCTTCCCACCCAGCTAGTTCCCCATCGGCCGAACCAGCTGCATGCCACCCACTCCTCAACCCAACGGTTTCACTCCTCTCACCCCGTGAAATTATTCAGACAAGCTAATCACATCCTTCTGCAAGAACCAAAGGTCACCTCACCCTCGTTCACTGCAGAGCCTGCCTCCCACCGGCCCTGCTGGTTCACTCTGCTCCCAAACGCGGTTCCCGAGGGCAAGCCCTGTGTGGCCCGCATGGCGTGCGGTGTCCTTCTCCCCTGGGCTCTGAGGACAAGTGACTAAAAACAGCTGTCAAGCCCGTCTGTCCAGTGTCGGGGTAATATGTTTGGCCATCTTGTACTATTCAGGGCAGGAGGGGGTCCCTCCTTCAATGGGGTGAATAACGGTGATCAGAACAAGCCCCCACTCTCCATCCCGCCCCTCGCCGTCCCCTGCTTGGTTTCCTGCCCACCACTCATCACTGCCTGAAATCTCATTAGTCACGGACATGCCTCCGTGTCCCTTTCTAGAATGTCTACCAAAGCAGGGTCTTGGCCTGCCAGTGTGTAAGCCCTAGATCCGTTCCTAGTACACAGGGAATGTCTAAGGAATGAATGGAGGGAGCGGTGAGAACTCAGCAAGGACAGAGTGCTTAGCGCATCACGGGCACACCGCAAGCGATCTACATATTTTGGCTCTTATTATAGGTGCTTGGTTATTCGTCTTTCTAGCTAGACTATAACCTCCATGAGGTAACAGGTGGTATCTACAGTCTAGCAGAGTGGAGCTGGGCATGGTGGCACGTGCCTGTAGTCCTAGCCACTTGGGAGGCTGAGACGGGAGGATCACCTGAGCCCAGGAGTTTGAGGCTGTAGGGCAGTATGCTCATGCCTGTGAACAGCCCTGCACTCCAGCCCGGGTGTCATAGCGAGATCCCCATCTTTAATAAGAAAAAAAAAAAAGACAAAATCCCCCCAAAATGGTAGTCTAGGGGAGAGACTGGCACATTAATGCTCAGTATGGCGGGGCGTGATGTCTCACACCTGTAATCTCAGCACTTTGGGAGGTCGAGGCAGGCAAATCACCTGAGGTCAGGAGTTTAAGACCAGCCCAGCCAACATGGTGAAACCCTGTCTCTACTAAAAATACAAAAATTTGCTGGACATGGTAGGGCGCACCTGTAATCCCAGCTACTCGGAAGGCTGAGGCAGGAGAATCACTTGAACCCAGGAGGCAGAGGTTGCAGTGAGCTGAGATTGTGCCACTGCACAACAGCCTGGGCTACAGAGCGAGATTCTATTTTTTTTTTTTTTAAAAAAAAGCTCAATACATACTCACAAAAGGTCAAAAAATGGTGAACAACTGTCAAACACTGAAAAGACGAAGGAATTTCTTTTATGTCCTCGAGTGGGGTTGAGAACTGAAGACACAAAGATGAAGGAAGCAATCCTACCACCAAGTCACTTGAGTTCATGTCGCCCATGAGGCCGACACCCTCTGAGAGCCCAGCAGAGGAGCTGACTCATCGGACCCCTCCTGGCTCCACCTGCCACGCACCATGCCTTGCTCCAGTGCCCTCTTGATACGTGTGGCATCTGCCACCGGGAACCAGATCTCGGCGATGACACACTGTTGGGTGACGTCGATGTTGCACATGTTCAGGATGTGGTAGACAGCCTTCATCTTCTGCACCTTGATGAGCCAGGAGTGCCAGTTGGTAGCGGCTTCCTGCAGCAGGCGCTGGCGGTGAGACTCTGTTTGTGTTATGACCTATACAAAAAACAACACACAGGAAAACAGAGAACTTTCACAGAGCTACTTGACAATGTGCCAAAAATGGAGGGCCACAGGCCACAGCAGCTTCCTCTGCTCTGAGCAGGCTCCTTTGACCTGTGGCTGTCACCTGGCCTTGAACTCTCCTGAGCAGTTTATCTCCCCCCGCTAGAGGCTAAAACCCTTAGGTAGAGATTGTATCTTCCTTTTCTTTTAAATTCCTCATTGTCCTATTGTTATGGGTTGAATTGTCCACATAAAAGAGTCCTAAACTCTGACACCTGTGAATATGGCCTTTTTGGAAAGAGGGTCTTTGCAGATGGGATCAGGTTAAGAAGAGGTCATACTGGATTCGAATGGGCCCTAATCCCATATGATCACTGTCCTGATAAGAAATGTGGACATGGAGGCACACAGGGAAGAACACCACGTGACAACGGAGGCAGCGATCAAAGGAGGCACCTGCAGCTGAGGAATGCGGAGGATGGCCTGCAGCACCAGAGGTGGGGAGAGGCAAGCGGGGGCTCCCTTCAGGTCTTCCGAGGGAGCACGGCCCTGCTGACGCCTTGATTTCAGACCTCTGGCCTCCAGAACCACGAGAGAATAAATCTCTATTGTCTTAAGCCACCCAGTTTGCAGTAATTTGTTAGAGCAACCCTAAGAGATTACTACATCTACCACAACGCTTTATATACATAATACCTCCAATAAATGACAAGTGAATGAATGAAGGAATGAATGGACAATTGGGCCCACACAGAATTTATTTAATTGAAATCATTTTTATGTTTTGATGATACAACAAACTGGGTAATCTTTTTCAGTACACATGGCCTCTGTAAGAGACACACTGTAAGAGAGACATGGTGGCTCTAAGATTAATGAGAGCCATGAGGCCCACCGAAGCGTCTCACAAGCCCAATACTACCTGTCACTTAGCAATATAATGCCACCTGGCCTGGAGATTTCCACACCTGGCCTGGAGATTTCCAGGAGACAAGAGCACCTCAGCACAGAGGTGACTTTCAGAAACCTCAAAGAGCACAGCCCAAATTAAATGCCTCAGCATCAGACAGTGTCTAAGATTCATCTTTGGCAGGGACTGAACCAAAGGAGAAAGCTGCCCCTGCAGAAGCTGCTCAGCTGGGATCACCTGAAGGCCTCGACACAGCAGCAACCTGTCATACTAAATGTAAGCACACATCTAGCAGAATTTCTTTTCCATTCTCCTCATGACGTTTTCATAAAATCAAGTATGGAGTATTGGGGGGAAAGGACTTCAGTGGCTTCGGGGAAACAGTGTTCCTGACAAGTGACAAAGAAGGAATGGAGAGGATTAAAAAATTAAACACAGGCCGGGCACAGTGGCTCACGCCTGTAGTCCCAGCACTTTGGGAGGATGAGGTGGGTGGATCACCTGAGGTCGGGAGTTCGAGACCAGCCTGACCAACATGGATAAACCCCGTCTCCACTAAAAATACAAAATTAGCCAGGTATGGTGGCGCATGCCTGTAATCCCAGCTACTCGGAAGGCTGAGGCAGGAGAATCACTTGAACCTGGGAGGCGGAGGTTGCGGTGAGCCGAGATCACACCACTGCACTCCAACCTGGGCAACAAGAGCAAAACTCCATCTCAAAAAAGAAAAAAAAAATTAAACACAGGTTTTCTGGAAAAGTAAAGTTGTCTGCTAGCCTAAGAGTTTTGAAAGACGCACATATCTAATTTCTTAACATACTTGCCCAGAATCTAAAACTGAGTTGACTTCTACCATAGGTATATGCAGCTACTAAATTTTATTTATTTTATTTCCTTTTATTTTATTTTGAGATGGAGTCTCACTTTGTTGCCCAGGCTGCAGTACAGTGGCACGATCTCAGCTCACTGAAACCTTTGCCTCTCAGGTTCAAACGATTCTCCTGCCTCAGCCTCCCAGGTACCTGGGACTAGACTACAGGTGACTGCCACCACGCCTGACTAATTTTTGTATTTTTAGTAGAGATAGGGTTTCACCAGTTTGGTCAGACTAGTCTTGAACTCCTGACCTCAAGTGATCCACCCACCTCAGCTTCCCAAAGTGCTGGGATTATAGGCATGAGCCACCGCACCCAGCCCTAAAATTTAAATTGAATTAAAATTAAATAAAAATAAAAACTAAATGACTTAGTGGCACTAGCCATGTTTCAAGGGCTCAATAGCCACATGCGGCTCGTGACTGCAGCGTTGGACAGCGCAGGCCACACGAACCTTCCGTCATAACCGAAAGTTCTATTGAACTCTAGCACTGATGAGAGTGCCAGCTGAGGGAGGCCCAGCTGTTTTCAGTGATTACTTTCAAAGCTGCTGTGATTGAAGAAAGCGTTCTGATCATAAATGTGTTGAGTGCCACGCTGGATGGTGACAGACTTTACAAAGAAAATGAGTTTGGGATGGATGAATGTTCACATGGTGAAACTAGACTCACTGTTTTTACAGAATTAACCCATCAGCTTAAACAACCGGGCAATTCAGTGGGAAAATAATCAGTCAAACTGGTTGTTCAACTTAATTGGCTGGGTGGTTGTATCATAGATTCCGTCTAGGCCGAGGCTGGCAATAAAGGGTGCCTTTTATCAGATCGGGGTGGCCACCTGAAGGCTGACTAGGGCTGTCGTCAAATCTGAGCCTGGGCAAAGCATTCTTAAGACACAGCTTCGTTCCCTCTAGCTTATTGAACAGTTTCCCAATTGTGAAATCTTCCACAGCCACAACCAGAAAGGCATAGCCAGCATTCCAGCCAGCCTCCCAGCGAGGGCCCTGGGGGGCAGGGCTTGCATGAAAACAGCAGAGGCAGCCCTCCTGCAGCCGCCATCAGACCATGCACCCAAACCCCTCACTCACAGTGATTAAATCTTCCAGCCTCACATTGACGCTCTCCAACATCTCTTTGCGCTCCACCACAGGCTCTGGGCAAGGGTAGACAGTGGCTCGAAACCTGTGTTTAATATATTCCAAGGGACACAGGTGAGTTCTTGCTGCAAAGCATTCTGCACCCCCTTTTCTGCTAAGACATCGTTTGCTGACTTTAGTTAGATGGCCAACCTATCCTAGAATAACTGCGTCTTTGGCCACTGGAAAAGGAGTCCCAGTCATAAGGGTTCCCAGTACGTCACTTATGCTGTGAATTGAGGCTGCAGTTCTGTTATATGAACGAGCTTCATTCAAACCATAAAACCTGTGTGTTGTTAGGTAAATAAGACTGCAGGCTGGGCTTGCCCCCTCCTAAGAATCTATTAATGTATTAATATCCTCTGCACTGAGTCATTTCTGCTTCTATGGAGCTACATGTAACACGATTCTGTAAAATCCAAAACAAGTTAGCCATGCAGTTGGATTACTCTTGAGCAGCTGATGAAAAGTCTCAGATGGAATAGACTGAAAGGGGGAACGTGTCCACTTTTAGTTACCCTCACATTTTGCCTATTCAAGTTCTCCCTATTCATATTCTCACAACTATTAAAAATCAACTGGGGCTGACTTTTATGTGAGAAAGTTATTCTAAAGCGTTACCAACCTCTAGAAGCCACAGTCGTGTGCATTTGGCATTGCACATCTCTTTACCTAATCCTGGCCCAAATCACTAAAGAAAGAGCCATTCACTCCCTCTTACCCATCACAGATCTTCTTGATTTTCTGCCTGAGCTGCTCTCCTTGGTAAAATATAATGAATATGTTCTTCTGAATTTCTTCTTTCTGGAAAATCAGAATAAGTTAAAAAAAAAGGGGGGGGTTCTTTCTGGTTAAAACATAATAGACAGAAATGTAAAGTCCTGTTTTTAGGCTTACATAATTCCTAAATTTAAAACTGGGAAACTGTAACTTTCCTAGTTCATCTAAGTTCATAGCTCACAGTTGAGAGCAAGGCCATCCAGGACCTCACAGAGGCTGATGCAGCCTTAAGGTGACAGGCTCCCTGTTCCCGATGCTGGTTGGACCACAGCCAGACCTTATATTCAGCTCTAAGCCCCACATTTAAGAGATATGATAATAAACAAGAAAACATTCAGAAGAGAATATCGCAAGGCTTAAAACAAAGACAGCTGGCTGATAAACTGGCTCACCAGAGTTAATTAACACACAACACTGACATTTTGGGGATGAGTAGGTGTTTCATATTTAACAAAGGTAAAGCCATGCCCAATTTTTGACTCATACATACAGTTGCTCAGATTTTTTGACTCACACAGTTGCTTGTGTGCCATAAGACTGCTGCTTAAATCGCACTTGTCAAGTCCAAGTTGGACAATTCACAAGAAAGGAAGATGTGTTCCACAAGCAGACATGCAAATGTTTAACTCTTACTGTAAGCAAAGAAATATGAGCTGAAACAATGCATTCTTCCAATCTTATTTAGTTTGAGCGGGTAAAGGTAAAATTACAAAACCCAGACCGGGTGCAGTAGCTCACACCTGTAATCCCAGCACTTTGGGAGGCTAAGGTGGGTGGATTGCTTGAGCCAAGGGGTTCAAGACCAGCCTGGGCAACATGGTAAAACCCCATCTCTACAAAAAATACAAGAATTAGCTGAGTGTGGTGGTGCTCACCTGTGGTCCCAGCTACCAGGAAGGCTGAGGTGGGAGGATTGTTTGAGCCCAGGAAGTTGAGGCTGCAGTGAGCCATGATCATGCCACTGCACTCCAGCCTGGGTGACAGAGTGAGACCCTGTCTCAAAAAAAACCCCAAAAAACAAAAAACAAAACCTATTGTTGGAAAAGTTATGACAAATCCAATAGACTCATCACATACTACTCAAGGCACTGAAATCAGAAAAGTCACCGCAAGGCTATTTGTCGGGACCCATTGGGTGTCATTAAAATGCCCACACCCTTTAAGCCAGCAATCCTATTTTCCTTGAACTTGTTTATTATGAAAGTAATTCAGAAGCTAATAAAAATCCACATGCATAAAGATGTTCATCATGGTGTCTACATTCTGGAGAAAAATTAGAAATAAAGTGTCCAAAATAGTTAACGTCACATCAATTCAGTGGACACATTAGACATTCCTTAAAAATACTATCAAAATGAATCCTGTCTTTGGCATTTCCTTACGGGAGCAAGTGGCAGTGTTTTAGGATTTTCAGAGCTGCTGTATTACATTATTTCCAAAAGGTTTCTCTACCCGTGGAGTCTACCCTGGTCATTTTCTGAGTCTCTTAAATTTTCTTTTCTCCTGATCCACCAGATCAGGAATCTGCTCTAATCTCATGACTTCCCTTTGGTGACCTTCGGCGTCCACGCTCATCTTTTTCCAGATGCTTTTACTTCCTCTCCACCATGACTGTCACATTTCAAAACAGGTTTATAAAAAGTGATGATTTAATGTCAAATTAAAAAATAATCATTACAAAGGATGCACAGTAATATGGGGAGGGATCTCGTGTTAGGTAAAACAAAGAAAAGAAAAAAATTATTTCCATGTATACTACAATCATATAAAATTGTACCTGTCTACGGCTATAGAGAAAAATAGTACAAAAGGCAAAATACAAATGAAGACATTAGAGTGATGGGGTTTCTCATTTTTTTCATAATCTTTCTTATTTTAAATTTCATTTATTTTAAAGTTGTTTTTCATCAAAATGAATTTTGTTGTTTTTTCATTAAAATTAATTTTTTTAGCCTCTAATCTGAAAAAGATTATAGACGCTCAGAAATAAGCTTAGCTTCTGGGAATTAAAGAGTAAGTGGATTAAATACAAACTGGAAGATGAGACAGCAACATCCGACAGAATTCACAGCAACAACTGTATGGCACCAAGGGCCGAGTGCCCTCGAAGCCTTGTTGTTTGAAGTGTGGGATCTATTGGCAAATATATCATCAGCATTCTCTGGGAGTTGTAAGAACTGCAGAATCTCAGGCCCCACTCAGACCCATTGACTCAGAATTTTTTTTTTTTTTTTTTTTTTTTTTTTTGAGGGAGTCTTGCTCTGTCACCCAGGCTGGAGTGCAGTGGCACAATCTTGGCTCACTGCAACCTCCGCCTCTTAGGTACCGGTGATTCTCCTGCCTCAGCCTTGCAAGTAGCTGGGACTACAGGTGTGCGCCACCACTCCTGGCTAATTTTTTTATTTTTAGTAGAGACAGAGTTTCACCATGTTGGCCAGGATGGTCTCAAACTCCTGACCTCGGGTGATCCGTCCACCTCGGCCTCCCAAAGTGCTGGGATTACAGGCATGAGTCACCATGCCCGGCCTATTTTTTTTTTGAGATAGGGTCTCACTCTGTTCCCCAGGCTGGAGTGCAGTGGTGTGATCATAGCTCACTGCAGCCTTGACCTCCTGGGCTCAAGTTGTCCTCCCACCTCAGCCTCCTAAGTAGATGGGACTACCGGTGTGTGCCACCACACCTGGTTAACTTTTTTTTGTGGAGATGTTGTCTTGCTATGTTGCCCAGGCTGGTCTCAACCCCCTGACCTCAAATGATCCTCCCACCTTGGGCTCCCAAAGCGCTGGGATTACAGGCATGAGCCACCATGCCTGGCCTGGAATTTGCATTTTAACAAGATCCCCGGGTGACCTCTCTGCTTGCGTGAACACTGAAGCTTGAGAAGCTGACCTCAATCAGTTCTCAGTTCTTTAAGACATAGCTGCCGCCTAGGATAGTACTAGTATAACTAAGTTCTAGAGAAAAGTATAGCTATGTCTCTGGGAAGAATGAACCAATTATGAGGTGTTGACAAGAATCAGTCCTTGAACTCACCTTTCAAATATATATTTTTTAAAATGAACAAAGTAAAAGGGAAGGAAAAAAGGAGAAAGAAAGGAAATAGATATTAGTTTCATCAAACTAAAGACCCCCCATGTTTTGGGAGAATGAAGGGCTTCTGCTGAGGGCTATGGGAAGTCTCAGAGAAAGTTTTTGCAGCCCGAGGTTCCCACCGTGACAGGATCCTCCAGAGAGGCGTCCATCTCACTGAATTTCAAGTACACGTTTCCTCGGCAAATTCGCCACAGTAACCGCTCAAAGGAAGCCATCCTCTCCCTGTTGATCACACCGGCTATGAACCTAGGCAGCCAGAAGGGAAGACATTCCTTAGGCACAGGGACTGGGGTGCAGAGAGAAGGCCCTGTAGGACGTGAAGACGCACCATGAAAGGAAGGGCCATTCACTCTGCGAGCAGGAGGGACCCCGACACAGCTCTGCCGACAGGAGTCCCAAGGCCACCCCACATCCAGCCCCGACTTGCCCCAAGTCCCTTTGACCTTCTGTTTTCTTTGATATCTTGAAATATCCTTAATCATTCCAATACTATATCGTCACTAATTGCAATTAAGAATATGATAGAACGGCCGGGTGCTGTGGCTCACACCTGTAATCCTAGTACTTTGGGAGGCCGAGGCGGGTGGATCACCTGAGGTCAGGAGTTCGAGACCAGCCTGGCCAACATGGTGAAACCCCAACTCTACTAAAAATACAAAAGTAGCCACACATGGTGGCGTGCACCTATAATCCCAGCTACTCAGGATGCTGAGGTAGGAAAATCACTTGAACCTGGAAGGCGGAGGTTGCAGTGAGCCAAGATTGTGCCACTGCACTCCAGCCTGGGCAGAGAAGAGTGAAACTCTTCTCAAAAAATAAAAAAAAAGAATATGATAGACCATTCATCATGCATTGTAGCTAATGATAGCAAATATTCAACAGTGGTCTCTATGCATTTTTCCAAAAATATTTTAATACTAAGAGGGAAAAATACATTGATGTCTATATATATCTGTTTTTTCCATTATCCAAGCATGTAGATAACTGCTGACCCAAACTTCTCATGTTAGCCAGTGACTTTCAGGGGCTTATTACTTTAAATGTACATTGATCCTGTATTACCTTCTGATCGAATATTTCCAATAAATATTTTTATTTTCATTTCAAATTCAATGCCTAGTGCCTCAAATATCAGGCCCTCAAATATCTATCAAATAAAAAATCATAAATCCCAAACTCACAACTTTCAGAAATGCTTTAAAATGCATCAATTTCACCTAGGCACTGAACAAAATCCTACCATTTTGAATCACCACATTATTTTCATGGCTATAACACATCATATCACTGCTTCTTGGAAATAACTTGATTGCATAACTATCCCATTTCTTTTTTTTATTAAAAAATTTTTTTTTGTAGACACAGAGTCTTGCTATGTTGCCCAGGCTGATCTCAAACTCCTGGCCTCAAGTGATCCTCCTGCCTCAGCTTCCAAAGTGCTGGGATTACAGGCATAAGCCACCACATCTGGCCCCCATTTCTAATTACATTTAAAAATGTATCCCGGGCAACACAGTGAGGTCTCGTCTATACTAAAAAATTTTTTAAAAATTAGCCTGGCATTGTGGCGCGTGCCTGTGGTCCAGCTACTTGCGAGGCAGAGGTAGGAAGATCACTTGCGCCTGAGAGGTCAAGGCTGCAGTGAGCTATGATTGCACGTCTGCACAGCCTGGGCAACAGAGCGAGACCCCGTGTCAAAAAAAAAAAAACAAAAATTCAGGCCAGGCGCGGTGGCTCACGCCTGTAATCCCAGCACTTTGGGAGGCCAAGGTGGGCGGATCACGAGGTCAGGAGATCGAGACCATCCTGCCTAATACGGTGAAACCCCTTCTCTACTAAAAACACAAAAAAATTAGCTGGGTATGGTGGCAGGCGCCTGTAGTCCCAGCTACTCGGCTGAGGCAGGAGAATGGTGTGAACCTGGGAGGCGGAGTTTGCAGTGAGCCGAGATTGCGCCACTGCACTCCAGCCTGGGCGACAGAGTAAGACTCTGTCTCAAAAAAAAAAAAAAAAATTCAAACTCCAAGTGCATTTATTATCAAAGTAATATTTTATTTTATTTTTTTGAGCTGGAGTCTTGCTCTGTCGCCCAGGCTAGAGTGCAGTGGCACGATCTCGGCTCACTGCAACCTCTACCTCCAGGGTTCAAGCGATTCTCCTGCCTCAACTTCCTGAGTAACTGGTATTACAGGCACGTGAGACCACGCCTGGCTAATTTTGTATTTTTAGTAGAGATTGGGGTTTCACTATGTTGGCCAGGCTGGTTCCAAACTCCTGACCTCAAGTGATCCACCCACCTCAGCCTCCCAAAGTGCTGGAATTACAGGTGTAAGCCACCATGCCCGGCCCCCAAAATAGTACTTTAAAGAGAAAGGAAAAACATATGTCCCCATAGCCTTGTTCCAACGCCAGGGAAGAGTTGTGATAATCCATCTGAACAATGATCCCCACAGCTTCCCATGGGGGAGCAATATAAACATTGCAGTCTTCAGGCTCAAGGAGGTCAGCATCGCCACTAACAAGAAGCTGACACCACTTCCGACTCCACCAACCTAGTAAGTTACACATGGGTCTATTCCTTGGCAGAGGCTTCGCATCCATGGGAAACAGTCCCCATTCCAGTGGCTGTTTGTTTACCCGTTCATTCACTCACTCAGAAATCACTCACTAGGACCAGGGACCCATCTACACACAAGAGTTATATACTAACCCCAACTTTCCGGTCATATATGCAGGCACCGCTTTCAACTCCAGGAGGCCAGAAGTGTCCTCAGTAAAGAAATCATCAGCTAAATTGGTTTCCGTCTGAAAGTCAAAGCACTATGATTTTCATTTAAATATATTTAGGGAAACTGAAAAGGCACCCACACCTCAAGATTTTCTCTGGTTTTAGTGAAGCTTTAATTTTCCACAAAAAGTTAACAGAAGTCAGAAAACAGAGTGCTCCCGGCCAGATCCAAAAGCTTTCCTGGTCTTTTCCTACCAAAACCCTAAAACTTCTCAAACCAACTGCTGTGCTTGGTTCTGACTTCTCTTTCTGCCTGAGCCATTTTCAGCACATACATTTTACTGAGCACCATAATATTTTTCCCTTCAATTCAACCAGCACTACAATTATTCCACCCAAAATACTCCTCCGCCCTCACCAATGGCTTAGCCATGGAACAGAAACAGAGTGATTTACTCAGATCCCAGGCCAGCCAGTTTCCAAAATGGAAATTTGAGGTTCTGATTTAGTAAATCATCCCCACATGACCACCTCAAAGAAGTCTTGGGTTTTCTTCAGGAGGTATTTCAGTTCCGTCAGTTCTAGGAAGCTTTGTTTCAAGGCCTGCTGGTTCTGGTTGGCTTCCTGTAACTCTCCTTCCAGTTTTTCTAGAACAGTCTATGCAGGAAGGAAAAAGAAGGTAAGCCAACAGCAAGTGCTATGACATTCCTGAAATACATTACCCACAACAGATGACTAAAAAAAATCAAAGGAATCAGCACATAACATGATTGCAGACCCTAATACACATACACACAGACACACACAGACACAAACACACACACGTGCACGCTCTCTTAAGAGTTCCATCACCAAATGAGAGGATTAGGAAGTACTTGGAGGAGTGGATGGCCACTTCGTGGAGAAGTCAAGACATTTTGGCAAATCATGCCTCTCCTCATTTAAAACACTAGGTCAGGCCGGGTGCGGTGGCTCATGCCTGTAATCCCAGCACTTTGGGAGGCCGAGATGTGCAGATCACTTGAGGTCAAGCGTTCAAGACCGGACTGGTTAATGTGGTGAAACCCCATCTCTACTAAAAATAGAAAAATTAGCCAGGAATGGTGGCGCACGCCTGTAATCCCAGCTACTCAGGAGGCAGAGGCAGGAGAGTTACTTGAACCCAGGAGGCAGAAGCTGTGGTGAGCCGAGATCATGCCACTGCACTCTAGCCTGGGCGACAGAGCAAGACTCCATTTCAAAAAAACAAATAAATAACAATAAAAATAACTTCAGAAACATGAAACAATATGGAGTCTTAAAATAGAAAATGATGGGCCAGGCACAGTCGCTCAGCCTGTAATCCCAGCGCTTTGGGAGGCGGAGGCAAGTGGATCACTTGAGGTCAGGAGTTCAAGACCAGCCTGGCCAACATGATGAAAACCTGTTTCTACTAAAAATACAGAAATTAGCTGGGCATGGTGGCACATGCCCGTAGTCCCAGCTACTCGGGAGGCTGAGGCAGGAGAATCGCTTGAGTCCGGGAGGCAGAGGTTACAGTGAGCAGAGATCACACCACTGCATTCCCACTTGGGTGACAAAGCTTTTTTTCAGACTCTGTCTCAAAAAATATATATATATATGTGTATACATGTATATATATACATGTATATACGTATATATATACACAAACATATGTATATATGTATATAATATATATGAAATGATGAAATAGCAAGTTGCAGAAGAATAAACAATATAGTTCCATTTAGAGAAAATTTTTTAACATGTAAAGCTATACCATATATTATTTAGAAAAATAAATACGTAATAAAACTATGAAAAAATAAAGAAAAATACAAAAGTTAGGATAATGATGATCTCGAAGGGAAGAGGGGAAAGGAGATGGAGGAGGGGTGAGGAGGGGCACACAGGTTTTTATGAGTGTCCCTGTGGGTACCGTTATCTTACACAGGGCAACAGACACATGGTGTGTGCTGATCCTTACTTTTTATACCTCACATGTTTTATAAAAATTTTACTAATTCAGTTTAATGTTTAACAAAAACAATAACAAATCCACACTGAAACACACAGGAGTGAAACTATAGAACAAAGACAAAACCTTAAAGACTATCAGGGAAAAAAAGGACATATATCCACAAAGCGGTGATAATTGAACCAGTAGCAAATATTATGAGAAAAATTTAGTGAATATGTGCCTTGAAGTGTTGTGTAATTGTCATCTGTAGCCTGCACATCAAGGGGTAGTGGGGAAGGGTTGGCAGGTATTACAGAAAGACAGGAAACGGAAGGGAAGTAAAAAACAAAAGGAATAATAACCGAAAAAGCCAGTGAATCAGAAATCACAATAAATGGAAATGGATTAAGGTCACCTATTAAAGAAGAAATTACCATGCTAGTTTTTAATCCATCTAAAAGACACTGTTAACAGAGTTTTTGTTTTTGTTTTTGTTTTTAAGACAAAGTCTCACTCTGTCACCCAAGCTGGAGTGCAGTGGCGTGATCTTGGCTCACTGCAACCTCCACCTCTCGGGTTCAAGTGATTCTCTTGCCTCAGCCTCCCAAGTAGCTGGGATTACAGGCATGTGCCACCAGGCCCGGCTAATTTTTTTGTATTTTTAGTAGAGACAGGGTTTCACCATGTTGGCCAGGCTAGTCTTGAACTCCTGACCTCAAGTGATCCACCCACCTTGGCCTCCCAAAGTGCTGGGATTACAGCCGTGAGCCACTGCGCCTGGCACAAAGAGATTTTTTTAAAACAATAAAAAATGATAATCCTGTAGATGTTAGCTCTCCCTGAAATGCTTAGTATTAGACAAAATTGAATTACTATGGAAAATTTCAAACACACACAAGCAGCGCAAATCCCATCCACCCATCATCCAGCTTCAGTTCCACTCCATTACCTCCCGTCTCAGAGAAAGCCATTACCCTGAATTTTGAACACTGAATATAATGACACAAAGTTGGGGGAAAAAGTAAATCTTCATTTCCCAATCATTTCCTCTATCCACTTAATGATGCCATAAAAATAATGCTGCCATTACTATACACAATGGATATATAATTATATAAAAGTATAGCTGCATGAGAATAAAGCCTGAAAACAAGGAAGAGTCAGGGAAGTTTCTGCTGGGATGGTGGTTTTTTCCCTCCCCCCTGAATTAGTATTTCCTCTAGGACTGTTATAAAAGCCTCTTTAGAAACTCGACAAGGCCGGGGCCCAGAGCCATTGGTGTACTCTTGCCAAAGGATTCAACTCTCTAGCAATGTTGGGGGAACACAGCTAACTGCAGGATTAGTCAAATCAATCAATCAACAATCAATCCCAGTGAGCAATGAATGGTAAAAGATATTACTCTCCTACTTTTATGCTGGTAGTTTTTGTTTTTGTTTTTGAGAGAAGGTCTCACTCTGTTGCCCAAGCTAGGGTGCAGTGGTGTGAACACAGCTTACCGCAGCCTTGACCTTCTGGTAGCCATTCTCCTGCCTTAGCCTCGCAAGTAGCTGGGACCACAGGTGCACACCACCACACCCAGCTAATTTTTTTTATTTTCTTGTGGAGACAGAGTCTCATTATGTTGGGCAGACTGGTCTCAAACTCCTGAGCTCAAGCAATCCTCCTGCCTTGGCCTCCCAAAGTGTTGGGATTACAGGCATAAGCCACCATGGGCAGCCCTGGTGCTGTTTTAATTTCATTTTTACAGCAAATAACATTCAGAAGAAAAACACTAAGGAAAGACTTGTGCACACATCTGATTGCCCCTTATCTATTCCTACAAATTTATGAATGTAGAGCTTTAACACCTTAAAATATCATGCTAGATTTTTTTTTTTTTTTTTTTTTTTTTTTTTTGAGACACAGTCTCCCTCTGTCGCCCAGGCTGGAGTACAGTAGTGCTATCTCGGTTCCCTGAAACCTCCCCTTCCTGTATTCAAACAATTCTCCTGCCTCAGCCATTAGAGTAGCTGGGATTACAGGCATGCGCCACCACACCTGGCTAATATTTTTGTATTTTCAATAGAGATGGGGTTTCACCATGTTAGTCAGGCTGGTCTCGAACTCCTGACCTCAAGCAATACACCCACCTTGGCTTCCCAAAGTGCTGGGATTACAGGCGTGAGCCACTGTGCCCAGCCTATCATGCTAGAGATATATATATATATATTTTTTAATCCATCTAAGAGACACCCTTACCAAAGAGATAAAAGATAAACAATATAGCCCAAAACAATAAATTTCACTAAAATAAAAATAAAAAGGGCTATCCACTCAAATTTTAGCTCCCACCACCCAGAAAAACTTATTATTATCAGTCAAGATTGAATCTTTTAAACTTAAAATGGTGAAACTTGAAAATGTGTGTGCCTTGGCATGGTTGAAGTCAGCCAAAACTAAATCCAGTTGGATGAATTCCCTTTTTAAGGTACTACAGCCAACTCAGTTTGAAAACAAAAGCTGCACATGTTACCTGTTTAACAAAATCAAGACAGGCTCTATGCTTGTCAAGTTTCATCGTAATATCAAAGAAGAATATCCATAATTATTTGAAAAGGCTATTAAAATATTCCTCCCTTTTCCCACTGCTTATCTGTGTAAGGCTGGATTATCTTCCTCTACTTCAATAAAAACAGCACATCACCAACAGATTTAAAGTAGAAGCAGGTGTGAGAAACCAGCTGTCTTCTATTAGCCAAGCACTTTAAAAATTCACAAACAATGCCATCCTTCTCATGAAAGTGTTTTTGTCTTGGAAAAGACAGTCATTTTTCACTTAAAAAATCTTACCATGTAATGAGACATTATTGTTATTTTCAAGTGAATTAATACATAAATATTTTACATACTTTTCCATTTTAATTTGTAATACAGTAAAAAATCAATAAACAGGCCAGGCGAGGTGGCTCACGCCTGTAATCCCAGCACTTTGGGAGGCCGAGGTGGGCGGATCACCTGAGGTCAGGAGTTCAAGACCAGCCTGGACAACATGGTGAAACCCCGTCTCTACTAAAAATACAAAAATTAGCTGGGTGTGGTGGCGCATGCCTGTAATCCCAGCTACTTGGGAAGCTAAGGCAGGAGAATCGCTTGAGCCTGGGAGGCAGAGATTGCAGTGAGCCGAGATCACACCACTGCACTCCAGCCTGGGCAACAGAGCAAGACTCCATCTCAAAAAAATATGATAAGGTCCAAAATATTTTCTAGAAGATCTGACAATCTAATATTTCTATGTGAGTATCAAGATTTATACTACTCATGGCTTTGAAAATTTCAAGAATTTGAAGTTATCTTCAAAAAAAAAAAACCCAGCCAGAGAAAAGGCTCAGCTAGGTGAAGCCTTGCCTACCTGCCCACGCCCTGAATGAGCTGTTCCACTGCCGAGGATAAAATACCTGCTTTTTCAATTAAGTCCCCCAGGGTCCTCCATGGTCTGGCTCTGCCTACCTCTTCACTTCCTCTCCCAGCCCTGCCCCCATCCCTGTCCCCACCATCTGCTCTATAAGCCCTTGGAGGGCACAGTCATGTTTATTTCTCTCTAAGGTACCTTGCACATGGCAGGTATTCAGTGGTTTATTTTTTGTTTGTTTGTTTGTTTTTGAGACGGAGTCTCGCTCTGTCGCCCAGGCTGGAGTGCAGTGGCACAATCTCAGCTCACTGCAACCTCTGCATCCCGGATTCAAGCGATTCTTGTGCCTCAGCCTCCCAAGTAGCTGGGATTACAGGCATCTACCACCACCCCTGGCTAATTTTTGTATATTTAGTAAAGACAGGGTTTCACCATGTTGGCCAGGCTGGTCTCGAACTCCTGACCTCGTGATCCACCTGCCTCAGCCTCCCAAAGTGGTGGGATTACAGGGGTGAGCCACTGTGCCCAGCCGGTTTTCAGTGTTTTATAAAAGACAGAAGGGGAAGGAAATAGAGAAGGAAAGGAAAGAGGGAGAGCCCCACCAGCTGAAATGACCTTGAAAACTGCAGTCTTCTCCCAGTTGACCTACAGAAGCCAGTCAGAGAAGCAGCTTCCATCTGGAGTGGGTCCAACTCATCAGCTGCTTCCCACCAGATAGAGAATTAGAAAACATCCCATTATGCCCACACTCAGCCCATTCAGTGGCACCCGGCAGACAAGACTCCGCTGCCTGTAAGAATCAAACGCCCACAAAAGCAATCAACTCCTCAAAGTGGGCTAAGCTTCCCTAGGGCTATGCTGAGAAAGGAAAACAGCTGTCTCCAGATCAGCAGGTGTGGCTCTAAAAACCGCACACTGGGATTTTCCTGGGGCTGTAACCCTGAGAAGGAGACGACCAAGCAAGCCTGCCTCCCTGCCTTCAGCAACCAGGTAGAGAACCTGCAAGCGGCTCTCAGGGCCTTCAAGGAGACAGGCTTCATGACTGTCCTTACCTGGGGAGGCCAGCAAAGTGGAGAACTTACCTCCAGGGTAATCATTTCCCGTGGGAGTGGGGTCAGTGGGCTTTTCTCAAGCAACTGAACTGCAATCTCATTTTGCATCTCGTCTTCCAGAAAACCTGAAGAATGAAAACCCACCAGAAACCCCAAGGTGATTGTGTTTTCTCATAACTAAGAAATGAGGTCAAGCAAGACATGTGCCTTTCACTCAGCTCAGCTACCTGAATTGTCCTAGGAGCTGCCACAGCACCTGGATCCCACCCCCAACCTCCCCCATTCCCTCCAGGTGGGCCTCTGGGACCACCTCAGAAAGTATTGCAAATAGGGACACATTTGTTCATTAAGTCCTGCAAACTATTGACCCCCTTGCCAGTTCACATTTGAACAGTAAGCAAAAAAAAAAAAAAAAAAAATTGGCTTACGGAGGATTCTCTCCAGTGATTCACACCTTCTGACTTCATTCACAAATTTCCTTTGAAAGCTGTTCACATTCATATTTAACTGGGGGGGGGGGGGGGAATCACAAGATACACATTAGTAGCAACAGCTGCCAATAGATTTCTTTTTTCCGAGACGGAGTTTTAATCTTGTCACCCAGGCTGGAGGGCAATGGCGCGATCTCAGCTCACTGTAACCTCCACCTCCTGGGTTCTAGTGATTCTTCTGCCTCAGCCTCCCAAGTAACTGGGATTACAGGCACCCACCACCACGCCTGGCTAATTTTTGTATTTGTAGTAGAGATGGGGTTTCACCATGTTGGCCAGGCTGGCCTCAAGCTCCTGACCTCAGGTGATCCGCCCACCTCAGCCTCTCAAAGTGCTGGGATTACAGGTGTGAGGCACTGTGCTAAGCCCCCTTTTGGTCATTTTATTATCTTTTTAATACTAGCGAATGTTGCTGGAATTATCTTAGGAATAGATACTTCCATGCACAAGACAGGTGAGTTACAGGCAAAACACACCTTAGTGTTCTTATATTCAATCCCCCAAATGCTTCAACATTCACCCTCTCGTTTCTAAAAGAAACAAAGTCCTGGCCAGGTACAGTTGCTCACGCCTGTAATCCCAACACTTTGGGAGGTCGAGGCTGGTGGATCACTTGAGCCCAGGAGTTTGAGACCAACCTGGGCAACATAATGAGACCTCATCTCTACAAAAAATTACAAAATTAACCGAGCGTGGTGGTGTGCTGAGGTAGGAGGATGGCTTGAGCCTGGGAGGTCAAGGCTACAATGAGCTGTGATTGTGCCACTGCCCTCCAGCCTGGGCTACAGAGCGAGACCCTGTCTCAAAAAAAAAAAAATGGACTTAATCAAAATTTGAAACTTTTGTGCATCAAAGGACACTTAACAGTGTCCTTTCACTTTCTTAATAGGAAGTAAAAAAAACCCACAGCATGGGAGAAAATCATATATCTGCCTGAAAAAAGAAAAAAGAGAGGAAAAGAAAAGAAAAGATAGGAAGGAAGGAAGGAAGGAAGGAAGGAAGGAAAGAAGGAAGGTAGGAAGGAAGGAAGGAAAGAAGGAAGGTAGGAAGGAAGGAAGGAAGGAAGTCTGCCCTCATCTAAGTTTACCTTATTTCTCTGCCTTGGCTATCCAAATGAGCCTCAAAATCCTCAATGGGGTCATAAAAATGACCAGACCTTGAAGATTGCACGGCTCCATGTAACGTATCACAGTCATCAACAAAACCTCAACTCTCAGCTCAGCTCAATAAACGTTATTGAGGACCTGCCTCATATGAGGTCCTGTGTGAAGAACTAGGGATGCAAACAACAAGATGTGATTCTTCCCTGCAGAAGCTTAGCTCTGACCTTGACCTTAGTGAAGAAGTAAAGAAGCACTGGTTTTCTAAATTAGACTAAGAGCTTGGTGAGGGTCTAAACTTGCCCCTGGGAAATGATACCCCAATGTCATACTCAAGACAGTCTAACTCTAGACTATCACTCTGGAACTCAATCCCGGGTATTACAACCAACTCTGGACTCCAGAATACTTTGTCCTCAGCCTGTCTAGTCAGGAAAAATAGTTTTTATGGTCAGAACAAGGTTTGGTAATCTACATGCCCATTGGCTATATACAATGTTTGAAGATGCTACACAAGAGAAAAAAAATTCAATGACATCTAATGGGTAGTGATTGCATTAGAGCTTCAAGACATTCCTATAGAGGAGACAGGCATGGAGGGAAGGAGAACACGCTCTTGAATGACCTGCCTGGTCATGACAAATCCTAGCCAGAAGCACTAAAACTACAGAATTTTGTGGATTCCAGCTCACGGCTCCTCTCCCTACAAAATGGTTATTGTTCACCATAAAGAAGTGTTGTGCAAGAGTTATCTACTCCCACCCCTCCCTTCCTCTTATCTCCAAAGAACTCAGTACCTACATCTTTGAACTGAACCAATCCAAGCTCTCCGAGCTCAGCCACACAGCAATATGCAGCTTCCACCTGGAGAAACAGTTGTGACAAACACATCTCCTCGCTTCGAAACACAGACGCCATCTTGGCCCAGCCTCGGTCTACAGGAGGAAAAGAAAAATATATTAATATTTAAGGTAATAAATGTGTGAAAACCTTAGGATGAAATTTTTAAGTTAAAATCTAACAGGGAAAAAAAATCCATTAGGAATCACTCCTGATTTTAGGAGACTTTTTTTTTTTTTTTTTCTGAGACAGGGTCTCACTCTGTTGCCCCGGGCTGGAATGCAGTGGTGCAATTCTGGCTCACTGCAGCCTCAACCTCCCAGGCTCAAGTAATCCACCCATCTCAGCCTCCTGAATAGCGGGGACTACAGGTGTGTACCAGGATGCCCAGCTATCCTGATTCTAAAAATATAAACAAAAACAAGATAGCACTTTATGCCCTCCATCAGATGGGCAAAATATTATACTTTATTTTTGAGACAGAGTCTTGCTCTGTCACCCAGGCTGGAGTGCAGTGGCACAAACACGACTCACTGCAGCCTCAACCTCCTGGGCTCAAGAGATCATCCTGCCTCAGCCTCCTATGTAGCTGGGACTACAGGTGTGCACCACCACACCCGGCTAGTTTTTTTATTTTTTTGTTGAGACAGAGCCTTGCTGTGTTGCCCAGGCTGGTATTGAACTCCTGGACTGAAGTGATCCTCCCACTCTGGTCTCCCAAAGTGCTGGGATTACAGGCATGAGCCACTGCTCTCAGCTGGCAAAATATTTTAAAATATGACTAAAGACTCGAGTTGTAGAGGGTATGAGAAAACAGACCCTTTCATGCACTAGAATGTCACTCCAGAACTCAGTCGTGGGTATCACAACCAACTCTGGATTCCAGAATACTTTGTCTTCAATCTCCCTAGTCAGGAAAAATAGTTTTTGTCATCAGAATGAGATTTGGTAATCCATATGCCCATTGGGTATATCCAATGTTAACGTGTAAATTCTTTGTAGCTTTTTCAGAGAGCAATTTATCAATGTCTATCAAATCTTATATCCCTCATACCCACAAATCAAGATGTCCACTGCTGTCTACCCAGATAGACCTGGATATGTATGGAGAAACAGATGAACAAGAATGTTTCTTATAACATTGTATGTAATAATTATAGTAAATGGCTGTAACCGAGCTATCCATCAATAGGGGAATGATTAAATAAACTGTGATATAACAGAGCCCTGTGCAGTCAGCAGGAATAAAATAAATCTGTATGTCCTGTATATGGAAGAAGGATGCCCACAGGTGAGTGGGGCAGGGGAATGGTGCGAGTTAGGTCAGCCAAAACTGACCTGCAAGACACAGTTCCACCATACAGTCATAAGTGTGTATTGACACTGCTGATTAAAAAAAAAGACTAAGACTCACACTCCTGAAAGGGGAATCTCAAACATCTAGACTGAAATAGATTAAAACATCCACCATACTCTAACAGATGCATGTCCAAAGTTTAACTGTGAAACTGGGAGATGATCTTGAAGCCATTGCCACCAGCCCGCACACAGCATACGTAGCCAGGGAATGGAGCCCTGGTCATCAGAGGCCTCCCAGCAGCGATCAATGCATTCCAAACTCTGGGGTGGGGCAGTTTGTCACTCCTGAACATTTCTCCATTCCTTAATAGACCATCCAAGTCATGCTGCCCTTTGGACTGCCTTTAGTGCCACTTAGAACAGGTGGCAGGGAAGGACACCTCCGGGGGGTTGGAAGAAAATGAAGCTCTTTCCAATGGTGAAATTGAAGGCCCACATGAGAGCCAAGGGGAGGAGGAGGGTACAGAAGCTATTCCCAAAGATCCTCCCGATGGCCCTACTGCTGCCAAATCACACTGTTTTCCCCCAGGTCAACCTTCCGGAAGAATTTCCACACCTCCAGAGTAGATTTAATTTTATCACGTACAGAGTATCTACTGTGTGCTCAATACTGGGCCTATCCATTGTCCCATTTTCACACAGGACCAACTCTAAAGTCCTCGAGCTGGCCAGCCAAAGGCTGCATGAGCTGGCCTCCTCTGTGTCTTCCTCCAGCTTTGGCCTCTCCAGGGACCCTGCATTTCTCCCCAGCTCCCACCCCCTTCAGGCCCTTCACCCAGGTTTTCCCCTGGGTTTGGAACCTCAATCTCCTCCTCTCCACCGTCCATCCCACGCCCCGCATGACCCTGTCACTCCTCCAGTCTCCATGTAAGGATCTTCTTCCTCCACAAGCCTTCCCTGACACCCCCAGCTCCCTCAAGGAGCTAAGCCCCCTCCTACATGCCCCCAGAAGAGCAATCATTTGCAATCGCTTGTTTAACTGCCTGGATTCCCCACACACAAACCAGTGAAGTCCACCAGGCTAGAACCATTCCCTGTTTCCACTCCCACACCGGTCTACGTCAATAGCACCACAAAGTGGGTACTCCAGAAGCAATATCCCATGTATGGACCAGAGGATAAACATCATCCCTCAGGAAGTGCACATGGTCTGGGCCCACATTTGTGCCTTTTGACACCAAGATGAATTCAAAGCTTTCCTACTGCCCTGTCTAGTAACTACAGCCAAGTGAACATAGACCAGAGACCCAAGGCATTCACTTTATGCGGATCAAAAGCACAGCATCAACACCCTTCTTACCCCAGCTTCCTCCAGGCGGGTCCTGGGTCAGGGTCTGGGGCAGACAGTGCTTTCCCCAACCTGATGCACGGAGCAGGGAGCCCAGGTCTGGCAGCCCTCCGTGCTTGCCAGCAGTCCTGGGCGGAGCAGCAGCCGGTGAATCCGCAGGTGGCTTCCCCGCAGCGCCCCTCCCGGCTCCTTCTCCTCCCAGGCTCCCAAAGAGCCAGGAGGCAGCTCTGTTGTATCAACACTGGCCTGTTGTGGGTGAGGACAAACCTGCCCCACCAGCCAGCCTGCTCAGCCCCCGCCCCACCTGTGCCCTCTGCCATGACCTTAAGTTCCCAGCAGGAAGCATTCATTTATTTTCTAATGAAAGTAACTTGCCCCTCAGGGAGCTAAAGGTTGAGGACAAGATTCCTGGAGGCCTTAGAAGGACCCCAGTAAACCAAAACATCCCTTGAACTTGTAAAAATGAAATAACTTTTAAAAATAATTTTGGGGGCCGGGCGCAGTGGCTCACGCTGGTAATTCCCGCACTTTGGGAGGCTGAAGTGGGCGGATCATTTGAGGTCAGGAGCCTCAAATTAGCCTGGCCAATATGGTGAAAGTCTGTCTCTACTAAAAATACAAAAAAATGAGCAGAGTGTGGTGGCGGGTGCCTGTAATCCCAGCTACTCAGGAGGCTGAGGCAGGAGAATCGCTTGAACCCAGGAGGCAGAGGTTGCAGTGAGCCAAGATCACGCCGCTGCACTCCAGCCTGGGCGACAGAGCCAGACTCCGTCTCAAAAATAAATAAATAAATAAATATATATATATATATATAAATGAAAAGATTAAAATAGTTTTGGAAAATAAAAAATATCACACTCACCATCCTATCAACTATTAACCAAAACACTCTACTTTCAAAGGAAAATAGAAGACTCCTTATGAAACGCCCAATGGCTAAAATTCAGCTACCGCTGTGGCCCAGGTAAAAAGAGACAGAAGCAAATGTGATATGTGCCCTTTTCCTTTGGAGGGGTCTTGTCTTCTCCTATTTATTTGACAGAGGGTGCGAAGGGCAGAACAAGCCAATTAGGTGCGTTTCTCTTGCCCAGGGGTAGGGCGGCTGCAACAACTACCTGCGTTTGTTTGAACGAGCTTTGCTTCTCCAGGGTGGTGCACAGATCCCCCACAGGGACTCTCCCCGCCAGTGAGCCTTAGAAGGTACCCCAGAATGAGTGAGGGGGGTGCTTTTTTTTTTTAACTTTTTAGTATGGAAAAACTGAAACACCTGCAAAAGTACAGAAAATAGTACAGGGAACCCCTATGTACACATCACTTGGCCACACCAGTTCATGAATGTTCTATCATCTACACCCCACCCACTTCCCCTCCCCACCTCTGATTATTTGGAAGCAAATCCCATACATCATGTTATTTCTTTCAAAATATTTCAGCATGTATCTCTAAAAGATAAGGATTCTTTTATACACACATATACACACACAAACACACATAAAATACCAGTCACTCCTAAAATTCAATAATTCTTAAATTTGCCTTAATATCAAATATCCCATCAGGATTCAAGTTTCCTAGATTGCCCGAGATTTGCATTTTTTTAAAGAGACAGGATCTTGCTCTGTTGTCCAGGCCAGGGTGTGGTGGCACAAACACAGCTCACTGCAGCCTCAACCTCCTGGGCTCAAGTGATCCTCCCACCTCAGCCTCCTGAGTAGCTAGGACTAACTACAGCTGTGCATCACTATGATTGGGCTGATTATTTATTTATTTATTTTTTGAGACAGAGTCTCTCGCTCTGTCGCCCAGGCTGGAGTACAGTGGCGCGATCTTGGCTCACTGCAAGTTCCGCCTCCCGGGTTCACGCCATTCTCCTGCCTCAGCCTCCGGAGTAGCTGGGACTACAGGCGCCTGCCATCATGCCCGGCTAATTTTTTGTATTTTTAGTAGAGATGGGGTTTCACTGTGTTAGCCAGGATGGTCTCGATCTCCTGACCTCGTGATCCACCCGCCTCAGCCTCCCAAAGTGCTGAGATTACAGGCGTGAGCCACTGTGCTCAGCAATTGGCTGATTTTTTTATTTTAATTTTTATAAAATACGACAACATAAAGACAGGGTATCACTATGTTGCCCAGGCTGGCCTCCAACTCCTGGCCTACAAGTAATCCTCCCACCTCCGCTTCCCAAAGTGCTGGGATTACAGGTATGAACCACCATGCCTGGCCAAGACTTGCATTTTTAATAAGCTCCTCAGGTGATACTTGTGCATGATCAAATTAGAACCATTGTTTAGAGAACACAGGGTGAGAAATCAAACTTTAGCCTGGGAAGCAGCAGGGAGAAGCTGTAGGCGGTTTGGGAAAATCAGCTAAGCTGATGCAGCGATTGTGAACCTGGGGCAGTGGAGGCCCAGCCCTCTGAGGGAGCACCTGCTCTGTACCCTGGAGGAAAGGAGCTGCTTGGGTTTCTTGAGAGGTGGAGCTCAGCTGCACCCACCCATCCCGCCAGGGCAGATCTGTCCAAGAATCCAGACACCTGGATGAAGTTCCAAAGGCTGAACTCAAGATTTGCAAAGAAGAGCAGGAAGATAAGAACTGTGTTGATTCTACCTCTCCCTCCATATGAGCTCCAGAGGCACTAGGAGCCCTGGCCTCAATTCGTGCCTCCCTCCACTCTCCACTTCGCCCTCTTACCTCTCCTCCTGCTCTTCCCCAAGGCAGGTGTTTGCTTTGTCTCCCAGTCAGTGGGTGGGGCAGTAGTTTTCAAACGTCTGGGTGCTCAGAAACCACTCAGGAACATGTGGAGAAAAGAGTACATCCTAATGGTTAAGAGCAGAGGCTCCAGCCCAACTACTGGAGTCAGGATCTCAGCTCTGCCATTTACCATGCGTGACCTTGGGAAAGCTATTTAACCTCAGGGCCTCAGTGACCTTATCTGAAAAATAGAAGAGGCTTACTTAGAAAGTGGAAGTATAGGCTGGACGCGGTGGCTCATGCCTGTAATTCCGGCAGTTTGGGAGCCTGAGGCAGGAGGATCACTTTGAGGCCAGGAGTTCGAGACCAGCCTGGCCAACATGGTGAAAACTCCCCTCTCTACTAATAATACAAATTTAGCCAGGTGTGGTGGCGTGTGCCTATAATCCCAGCTACTTGGGAGGCTGAGGCACGAGAATCGCTTGAACCCGGGAAGTGGAGTTTGCAGTGAGCCAAGATTGCACCACAGCACTTCAGCCTAAAAGACACAATGAGACTCCGTCCCAAAAAAAAAACAACAAAAAAAGTATGTGTACGGTATGTCAGAGTAGGAGGCAGGGGCCAAGCCATGCCCCAAGTCTGCTGGGCCAATAAGGAATTTGAATTTTATTCTAATAACATTGGGAAGCTCTTGGGAAATTTTAAGCAGGGAAATGGCATGACCTGGTTCACGTTTTTAAAAATATTACGGCTGGGCACGGTGGCTCACGCCTGTCATCCCAGCACTTTGGGAGGCTGAGGTGGGCGGATCACCTGAGGTCGGGAGTTCAAGACCAGCCTGGCCAACATGGTGAAACCCCGTCTCTACTAAAAATACAAAAAATTAGCTGGGCTTGGTGGCGCATGCCTGTAATACCAGCTACTAAAGAGGCTGAGGCAGGAGAATAGCTGAACCCGAAAGGAGGAGGTTGTGGGGAGCTGAGATCGTGCCATTGCACCCCAGCCTGGGCAAAGAGAGGGAAACTCCGTCTCAAAAAAAAGAAAAAAAAAATACACACACACACACACACACACACACACACACAATATATATATATATTACTTTGGCTTCTGCATCTGGAAAAAGGGAGTAGAAATACTTTTTCTTCCCAACCAGTAAAAATAAAAACCCTGTACAGTACATATACAGCAAACATAAGCCGACTGTGAAAGCTGGACAGAAGATAGACCCTCTAGGAATCACAAGATGCAAGAAACAACACAGAGGTGAGTTCTGTGGGTTTTCTTGTTACTTCCTACAGGTTGAGCATCCCTAATCTGAAAACTCAAAATCAGAAATGCTCCAAAATCCCAAACTCTGAGCACCAACATGACACCAGAAGTGGAAAATTTCACTGACTTCATGTGACAGGTCGCAATCAAAACTCAGGCATACAACACATATTTCATTCAGAGTCCTCAAGGGAAAAATAAAATTACCTTCATGCTATGTGTGTAAGGTATATATGAACATACATGAGGCTGGGCACGGTGGGTCATGCCTATAATCCCAGCACTTTGGGAGGCCAAGGCGGGCAGATTACTTGAGGTCAGGAATTTGAGACAAGCCTGGACAACACGGTGTAACACCGTCTTTACTAAAAATACCAAAAAATTAGCGGGGCGTGGTGGTGGGTGCCTGTAGTCCCAGCTACACAGGAGGCTGAGGCAGGAGAATCGCTTGAACCCAGGAGACAAAGGTTGCAGTGAGCCGAGATGGCGCCACTGCACTCCAGCCTGAGCAACAGAGTGAGACTCTGTCTCAAAAGCAAAAAAAACATCATTACATGACTTTTGTGTTTAGACTTGGGTCCCATCTCCAAGACATCTCATTTTATATATATATATATGCAAATATTCCAAAATCTGAAAAAATCTGAAATCTAAAACACTTCTGGTCCGAGCATTTCAGATAAAGGACAGATAATCAATCTGTATATTCCGGACTCAGTGCGGCAGAAGCCAGTACATGTGCAGCAGAAAAGTTCCAAAGAAAGCCTGCTCGCTCTAGCAAAAGGACCAGGAAAGGGGCAGTCTGCCAAGAAAGAAAACTTTCAGACAATAATCACTCGAATCCAGTTAAACGCCACAGAAAAAACCATGGCCCTGCCCCCAACCCCATTGCCAGCAAAGCCCAAGGGGGGAGCCTAGACTTCCAGGCTGAGTGGGGAGTCTGAACTTCAGCCCCACTCTGTGGTAACAAGGCTCCCTTGTTTGCCCCTGTTGGGGGTGTCAGAAGAAACCTAATCAGAACTTTTACCCCCATCCATTGGTAATAAGCTCCCCTCCCCCCATCACTGATGGTGAAGATCACATGCAGAGCAGTAATGAGGCACCTCTGCTCCTCCAGCCCCGGTCACATGCAGAGCAGTAATGAGGCATCTCTGCTCCTCCAGCCCCGGTCACATGCAGAGCAGTAATGAGGCATCTCTGCTCCTCCAGCCCCGGTGGTAGCAGCAGAGAGCTCGTGAATAGAAGAATGAAGTGGGAGAAACGCTCTACCCAACTTCAAGACTTACTGTACAACACCAGTAATCAAGACTGTGGTATTGAGCCAGGCGCGATGGCTCGAGCTTATAATCCCAGCATTTTGGGAGGCCAAGACAGGCAGATTGCTTGAGCCCAGGAGTTTCAGACCAGCCTGGGCAACACAGTGAGACCATCATCTCTACAAATAATCATACTAAAAATATTAGCCAGGTTTGTGGTGTGTGCCTGTGATCCCAGCTACTTGGGAGGCCGACTTGGGAGGATGACTGAGGCTGCAGTGAGCCGTGATCATGCCACTGCACTCCAGCCTGGGTGAAAGAGCCAGACTTTGTCTCAAAAAGAAAAAATTAAAAAAAAAATTTTTTAATAAATTTCACTGAGATAGAAGGCCCCTAAATTTTTGTCTGATTTATTTCCCACCCTCTGACATCCAAATGTCTTATCAATAAGTCTACAATAGTTGTTATTCTTGCTCACTAGGTCCGATCAGTATATTGTCATCAGTGTAATAGACCACTGTGATATTTTAGAGACAGAAGAGATGATTAAGATCCTTGCAAACTAAATTATGACACAAGGCTAGAGAGTTGATATTCCCCTGAGGTAGGACCGTGAAGGTGTATTGCTGGCCTTGCCAGCTAAAACCACCCTGCTTCTGCTGGTCCTTATGGACAGGTATGGAGAAAAAGGGATTTGTTATACAAAAACTTAATTAATTCCAGGAAGGCTTTTTTTTGGTTGATTCTTTCAGATTTTCTTTTTTTTCTTTTTTTTTTTTTTGGAGACGAGTCTTGTTCTTATCACCCAGGCTAGAGTGCAATGGCGCAATCTTGGCTCACTGCAGCCTCCACCTCCCGGGTTCAAACAATTCTCTGCCTCAGCCTCCCGAGTAGCTGGGATTACAAGCACCTGCCACCACGCCTGGCTAATTATTTTGTACTTTTAGTAGGGATGGGGTTTCACCATCTTGGCCAGTCTGGTCTTGAACTCCTGACCTCGTGATCCAGCCACCTCGGCCTCCCAAAAGCGCTGGGATTACAGGTGTGAGCCACTGCGCCCAGCCTCTTTCAGATTTTCTATATAGGCAATGAAGTCATCTGTGAATAAAATTTTATGTCTTCCTTCCTAATCAGTATGGTTTTCATTTCCTTTTCTTATGGCATTAGTTAGGACTCCAGTATGATGTGAAATGGAGTGGTGGGGAGAATGTCCTTGCCTTGTTCCTAATCTTTTCAGCAATTTTTTTTTAAAGAAATGTTTTCTCTCTTTTTTTTTTTTTTTTTTTTGTAGAGTTTGGGTCTCACAATGTTGCCAAGGCTTGTCTCAAACTCCTGGCCTCAAGCAATTCTCCCACCTTTGCCTCCCAAAGTGCTGGGATTACAGGTATGAGCCACTGCACCTGGACCCCAATAATTCTTAACAGCGTAAAGAGGACCTGAGACGAAAACACTGGACAACCACTAGCCTGGGGACCGCGGAATTGGGTGTATGAGTTTCCCAGGACGGTGGTAGCAGAGTGCCATAAACTGGGTGGCTTAACCAAGAGAAATGTATTATCTCAGCCCTGAAAGTTAGAAGTCTGAAATCAAGATGCCACGCAGGGCTGGTTCCCTCTGAAGGCTGTGAGGAAGAATCTTTCAGGTCTCTTACCTGGCTGCTGGTGGTTGCTGGCAATCTTTGGCATTCCTTGGCTTGCAGAAGTATCACTCCAATCTATGCCTTCACCTTCACATGTGTGTGTCTGTGTCCAAACGCCTTTTTATAAGGACACCAGTCATATTGGATTAGAGGCCCACCCCACTCTGCTATAAACTCATCTTAACTAATTATCTCTGCAAACACCCTGTTTCCAAATACGGCCACATTCTCAGATCCTCAGGATTAGAACTACAACATATGAATGGAATGGGGCGGCACACTTCAACCCATAACGATGGAGAGGCAATGGAGGTCCAAGCCTGAATACAGAGAAATTCCAGGATTTCAAGGCTGCGCAGAGGAGACAAACAAGAAACAGAGGTAGGAGGATAATCGGAAGAATGAGAATTCAAAAGAAGAAAATGTTTTGAGAATCATGGAGTGTTCAGGAAGAGGAGGGCTGAGAAAGATCTGGAGGTTACTGGGGACCCCATGGATCCACTTCAATGAAGTAAAATGGGCAGGATTCAAAGTAGGAACTGGGGACTCAGAGAAAGTCAGTGGCTGGTGAAGAAAAGATGGGCATGGAAATCGGCTGGGCATGGTGGCTCACACCTGTAATCCCAGCATTTTGGGAGGCCGAGGCGGTTGGTTTGCCTGAGGTCAGGAGTTCAAGACCAGCCTGGCCAACATAGTGAAGCCCCCTTTCTACTAAAAATACAAAAATTAGCTGGGCATGGTAGCAGACGCCTGTAATCCCAGCTACTCGGGAGGCTGAGGCAGGAGAATTGCTTGAACCCAAGAGGCGGAGGTTGCAGTGAGCCAAGATCACACCACTGCACTGCAGCCTGGGGGACAGAGCAAGACTCCATTCAAAAAAAAAAAAAAAAAAGATGGGCACAGAAATCAGCTACAACTTTCTTTTAAAAACACCAACTGTGAAGAGAAAGGAGGGAGCAGGGCAGCAGCTGAAGAGGAAATGAAGTATCAGGAGAGGGTTTTATTTATTTATTTTCAGGAGAAGAGACAGTTGATAACTTCCCCTCCCCAAATTCTGTGAGATCTAGTTGGGAGACACATCTAGAAAATGGGAACCATGGCTGGGTACGGTGGCTCACACCTATAACCTCAGCACTATGGGAGACAGAGGTGGGAGTATTGCTTGAGGCCAGGAGATCAAGACCAGTCTGGGCAACATAGCAAGACCCTGTCTCTATTTTAAAAAAATTTTTTTAATTAAAAATTTTAAGAATGAGGCCAGGCACATGGCTCATGTCTGTAATTCCATTACTTTAGGAGGCTGAAGCAGGAGGGTCGCTTGAGCCCAGGAGTTTGAGATCAGCATGGGCAGCATAGTGAGAAATCATCTCTACAAAAAAATTAAAAATTAGCCGGGCAGAGTGGTACACACTTGTAGTCCCAGTTACTCAGGAGGCTGAGGCGGGAGAATCACTTGAGCTCGGGAGTGCAAGGCCACAGTGAGCCATGATTGTGCCACTGCACTCCAGCCAAGGTGACAGAGTAAGACCCTGTCTCGAAAAAATAACTTTTAAAATGGGAACTCCTACTTTTTCTTACCCATGATGTACATCTGAGACAATCTCTTTGAACCATGACATCTTTGACATTTCTCTAGAAGTTTCCTGTCTGAGCTCAATTTTTTTATGTGCAACATTTCATAGCATTGCTGATTCTTGGAAAGTTGAAACAGGCCAAGCATTAGCAAACACAGTCCAATTTGTCCAAAATCAGAGTAAATTTTCTAAGTTCCCTACTGTGAACCTCAAGAGTAAAGGAAGAAGGAAAGGAGGAGAGAAGAACCAGACATAGCTCTGGCCCCCAAAAGGGTGTCCACTGGCAGGTAAGATATAGATGATTTAGTCCAATCCACTCTTGCAGAAAAGTAAGGAACAGTGAGGCTAAGTGACTTGCGTAAAGCCAGATAATACAGCCTTATTTCTCTAATTATTTGTGCCATTGAATTTTTTAAAAAGAAAGTAATCTTCCTATGAATCATTAAACATTATATATATATACACACATACATATATATATATATATATTTTTTTTTTGAGATGGAATCTCACTCTGTCACATAGGCTGGAGTGCAGTGGCGCGATCTTGGCTCACTGCAAGCTCCGCCTCCTGGGTTCATGCCATTCTCCTGACTCAGCCACCCGAGTAGCTGGGACTACAGACACCCGCCACCACACCCAGCTAATTTTTTGTATTTTTAGTGGAGACGGTGTTTCACCGTGTTAGCCAGGGTGGTCTCGATCTCCTGACCTTGTGATCCGCCCACCTTGGCCTCCCAAAGTGCTGGGATTACAGGCGTGAGCCACTGCGCCCGGCCTACACATAATATTTTTATATCCTCTCAAAGTCAACTCAATACTTTGAAGTTTGGAAAATAATATTTAAATTCAGCATTAGGTCTTGAGAGAAACAACTTTCTTAGGGCAGAATCAATCCTCTATATTATCCAAATAAACATTCCTTTTGACATTTGGTGTTTCAGGCCACTGTTCCCATTCTTTACACAAGTCTGGGGCACACTGCCAGTTCCAAAAGCTTTACACTTGGCCTCAAAGGTCCCTGGCAAAGCACTTTCATGCCCTGAGGACTTTCTACAGAATGGCTCTTGAGGGTGAAGAGATGAGCATTCCACTTACTTGCCTTTAAAGCGGGCATTCCTTTAGCACAGGGCTTCCTGTGTTCTCATATCCTTGTACCCAGGATTAGGAAAATATTGCGCACAATCACATGTTCAGTGTACAAGATCAATTTACAGGGGAAGATCATTGTAATTTAGAAAATGACAAAGGATAAATAGAGAGCCAGCTAAAATGTTTGCAAGGAGTTTAATCCAAAAATAATAATCTATCTGGAAAAGTAACAATCTGACTTTTCTAAAAACAGCATCTGATTTTTCTGAACCGAATTCCCTCCAGATAGCCTTCATTCAAATAATTGATTTTATCACTCACTCAAGCTGAATACTTCTTACTTTCTTTTTTTGAGTGGAGTCTTGCTCTGTCGCCCAGGCTGGAGTGTAGTGTTGTGATCTCAGCTCACTGCAACCTCCACCTCCTGGATTCAAGTGATTCTCCTGCCTCAGCCTCTTGAGTAGCTAGGACTACAGGTGTGCACCACCATGCCTGGCTAATTTTTTGTATTTTTAGTAGAGACAGGGTTTCGCCATGTTGGCCAGGCTGGTCTCAAACTCCTGACCTTAAGCAATCCACCTGCCTCGGCCTTCCAAAGTGCTGGGATTATAGGCGTGAGCCACTGCGCCCAGCCAAGCTGAATACTTCTTCACTGTTGGCCAGGCACTGACTCTGCCACCCACCATCCTTTACAATATGCACTCATAAACAAAGTGTTTGAGACAGAAAAGAATGATTTGAGGTTGCTAAAAAAAAAGAGGGAATGACATTCAACTTCCTCCATTGTATGCGCACACACATGCACACACACACACACACGAACACACACATGTGCAACTGAATGCAATTCATTGATAGTAAGGTCCAAGAGTTCATGAATCAGCACACTGAGATCAAATCTACGGATGCTGGAACCAGGATCATCCCTGCCATGCACATTTCCACTTTCTCCTGGCCACGACTTTTTCCAGGAATGTGTCTCAGTGCTCACTGCTGCCATCCAACGCCAGTGGGCACTCCCTGCTGATCTACCACTTTCTGTCCTCTAGATCACATCCTAGGACACAGAGCCCTCCCAGTGGCTCTCAGACAGCTCCACTCTCCTCTACTCTCCACTCCTCGCCACACCCCTCAGCACACAACCGTCTCATTCCTTAGGAGAAGATCCTCCTCCACCATGGAGCCCTCCAGCTTCCCTCTTCTCCACCTCAGCGTACCTTGGCTGTGTCTCTTTCTCTTCTTCTCTTCAGAGCAAAGCTGCTTTACATTCCTTTCATTCCTGTCTTCACTTGCCATGTCATGGAGGAACTGGAAATGAGATTTAGGTAAATGAAGTTTTATCATAAAGAAAACAGAATGGGCTGCGCACAATGGCTCATGCCTATAATCCCAACACTGTGGGAGGCCGAGGTGGGAGGATTGCTTGACCCCAGGAGTCTGAAACCATCCTGGGCAACATAGCAAGACTCTGTCTCTACAAAAAATAAACTCAGCTGGCCTTTGTGACATGCATCTGTAGTCCCAGCTACTCAGGAGGCTGAGGTGGGAGGATTGCTTGAGCCAGGGAGGTCGAGGCTGCAGCGAACAAAGTTTGCACCACTGCACTCCAGCCTGGGTGACAGAGAGAGACCTTGTCTCAGGAAAAAAAAAAAAGAGAGATAACAGAATGCCCTGAAGTTTATTATCATGGATGGATTTTTTACCTATAGCCTAAGGTGAGAGAGAGAGAGAGAGAGATTCTCCCTATGTTGCCCAGGCTGGTCTCAAACTCCTGAGCTCAAGCAACTCTCCCACCTCAGCCTCCCAAAGTGCTGGGATTACAGGCATGAGCCACCACACCCGGCGCTAGCCTAAGTTTTTCCCTTGGGAGCACCTCCCCAGTTATCTGCCTTTTCTATAATAATATTTACTCCCAACTACACAAGTAAGTTTCTTATCATGATTTCCATCTCCGCTTTCTAAAACAGAAAAAAAAAAAGAATTTAAATGTACTAGCTTGTTTCTCTTCTTTCTCCATTTAATATCCTGCATTGACTACAGAGTCATAGAAATCTACCACTGGAAGAAACTTCGAGATCACCTGATTCAGTCTCCTTACTTTACAGATGAGAAAACAGAACTCCAGGGAGTGGATGCAATTTGCCCAAGGTCCCACAGGTAATTGGCGGCAGAGCTGGAAGCAGAACCCAGGGCTCTGCACTTCAGGGTCTTTTCATGCCATCATGGTAGCTTTCCAGTTGTTTCTCACAGGACTTAACACCCCTTTGTGTTAGGAACTATACATAGCAAAACCCCTTCTGGGCATCATGTATCCCCTCTGCAGAGTCCTGCGGACCCCAGAGAAAAGTCTCCCCACAAAGGATGGAAGGCATAATTCCCCCAGATTTTTCCCCTTGTGTTCGCCTCCTAGAAAGTCACATCGACACCAAGGTTATATGACTCCTCCAAGGTCACACTCCAAGTGACAACATGAAAACTGGAATCCAGGACTCTTGACTCAGGATTCTTGTGTTCCCAACCAACCAACCTAGAGGCAGCTTGGACAAGAGAAGATGAGGAGCTAGGCATGGTGGTGCATACCCGTAGCCTGAGCTACTAAGGAGGCTGAGGTGGGAAGATCACTGGAGCCCAGGAGTTCGAGGCTGTAATACACTGTGACTGCACTTGCGAATAGCCACTGTACACCCTGTCTCTAAATAAATACATAAATAAAATGAAACATATGGACAAAGCATTTTCAAAAAAGAAAAAAGAGGCCAGGCGCAGTGACTCACACCTGTAATCCCAGCATTTCCAGAGACTAAGGCGGGAGGATCGCTTGAGCCCAGGAATTTGAGACTAGCCTGGGTAACAGAGCAAGACCTCATCTCTACTAAAAATAAAAAATATTAGCTGGGTGTGGTGGTACATGCCTGTAGTCCCAGCTACTCAGGAGGCTGAGGCAGGAGGATGGCTTGAGCCCTAGGAGGTGGAGGCTACAGTGAGTTGTGATCGCACCACTGCACTCCATCCTGGGCAATAGAGCGAGATTCTGTCTTAAAAAAGGAAAAAGAAAAAAAGAGAAAGAGAATGAAGGGAAGTTATAGAAGAGGCCAGAAAACACAGTGAGAGAGGGGTCTTTGGATGTTGGGAAGACAGGCCCAAACAATCATTGACTTGACTATCTGGTTCCCTTCGGTTTTATGTGAACAAAACTGGAGAGGAAAAATTGGCGGAATATTTATTACAAACCTGCAGCTTATTTCCAAAAACTTTAGCTTCAAGTTACTCTTTGAGAACAAATCTCTCTGTTTATTAAACAAAAGATGAATCTGACCACATGCTCAGATTGTTGTGCCAACAGAAATATTTTGCACAAATGATAAGAGTAATTGTAGGGAACCAGAAAGTGCCAATCATAGAGTTGAGAGCTGAAAAGCCCTCCCTTCCAACTGTTTATTAACTTCACCTTAAAATGCCCTTACTTGTTTGATGCCAGTAACTCACAAACTTTTCTACCCGAGCTATCCCACAGAAGAGCTGGCTGTCTTAAAAATTAGTAAGAAACCAATCCCTTGAGGCATTTAAGCAGAAGTCCAACTAACAACCTTAAGAAGCAGGACAGGTCAAATGCAGCTATACCAAACTCTATAATATCCTACTTTCTTTATAGGAAAGTCATATGGTTTTGCTGTGTCCCCACCCAAATCTCATCTTGAATTGTAGCTCCCATAATTCCCACTTGTCGTGGGAGGGACTCGGTGGGAGGTAATTGAATCATGGGGGCAGGTCTTTCCTGTGCTGTTCTCATGATAGGAAATGAGTCTCACAAGATCTGATGGTTTTATAAATGGGAGTTCCCCTGCACACGCTCTCTTGCCTGCCACCATGTAAGACATGCCTTTGCTTCTCCTTTGCCTTCTGCCATTGATTGTGAGTCCTCCCCAGCCATGTGGAACTGTGAGTTCATTAAACCTCTTTTCTTTACAAATTACCCAGTCTTGGATATGTCTTTATTAGCAGCATGAGAACAGATTAATTCAGAGGGCATTCTTCCAAGGTTAAAGATTGGCCCGGATGGTCTCTGAGGTCCTTTTCCAACAATGAGATTCTAATTGCAATCTGATGTTATATCTGTGTCTTCTTTCTAGTCTTCTTTGTGTCCTGACCATTCGTGGATATGTCTGTACATTCCGTTGTGACCATGAGCACTCCAATAGGCAGTAATCTGCACCATGTGAAAATTAAAGGTTAAGTTTTTTTGTTTTTTTTTTTGTCTTTTTGTCTTTTTTCTTTTTGAGACAGTCTTGTTCTGTTGCCCAGGCTGGAGTGCAGTGGTGCAATCTCGGCTCACTGCAAACTCTGCCTCCTGGGTTCAAGCGATTCTTCTGCCTCACCCTCCCGAGTAGCTGGGATTACAGGTGCCCACCACCACGCCCAGCTAGTTTTTGTATTTTTAGTAGAGATGGGGTTTTACCATATTGGCCAGGCTGGTCTTGAACTCCTGACCTCAAGTGATCCACCCACCTTGGCCTCCCAAAGTGCTAGGATTACAGGCGTGAGCCACCATGCCTGGCCAGCTTGTTTTTTTAATGGAAAAGAAGATTCCCTGATATTGAACATTTTTCCCAGGTAATGGGACAGATATGTAAAATCTATCTGCTTCATTGTGACTATATTGCTTTCCTGTGAAATAATCTTTAAGAATGTATTAACTTAGGCTGGGTGCAGCGGCTCATGCCTGTAATCCCAGCACTTTGAGAGGCCGAGGCAGGTGGATCACCTGAGGTTGGGAGTTTGAGACCAACCTGACCAACATGGAGAAATCTGTCTCTACTAAAAATACAAAATTAGCTGGGCATGGTGGTACATGCCGGTGATCCCAGCTACTCGGGAGGCTGAGGCAGGAGAATTGCTTGAACCTGGGAAGCGGAGGTTGCAGTGAGCTGAGATCGTGCCATTGCACTCCAGCTTGGACAACAAGAGTGGAACTCCGTCTCAAACAACAACAACAACAACAAAAATTAGCAGGGCATAATGGCAGGTGCCTGTAATCCCAGTTACTCGGGAGGCTGAGACACTAGAATCACTTGAACCCGGGAGGCAGATGTTGCAGTGAGCCTAGATTGCACCATTGCACTCCAGCCTGGGCGACAGAGAAAGACTCTTTCTCAAAAAAAAAAAAAAAGTATTAACTTGATTTTATTTCTTGATCATAAAAATAATATACACATTCATTATTTTAAAATGGAAACACAAAAAAGTATTAAAAACAAAATTAAAACCACCCCAAACTGTACATCCTAGATATGACTACTACTAGCATTTTGAGAGGATTCATTCCAAACATTTTCCATTGTATATGTGTATATATTACAAAACTGGAATTACATTGACATAAAGATTTATATCCTGCTTTTTCTGTTTTGTATACTATGGCAAATGTTTTCCCAAGTAATTAAATGTTACCCAAGAATGTTTTTTGTTGCTGTTGTTGCTGTTGTTTTTTTGAGATAGAGTCTTGCTCTGTAACCCAGGCTGGAGAGTAGTGGCATGATCTCGGCTCACTGCAACCTCTGCCTCTTGGGTTCAAGCGATTCTCTTGCCTCCAGTCTCCTGAGTAGCTGGGATTACAGGCACATACCACCAGGACTGGCTGATTTTTGTATTTTTAGTAGAGATGGGGTTTTGCCATGTTGGCCAGGCTGGTCTCAAACTCCTGACCTCAGGTGATCAGCCCACCTTGGCCTTCCAAAATGCTGGGATTATAGGTGTGAGCCACCATACCCAGTCCCAAAAACGGTTTTAATAGCTACCCTTTATTTCATTATAAACTGCTTCTAAGCTTTCACTTTTACAAACATTGTAATATTGAGATGGAGAACTTTGGATATGCATTTTTGTGCTCATCTTTGGTTATTTCCTTGGGGATGAAATTTCTAAAGGGCTACACCATAGAAGGAAAGGTATCCAAAATAAACTGACACACATCATCTTAATTCCTGAGACTGGAACGACATGATAGCAGATTTTTGTTGCCCCCAAGCACTCGATTAAAACAACAACAACAAAAATCATGTCTACAGGAAGAAAGCATTATCCTAGGTCTCAGGTTATTTCTATAAACAATAGTGTGTAATTGCAATTTTGCCCACGATAAAAAATAACCAGGTATGCAAAGAAACATGATCACATGAATGAAAACAGCAGAAATAATAAGACAATGGAAATAAACGAATGGGGAAAGAATGGCAAAGACTGAGGTTATCAGACACAGATTTTAAAGGAATTATATCCCCTCTGTTTATGAAGATGAAAAACAGGACTGAATAGTTTGGCAGAAAAAAAATATAAAAAAGAACGGAATGGAAATTCTGGAACTAAAACTAAGATAATCGAAATTAAGAACCCAATGGGTAGTTATAAAAGAGGATTAGACACAGATGACAAGAGATTTAATAAAAGATTGGGCAGAAGGCAATATCCAGAGTAAAACACAGGAAAACAAAAAGATAAAGAATAAAGAAGAAGGTAAGAGAATTACAGGATGGAGTGGAAAGATCTAACCTATGTGTAATCAGTCACAAAAAGAGAGGAGAGATGGTTCACAAGTAGTATTTGATGGCTGAGAAGTTTTCAAAACATATTAATAGCATCAAGCTCCATCTCCAATTCATATCCAACTGCCTACAAACTCCAAAGAGGACAAAAAAGGAATCCATACTTGAGCACATCAGAGTAAAACTGCTGAAAACCAAACGCAATGAAAATTTTAAAAACAGCCGAAGAAATAAAAGAGGCAAATTATCTGCAAGGGAGCCCCAGTGAGGTGGACGGTAATCAACAGAATAAATGGTAGCCAAAAGAAATGAAATGTTATCTTTAAAGCACTGAAAGAAAATACCTGCCAACCTTACATTTTGTACCCAATGAAGGTGATTTCCAAGAATGAAGGAAGAAAAAAAACATATCCAGACAAACAAAACAGCATGTTAATCACTCCACTGAGGGAATACTAAATGGTATTCTTCAAAGAGAAGGAAAATGATCACCGATGGAAAGACCAGACATGCAGAAATAAATTAAGAACAACAAACTGGTAAACATGTAAATAAATTTAATAAATTTCACTCATATTCACTTGGAAAATAATAATAATAATGACTTATTGAGTTAAAAAGTATGTGTATAACTAACATACATGACTATAATGGTATAAAAATCAGGAGTGGATAGGCCAGGTGCGGTGGCTCATGCCTGTAATCCCAGCACTTTGGGAGGCTGAGGCGGGCCGATCACAAGGTCAGGAGATAGAGACCAGCCTGGCTAACACAGTGAAACCCCGTCTCTACTAAAAATACAAAAAAATTATCCGGGTGTGGTGGCAGGTGCCTGTAGTCCCAGCTACTCGGGAGGCTGAGGCAGGAGAATGGCGTGAACCCAGGAGGCAGCTTGCAGTGAGCCGAGATACTGCCACTGCACTCCAGCCTGGGCGAGTGGATAAATGGAGTTAAAGTTCTGAGGTCTTCATATTATCTCTGAAAGCGGTAAAAGTGTCAATTAATATTAGACTTTGATATGTTAAGAATGCACTTATGAGAACATATATTCAGGGTAACTTGGATCTATGCTCCTGGGTTGCAGAATAAAATAATCTTAAAAAACAACAAAAAAGGAATGCACGTCGTAATCTCTACAAAATGGAATAACCAAACAACTCAATCCAAAAGTAGTGAGAAGAAAGAGAAAAGAAACATAAGCTAGATGGGAAGAGTAGAGAGCACTTGGTAAGATGATAGATTGATTGATTTGTTTGTTTTTAAATTTTAGAGACAGGGTCTCACTCTGTCACCCAGTCTGGAGTGTAGTGACTCCATCATGGCTCCCTGCCATCTCGGATCTCCTGGGCTCAAGCAATCCTCCTATCTCAGACTCCTGAGTAGCTGGGACTACAGGCTTGCATCACCAAACTCAGGTTTTTTGTTTTTTGTTTTTTTGTAGCGAAAGAGTTTCACTATGTTGCCCAGGCTGGTCTCACAGTCCTGGGCTCAAGAAATCCTCCCATCTTGAACAGGATTTTAGAAAAGTTGAAAGTAATATGATGGGAAAATGATTTAGCATGCCAAACAAAACAAAAGAAACCTGTTATAGCTATAGCAATATCAGACAAAGTAAAGTTTATGGCAAAAAGCATTACTAGAGAAAAAGAAGGCTGGGCGCAGTGGCTCACACCTGTAATCCCAGCACTTTGGGAGGCTGAGACGGGAGTCTCACCTGAGGTCAGGATTTCGAGACCAGCCTGTCCAACATGGTGAAACCCCCGTTTCTACCAAAAATACAAAAATTACCCGGGGGTGGTGGCACATGCCTGTAATCCCAGCTACTCGGGAGACTGAGGAAGAAGAATCGCTTGGACCTGGGAGGTGGAAGTTGCAGTGAGCCGAGATCGCGCCACTGCATTCCAGCCTGGGCGACAGAGAGAGACTCCATCTCAAAAAAAAAAAAAGAGATGAGGGACATTACAAAATGATTTTTTAAAAGAAGGTTCAATTTGCCAGGCAGTTGTCAAAATTCCGTATTTGTTTGTACCTCAATTACAGCCTCAAATATTTAATGCAAAAGTTGACAAAACTACAGGGAAGAAAGAAACCCGCAATCATCTCTGTATTCAACGGAATAATTAGGCCAAATTTTTAAAAGACAGGAAACATGCAGACGTTCTGAACCACACAATTAGCACTCTTGATCTAATGGACTTACCCGGAACGCTGACCCCACAACTGCATGACACATTCTTTTCAAGAGCCACAAAAATTGGTCATATGGTGTCTTTTAAATAACATCAAAAAATAGAAATCATCAAAGTATATTCACAGATCACAGTGCAACTAAGCTAAAAATCAATAACAAAAAGATAACTAGAAAACCTCCATATGTTTGGAAATTAAGAAATATACTTCAAAGAAGATGGGAGGGAATAAGATACAGGACCCAGGTGGAAGGTTGCTTTCGCCAGGAGGAAGGATCCCCTTTTTGTTAACCTCCGCATGTCTGGACCATAGCTGCACCGCCTTCCAGTGCAATTTTGAACAAGCTAAATTAGTCATCCTGGGAAGTGTTCAAAAAATGATTCCAAATGGTGGACTCCAGGACTTTCTTGCTGACTTTCTTACTTTGATCAAGTAACTCTATGGCATGATCTTAACAGCTGTAGTTCTCAAGGTTTCCTAAAAGGGAACCTCTTGTTCTCTCCAAATTACAGACCCATCATTGAGGGGCAGGGAGTGGGTTAACTCCTCCACAAACTAAGTGCTGCTCAGGTCCACATCTAGATGTTTCGGTCCCACAACCACCCAGAGCCTGACATTATTTTGTAAAAACAGATCCTGACAGAGCCAGGAGCAAGAAGAGCCGTCAACCCCATCTCTGTGAGGGAGCTGGGGCTTGGCAGGCACAGGCTTGGTTAGGGCCACAATTCTCCTCTGAATGGATTTTGGGTTAACTGGAGATGAGCAACCCAAGTTCAAGGTCAGAGGTCTTTTCCCCGAGATGGACAGGAGGCAACGGGGCCTATCAGAATCACAAGAGAAGCTTCATTAACATAAAATATTCTTCCCTGGGCCATTCCAGGCCACAGACTGCAGGTTTTCCATCTTTTAGCCCTGGAAACTCTCTGCCTACTTCTTTTCTTTCTCACATGAAATCTTATCAGGGATAACAGGTGAAACTGGAAGCAGTGAGAGCCCTGGAATCCCACTCTTTTGGCTACCCCTCTCTCCAACCACCACCATGGTGCTTGGCCACAGACATTTCAGCCTGAACTTTTAAAATAGTATGTGTAACCAAATACCTATCTCGACCATTAAAAAAAAAGTCTTGAGAAAGTCTAGCTTTGAGTAAGGCAACTTCCTGATACGCGCTCCAAAGTAAACCTGATGCAAAATGTATGAGTGAGGAAATGGGCCACATGGAGTTATTAGTTGTAGACCTGCTAAACACAGCAAATACTGGTGACACTCGTAAAGTAAAAAGTGGCCACACACACAGCCCTTTCTTTGGGGTTAACAGTTATCATTGGCCAGCCCAGCTCACCCTATTTTTTATTTTTTATTTTTTGAGACAGTCTCTCTCTGTTGCCAAGGCTGGAGTGCAGTGGCACAATCACAGCTCACTACAACCTCCACCTCCCTGGTTCAAGTGATTCTCCTGCCTCAGCCTCCCAAGTAGCTGGGATTACAGGCATGCACCACCATGCCTGGCTAATATTTCTGTATTTTTTTAGTAGAGATGGGGTTTCACCACGTTGGCCAGGCTGGTCTCGAACTCCTGACCTCAAATGATCTGCCTGCCTCAGTTTCCCAAAGTGCAGGGATTACAGGCATGAGCTACCGTGCCTGGCCCAGCCTATACTATTTTAGAATAACAAAGTTCTTCCGTCTGTAGATAGGAGAATGTTTGTCCTACAAACAGCTCATCTAAAACAGTCCGACATCACATAACAATGATAAAATAGGGAGGGAGGATCAACACATTATCTCCCTCCTCCACATCCACTGCTTGCCAGGAAAGCTTTCCCTGATACGACTTGATAGGATGGTCTCAGCTTAGGCTGCGGATGCTGTTCAATCCACCACTACAATAACCCCAGGCAGGCCATCTTACATGTTTGTATACCTCAGGTTCTGATTCCATAGGAGGGACAGGCTCTGTTCTCGTCAAACACATTAAAATGCACCCAGCGTCCCACATTAGATCGTTTCCGTTTAAACATTTCAAGTAAACTTTATAACTTTGCTTTTGAAACAATTACTTATTTTGCCCAGTTTTTGGTTGTTCAAATTTTTGTTTGTTTGTTTGTCTGGGGACAGGGTCTCACTGTGTCACCCAGGCTGGAGTGCAGTGGTGCCATCTCAGCTCACTGCAGCCTTGACCTCTTGGGCTCAAGTGATCCTCCCACCTCAGCCTCCTGAGTAGCTGAGACTACAGGTGCACACTACCATACCCAACTAATTTTTTGTGGTTTTTTTTTTTTTGCAGAGGCAGGGTCTTACTATGTTGTGCAGGCTGGTCTTGAACCCCCTGGCTCAAGTGATCTTCCCACCTCAGCCTCCCAAAGTGTTGGGATGACACACATGTGCCGATATGCCTGGTCTGTTGTTCAAATTTTCTCAGGTCTCAAACATTTTTGAGATCTTGAAAATCTTGGAGATTCCATGCACTGCTGTTATCCCTAGTACCCATTGGATAAATCAGTCCTGTCCTGTGAAGCTCACTGCAAGGTTTACTTGTGAGGAAAACATCAAGGACAGCATTTGTTCTACTAAGCAGTGTCCTCTCTGTGGGGACCCTGAGTTCCTTGAGCACAAGGGCTGTGTGGTCTTTCTCACCCCCAGGTCCCCACACCAAGAGGCTGGCCTGGCATGCAACTGTTTAATGTTCAACTAGTGGTAATGCCTAAACTGGACTTCTGGGCATTGACTGAAAATCACCCTTCCTAGGGAACGCTGGCCCCATCCCCAAATCCAGGAATATAGGCCACCACTATTTCGTATCTTTGAGCAAATTAGAAAAAAGTGCCTCCCCTGGGCTGTTACACTCCACTAGGAAATCCTTCCTTGGGGCTTACTCACGCCTTCCACGTCTTTCCACAGAGCTGGAGTCCACCCCTCACCCTTACCAGGCCCATACATGTGCAGGAACACTTCCACACATGGCAGGCTGTGTGCACACAGACGATTCCCTTGCCTTTATAGGTGCTACTCCTTTGACTTGAAAAGCCCATCAACTCTAATCTGCACATACAAACAAACTTCAGCACCCAGCCCAAATGTCACTTTCTCTGTGAATCCTTCCCCTATACCTCTCAGGCAGAGTTCATCCCATCCTCCTTTTTATTACCGTCACAGTGGAAGGTACCCCTATTTGAGTCCTGCCAGGTTGCATCAAATTTCTTTCTTCCGGCTTTGGTTCCCTGCGGAACTGTGCTCTCAAGGGGGAAGAGGCGTGTCTCAGTCATCTCAGTCTCCAATGCCTAGGATGAGACTTTTATATACATGATGGGTCTTCAATAAATGTTTTAGACTGAACACAGAGCTCTAGTCAAGTTGCTCCTCAGCTCAAAATCTCTACAGAACCTTCCCCTTTGCTTCCTGACTTTGTTTCAAACTCCTCTACCAGGCACGCAGAAGCTTAGCCCACAGCTCTCCTCTCACCTCCCCACCTCACCTGCCTTGGTTCACCTGTGCTTCCGGGTGCTGCTAGTACAGCCAACCTCTGACACTTCCTTACCTCTGGGACTTTGTTCATCTGTCCCTCTACCTACAATGCCATCTTCCCCTCTCCCCCTGTCAAAATTCTAGCCATCCTTCAAGGCTCAGGCCAAATGCCATTTTCTTTCTTTTTTTTTTTTTGGAAATGGAGTCTCCCTCTGTCACCCAGGCTGGAATGCAGGGGCAGGAGGATCTCGGCTTACTGCGACCTCTGTCTTCCGGGTTCAAGCAATTTTCCTGCCTCAGCTTCCCAAGTGGTTGGGACTACAGGCATGCACCACCACACCTGGCTAATTTTTGTATTTTTATTAGAGACGGGGTTTCACCATTTTGGCCAGGCTGATCTTGAACTCATGACTTCAAGTGATCCACCTGCCTCAGCCTCCCAGAGTGCTGGGATTACGGGGTGAGCCCCCATGCCCAACCTCAAATGCCATTTTCTTCTTGAAGCATCCCATCAGCAGATGTGGCCTCCACTGTTGAAACCCACAGTGCTTTATCCTTCCCAAGCCATTCCTCAAACACGGCTCTGGGGTCGAATGATGCTCGTTTGTAATTAACGCACTTTGAGAGCAGGTATCTCCCAACTTTAGCATAGTGGGTGCTCAGTGAATATTGGACCAAATGGAATTGAGCATCCATGCTACACCTGCAGATGGGAGAGGCAGCAAACTCATGGCCCAGGAACCAGCATGACACAGATCTCTCTTGTCCTCCCCTTGTTTCTCAATAAGGACAACATTTGCACTCAGGGGAGAAGGGCATAGCTTGCCCCTCCCTTCCTTCCTCAGCCAACAGTTTGGCTTCCCTTCTAGAGAGGTAAGAGAAGGTGTGACAGGCCAAGTTTCCTTTGCTCCACCCCGTCGTGTTTCCCCCAAACACCCAGCATAAGTTCACCTCTGGCAGAGTTGCTTTCCAGCTCCTGCAGGTGGGAGTCGGCTCACCTGCAGCAGGCACTCGGCACAACTCCGCAGGACCGGCTCACCTGCACCGGGCACTCAGCACAGCCTCCAGCATGCAGCGCCTCCCCGCTGCCACCCGGGCCACCCTGATCCTCAGCCTGGCCTTTGCCTCCCTCCACTCAGCTTGCTCGGCAGGTAGCGTTATGAGCTTTATTCGTGGCCAGGCTGGGAAGGGGCAGGGAAGGAGGGAAGAGAGGTGGGAGGGAAAGAAGGAGGAGGGGGAAGATTCTTTGGCCAGGGTTGGTCCTGCACAAAGGAAGGAGGAAACAGAAGTTTCTCATCTGAAGGATTAGGCAGGGGGTGGGAGGAGGGGCTGGGGTGGGGGGAGTCTTAGGTTGGCCTGAGACGGAGATCAGATACTCAATTCCTCAGCTAAGGCAGGAGCAGCCACCTCTCTTGGCCTTTGCCACAAAGAAAGGAAAAAGTTATTTGCTGGAGTCTCACCCATCAGGAGACCAAAATGATATCTCTTGGTCTGCTGTGTCCTGAAGTCTCCTTCTCAGCCCCACTGGGCTGTCGTGCTTTGCAATCCTCCCTGTGCACGTTTGTGTCTGACCTTCCCTTTCCTAAGTCCTCCGTCCCTCCCTGCCCCTTGTACTTTCTCTGCCACATTCACAAAACCTGACCGCCAGGAGGGCTGCCATTCACTGTCTCCCACCCTCCTGCCTTGCCCTGCCAGGCTGGGGTCTTCAACTCATGGCAGAGGGACATTGGTTACCATCTCATGCTCCTGGCTTTGATCTTGTTCTCAGCCACCTCAGAGCACCACCACACTCTCTATGCCCTGCAACACTCCTGCTCCCAAAACCAACTCTGCCCCCCAAAGTCCTGTATATGCCGCTGTCATCCTCAGACTCTCTTCTGTAGCCACTGCCAGGGGTGTTGGTGTTGAGTTTCAAGACGTGCGCTCTTGAGCAGCTGAGCCTAAACCCAACTCCAGCTTCCATGACTCACTAGCTATGCGACCTCGAGCAAATCACTTTACCTCTCTATGCCACGTTTCCTCCTTTATCTCATGGGGACAATCATAGTGCTTGTCAAGAGGAATTGATATAATTTCATGTAAAGAACTTAGAAATAGCCCATAGAACACACACAGTGAATGTCAGCAATTATGGTAAGCACATTCATTTTATTTTCCAACTTCACCCCTCCCCAAATAAGAGTGCTGAGTTTCTTTCTGCTTACCCTGACAGTGCCTTGCTTACGATGGGAGCTCAGAATCAGAAGACAAGTTTAACTGCACTGAATCGTTGGGTCTTCCCAGCAGCTTTTCCTGTGGAATAGCCCCAAGTAGGGCCAGTCCCTCCCTCGCTTCTGGCTCTGCTTATAAGGGAGGAGGGTGATGTTTAAATTCTTAGGAATTTTCACCGGGGCTATTCCATTTGAACCACAGAAAATTGCTGATATTGAACAATTTTTATCTATAACAATGGCAATTTCATAAGCTTGAACCTAACCCTAGCATTCAGCCAACTAGGGGTTTTTTCCACTTACTTTGGAAGAGGACAACTTCTATTCTAGGTGTAGAGGTGAGATGAAAGTCAGGGCCAAGGAAGTTATTTGAGTCATAAGGAAAATTAGAATAGTGAGGAATCAGTTTCTCCAAAACAAATAAAGACCAGGCTCTAAGCCATTTAGCTGTAAATAATTTACAGTAACAGATTGCATCGAGGCAATTACTATACTTTAAGCAGGACATTGGAGTGGCTTGGGGGTTGGGTGGCATAAAATTAGTCTCAGCAGCAACCTCATGGCTTTAGCTAAACAGCAGGTTTCTTCTTAACTCGTCCTGCTGTGACAACAAGCTCCTTTGAAGGACACACTGACCCACAGTCAGGGGAGCCTTGAGAGTTTCCACACCCACCACTTTTTTTTTTTTCCTTTTTGCTTTCCCCAAGAAGCAGAATGAACAGCAATATAATTTCTAGGAAGGTTCTTCCAATCCATCTTTTGGTTTCCATCTACCTAGGTCAGCATGAGCACTGTCTAATAATAGAACTTGCACTGAGGGTGGAAATGTCCCATGTCTGAGTGGTGCTTCCAATATGGCAGCCACTAGCCACACGCGGCAATGGAACCCTTGGCATGTGTCTAATGTAACCAAGAAGCTGAGGTATTTTTTTTTTAACTGAATTTAATTTTAATAAATTTAAACAACCAGAAGTGGCTAGTGGCTGCCGTATTGAACCGTGTGGACTTAGAGGTCATCTCTCTTCTTATTGTCAGTTATGGACGGGAACCTGGATGCCTCAGATCCCTAACCCAATCCCACACCCCAAGCCAACAGGACTTTAAGAATTCATGCTAAAGTCCTTTTTATCTTTCCACTCCTTGCTCATGAATCAATCTATGTCTACGTATTCTGGCAATCTCTGGGCTTGCTTGTATGATGTTTAATTTTTTTTGACAGCCATCATTCTGGAGGCTGGAAGTCCGAGATCAGGGTGTTGATGGTTTGATTTCTCCTGAGTCCTCCCTCCTTGGGTTGCAGATAGATGCCTTCTCACTGGGTCCTCACGTGGACTTTTCTCTGTGCATGTGTGTTGCTGATGTTTCTTCTTCTTCTTCTTTTATTTTTTTTTTTTTAGACGGAGTTTCACTCTTGTCACCCAGGCTGGAGTGCAATGGCGTGATCTCAGCTCACTGCAACCTCCGCCTCCTGGGTTCAAGCGATTCTGCTGCCCCAGCCTCCCAAGTAGCTGGGATTACAGGCATGCACCACCACGCCCGGCTGATTTTTGTATTTTTAGTAGAGACGGGGTTTCATCATGTTGGCCAGGCTGTTCTCGAACTCCTGACCCCAGGTGATCTGCTCACCTCGGCCTCCCAAAATGCTGGGATTACAGGTGTGAACCACTGCACCTGGCCTCTTCCTCGTCTTATAAGGACCCCGCCATATTGGATTAGGGCCCACCCATAGGACCTCATTTAAGCTTAACTGCCTCTTTGAAGGTCCCATCTCCAAATACAATCACATTGTGGGTTAGGACTTCAATATATGAAACTGGGGAGAGGGGAACATAATTCGTTCCATAACAGGGAGTTAGCTTTGTTGCAGAAAGCCTCAATATGCCCATGCTGGAGCTTCTAGAATACTTTTATAATACTCACTACTGATTTACAAAAAACATTTCAAAATCTATGCCTGGGAATGGCTTTTGCTAGTGCCTGAGACTATCTCCTATCTTTTCTTCCAGAAGCGAGCAGCAGCAACAGCTCAACCTTGACCAGTCACCACCCAGACCCTGGGACCCTGGAGCAGTGCCTCAGTAAGCTTCTCCTGCCAACTGCTCTAACCCCAGAACTGGCCCTCGGCCTGGGAGGGAAACAAAGGCCTCCCCACTTTCCGTTGATTGGTGTCAGGTGGCCAAGGGCCTGCCTGGCCTTCCTGTGCACCAGTGTGGTTTGTCCCAGAACTATTTGCAGAGCAGGTCTGAAAGGCTTTCTTGGCTCTGATCCCCATCTAGGTGCACAATCTTTGACAGATTGCTTTAATGACCCATCCCAGGTGAGCAGCTAACAATGCCCTAGGTTCAAATCCTTGAAGAAGTTTGGAGGTGGACAGCCCATAAGAAATCATCTAGTCCAACTTCCTCCCAATGCAAGAGCTTGGTTTTGGTATCCTTGGCATACATATTTCTTCTTCTTCTATGCATGTTCTTCCTCTTCTTGCATACTTCTAGCGACAAGGCGCTCACTCAGTAATTCATAGAGCAACCACTATTATGCATGTCTAACTAATAGAAAGTTTTGCAGCTGGGCGCAGTGGCTCACGTCTGTAATCCCAGCACTTTGGGAAGCTGAGGTGGGTGGATCACCTGCGGTCAGGAGTTTGAGACCAGTCTGACCAATATGGTGAAACCCTGTCCCTACCAAAAATACAAAAAAAATTAGCTGTGTATGGTGGCATGCGCCTGTAGTGCCAGCTACTAGGGAGGCTGAGACAGGAGAATTGCTTGAACCTGGGAGGCAGAGGTTGCTGTGAGCCGAGATTGCACCACTGCACTCCAGCCTGGACAACACAGTGAGACTCCCTCTCAAAAAAAAGAAAAAAGAAAGTTTCACTTTATTTTGTCTGGTTCCCTTTATCCTGCCCTCACTGAATGACCGAACGTATTAACTTAGGCACTTAAAGGGAAGGGTAGGCTGGGCGTGGTGGCTCATGCCTGTAATACCAGCACTTTGGGAGGCCCAGGCGGGTGGATCACTTGAGGCCAGGAGTTCAAGACCAGCCTGGCCAACGTGGCGAAATCCCGTCTCTACTAAAAATACAAAAAATTAGCTGGGTGTGGTGGCGCACGCCTGTAATCCCAGATACTTGGGAGGCTGAGGCAGGAGAATTGCTTGAACCCAGAAGACAGAGGTTGCAGTGAGCCGAGATCATGCCATTGCACTCCAGCCTGGGCGACAGAGTGAGACTCTGTCTCACAAAAAAAAAAAAAAAAAAAAAAAGGAAGGGTATTAGGGATAATACATAGAGGTAAAGAGTATGGCTTCAGAGTCCTACAGACTTGGGTTTGAGTTCTCCTTCTGCCATCTTGTGACCTTGGGCAAGTTATAGCCTCAGTTTCTTCATGTAAAATGGGAATAAAAGTCGCACCTGTCGCTTTGTGAGGAAGGCATAAGCTAATGTGTAAAAGCACTCAGCACAGTGCATGGCACGTAGCAGGCCTCATCAGTGTCAGCTACCGTGCTGTGATTGTTCTGTTAATATTAATGGTAGAGAAGCCTGGGCAGGGCTGGTGGTGCATGCCATCGTCCTTGCTGTCCCTTTCCCACCAGACGTGGACTTCTGCCCACAAGCAGCCCGGTGCTGCCGCACAGGAGTGGACGAGTACGGCTGGATCGCGGCGGCTGTTGGCTGGAGCCTCTGGTTCCTCACCCTCATCCTGCTCTGTGTGGACAAACTGATGAAGCTGACTCCAGATGAGCCCAAGGACTTGCAAGCATGAGACCCAGGCTCGGTGCACAAAACAGTGATTGCCGCCAATTTGTGGCTAATGGGGAAGGGGAGCAGGGCTAACATGGTTTCTATTATTTAAGTCATTTTCACCTTTAAGTTTCAGTTACTTTTACAAGGGAAAGAAGAAAGAGCGGGAGAACCAAACGAGGCAAGCCAGTGCTGCCCTTGCATGTCACTCCCAAGGGCCCCTGGGCCTTCTGTGCCCAGGTGACTCCTCTCTCAAGATAGTCCCTCTGGAATTTGTCCTGTTTTAACCTTTCTTCTAGGCACCAAGGGAAGTGCACAAGAAATTATAAGACTTAGTCTCATCATCAACATGTTCAGAAACAAATGCATAACCTTCTCACCAAAAACCAGGTTATTCGCTTCTGTCCCTGGCTTGAGTCCCAGGCTTAACTGTCATTTCAGAATGTGAGAATCAGTCAGGTATGGTGGCTCATGCCTGTAATCCCAGCACTTTAGGAGGCAGAGGTGGGCAGATCACTCAAGGTCAGGAGTTCCAGATCAGCCTGGCCAACATGGTGAAACGCTGTCTCTACTAAAAATACAAAAATTAGCCAGGTGTGGTGGTACACACCTGTAATCCCAGCTACTTGGGAGGCTGAGGCAGGAGAATCTCTTGAACCTGGGAGGCGGAGGTTGCAGTGAGCCAAGATCATGCCACTGCACTCCAGCCTGCGCGACAGAGCGAGACTCTGTATCAGAAAAAAAAAAAAAAGAATGTGAGGATCAGTCGGGCACAGTGGCTCATGCCTGCAATCCCAGCACTTTGAGAGACTGAGACAGGAGGATCACTTTAGCCCAGGAATTCGAGACCAGCCTGGGCAAGATGGCAAGACTTTGTTTCTATTTAAAAATTTTTTAAAGTTAAAAATAAAAATGTGAGAATCCCCTTGACACTCCCACCATCTTCACCCCCACCTCAGGTCCTTCTCCAGCTCTCCTTCTGGCTTCATCCTGTCTTCCACAGCTCTCCTGTCCCACCCATTCTCCCTGCCGGTGCCCTAGTTTTGGCCTTCACTGCCTTCCCCTAGAACACACCAGGGATATTGCATTCTGTCCTCACTGTCTTGAGGATCTTCCTCCCCGGCTCATCATTCCCCATGGGCAGCTGCCAGGGTAGGTGCTGTCACCTCCTGTTGACAACAGTCAGTAGCTCCTAAGGACTAAAACTTCTCAGCCCAGCATTCAGCTCTTTGGAGGAGTCCATCTGTCCCCCAGCACACCCAGGAGTAAGGATTCTGACTGGCCCACTCCTCATCCTGGTGTCTTCAGCTTCTCTGCTGCCATGTTCTTTGCTGGGATGGCTGCTTCCCAACTCCACCTCCAGAATCAAGGACATTCCTCCAAGCCCAACTCGAATGCTTGATCTGCCTGGAGCCTTCCTGGTCATCCTTGGGCGACCTGGAGCTGGTGCTCTTAGAGCACTTCTGCTCTGCCCTGATGTGCAGTTGTTGTGAATGGGCCTCTCCATAGTTTATCCTTCCTCACACCCCTGAGGCATAGTACCCTATTCAAGTTTGTCCAACGAGTGCATGGGTGAATTAATGAATGAACGAACAAATGAGTCTTTGCCCTAGACGACTTAAGGTCCTCACTCTGCATTAGGAGCCTCCATTTTTCTCCAGATGGTTGAAATAACCAGCCTCTGAAGGAGCCAATGGTTTGGTCACTGCTCTCTCAGCAAATTACAGTCACTGTCACTTAGCATGGAGAGTGGACGTTGCACATCACTGTGAAACCTTGCAGAGGAGGAGAGGGCAGGTTTATCAGAAGAAAGAAAGGACAAAATGACTCCTTATGAAGCAATTTCTGCCCTCTGTGAGAAAACATGTATTTAGATCAGATAAACCCTAGTCAAAATACAAAAAGGAAAAATGAAAGACCTCTGAAATAGGAACAATCTCTTGAAGAGGCAAACAACTCAAAACTGCTCAATTGCTCTTTCAGAAAATCTAAGCAAACTTCCCTGACAACAGAAACTGAAGAGATTGCCTGGTTCATCTTGTAGTCTTCCAAAACAGCAGATAATTTGTGAATCTCAGATGTTGAATCAGTACAATGGGATGAATTTCTTGTTCCTAAGTGTTAAATGATCACATACATAAAAGAGTCTGAGCCTGAGCAACATAGTGAGACCCTGTCTCTACAAAAAAAAAAAAAAAAAAAGATTAGCCAGGCGTGGTGGTGCACACTGATAGTACCAGCTACTCAGGAGGCTGAGGTAGGCGGATCACTTGAGCTAGGGAGTTCAAAGCTGCAGGGAGCCATGTTCGTGCCACTGCACTCCAGCCTGGGCAACAAAGTGAGACCCTGTCTGAAAAAAAAAAAAAGTGTCTGCATAATTCCTGGTGCATTTTGTGGATATACAATATGAGTATGTGTTCCATGTTTTTAGAAATTCAAAGGAAGAGTTTCCACAGTATGTGATGGTTTATTTCCCAAGAGATGAAAAGATTCATTAAGGTGCATGCTTTGATTTAACAACTGCAAACATTTAAAAAATATAACAGTGTGTGACATAGCAGTGAGAGTACTATCTTCTTTAAAAAAGGGAAATTAAGATTTATTTCTGGCCAATGTGAACAGAAATAAGTCACTTTATCTCACTGGGCACCAATTTTACACGTGGAAAATAGAAGAATTGGACCAAATCAGCAGTTTCAAGCTGAGTTGCAAAAGTTCATGGAGCCATTTCAGTCGCTTCGTGGAATCGGGGTAGGCATGAGGCCCATTGTTCTTTCAACCACAGCCGCGTGTCATACATTAAACCTTGTGGTAGGATTTTTTTTTTTTTTTCTGCTTCAATAAGTGAAGAGTCAGGGCACCAGTTGGTGTCTGAGATGCCCTCCAGTCTGGGGAACCCCGTAGATTCTTAGACTACTTTGAACTGAAGTATGTGCAGTCTGCCATCTCACATTAAAATGTGGCATTTTGTCAATTGCTTTTCTTTCATCTGCCCAAGACGAAGGGGAGAATGAATCAGTACAACCACTCTTGTCCTTGAGACTGTAAACAAAATGGTTCTATAGTTTGATGGTTCTACTTCCCAGATGCTACCTCTCAGATTTATTCTCAACAGAAAATTTTTTGATTACAGCAGACCAGATCTTTATCTGCCAATAAGTTAAAAAAGATTATCTGGGCTGGATGTGGTGGCTCACGCCTGTAATTCCAGCACTTCGGGAGGCCAAGACAGGAGGATTGCTTGAGCCCAAGAATTTGAGGCCAGCCTGGGCAACGTGGCGAAACCCCATCTCTACAAAAAATACAAAAAAATTATTTGGGACTGGTGGTGCATGCCTGTGGTCCCAGCTACTCGGGAGGCTGAGGTGGGAAGATGATTTGAGCCCAGGAGGTTGAGGCTGCAGTGAGCTATGATCCTGCCACTGCACTCCAGCCTGGGTGACAGAGTGAGACCTTGCCTGAAAAAGAAAAAAATAAAGAAAAGAAAAGAAAATCTGAAAGGGAAAGCAGGCATCAACTTCCAGGGATCTAATAACTTCCTAACTTAAAGCAACAGAACTTACCTAACTTTTGGACTTTTCATTTTAAAACTTTGCCTTTAGCAGTGGACACTGTCCTCAACACAGCTATAGTTTATGTAACACAGAGTCCATATGATATGGGGCATGTCTGTATCAAAATGTCATATGTAGAAATAAAGTATTAAATATTATGACTTTAAAAATCATCATTTAGTGACCGGGCATGGTGGCTCACGCCTGTAATCCCAGCACTTTGGGAGGCCAAGGCAGGCAGATCACCTGAGGTCAGGAGTTTGAGACCAGCCTGGCCAACACAGTGAAACCTTGTCTCTACTAAAAATACAAAAAATTAGCCGGGTGTGATGGTGGGTGCCTGTAATCCCAGCTACTTGGGGGGCTGGGGCAGGAGAATTGCTTGAACCTGGGAGGCAGAGGTTGCAGTGAGCCAAGATCGGGCCACTGCACTCCAGCCTGGGCGACAGAAGGACACTTTGTCTCAAATAAATAAATTAATTAAATTAAATAAAAATCATCATTTAAAAATCTATTCCTGGCCGGGTGCGGTGGCTAATGCCTGTAATCCCAGCACTTTGGGTGTCTGAGGTGGGTGGATCACCTGAGGTCGGGAGTTCGAGACCAGCCTGACCAACATGGAGAAACCCTGTCTCTACTAAAAACACAAAATTAGCTGGCGTGGTGGCACATGATTGTAATTCCAGCTACTTGGGAGGCTGAGACAGGAGAATCGCTTGAACCCGGGAGGCAGAGGTTGCGGTGAGCCAAGATCGCGCCATTGCACTCCAGCCTAGGCAACAAGAGCAAAACTCCATCTCAAATATATATATATGCATATATATATATATTCCTTTTTATATGCATGACACCTAACGCAAACAAAACAAATTTACAATTTTTTATTAACAAATAAATGTTACAGCATGTAAGATTATAAGATTAATCAGCTGGACCTGGTGGTGCACATCTGTAGTCCCAGCTGCTGTGGAATCTGAGGAGGGAGGACGACTCGGGCCCAGTGATTAATTGCTTTGAGGGTGTAATGCCCAATGATCGTGCCTGTGAATAGCCACTGCACTCTAGCCTGGGTGACACAGCAAGACACTGTCTCTAAAATAAAACAAAGCAAAACAAAAAAGTAATCAAAAACAAGTCTTAGGATAGCTTGGGCCTTGTCTTAGTTTGGACTGCTGTAACAAATTATCATAGACTGAGTAGCTTCTAAACAACAGACATTTATTTCTCTGGAGGCTGGAAGTCTGAGATCAGGGTGCCAGCATGGCTGGTTTCTGGGGAGGGTCCACTTCTTGGTTCATGGACAGCCGTCCTCTCATTGCATCCTCATGTGGTGGAAAGAGGGCAAATGAGATCTCTGGAGCCCCTTTTACAAGGGCACTAATCCCAATTGTGAGGGCTCCACCCTTATGACCTAATCACCTCCTAAAGGCCCCACCTCCAAATACCATCACCTTGGGCACTAGGATTCAACATGAATTTTAGGGGGACACAAATATTCAGTCTATGGGAGGCCTCATTTCCACAAAAATATATAGAAGCATATTTTTAAACTTGGAGAAATATTAATCTAGATGTTTCTGATGAAGAAACTGCTCTGTCTGAACCCCAGCATCCATTTTGAAGTCATCTATAGGGGATCTTCCTTGCCATGTGGTAGGAGTGCCTTGTATACACCCTCTGCCTGGCACCTACTTCCAGCCTTACCTGGATCCAGCCCCTCCTCCTCACTTCTTCGAGAGTGATCTCTCTAATACATAAATAAGCGATCAAATCACCCCCTTCCAAAATCCTTCGGTGGCTCTGCACAGCTGACGGAACAGGATTTTTACTCAGGGTGAGCCAAACGAGCTCTGTAATTGGATCTCCAGACATTTCTCTAGCTTTATCTCTTGCATATCCTTCATGCAAACAGGGTTCGAAATGATTCCCGTTCCCTAAACACTCTATCCTCCTGGCCTTCATTTTTGCTGTTCACATGACCTGGAACGTACGTACCCTTCCCCAGAGGAAGATCTGCTGTGAACCAAGAGAAGCTTACACTTCGGGCCTCCTTACTTGAATGGGCCCCTCCGAGTCCCTCAGTCTAACACTGTATTCCTAATTTTTCTATCCTTTTTTTTTTTTCTAAAGGCAACCTCCCCTTAACTGTCTACATTTAAGGCCCCATAAACCTGGGTCTCCCCTTGCTTCCCCTCATCCTCCCCGGCCCCCAACTCCCGGTTGGATTTTGGTTTACTGAGATTGGTCTTCCAAGTCAAGTTGCCTCTTCCTCCCTGGATGGACACACACACACACACACACACACACACACCCTCCTTGACCAAACTCTAGCCAGGCATTTTTTTGAGCCCTCTTCTTGACTAGACCTTAACCTTAGCTTATAAAAACTACAGACTCTCAGCATAAATGATTTCATCCAGTCTCTTCCCCTCACATGTAAAGACTTGACCAAATACTAACACAGCCTCTAACAGCTCCAGGCTGCACCCCTAGGATGAGCAGGAGGTCGAGACTCTGCCTGGGAGATGCAGCTGGAGGTGAGTGATGCCAGGCCGGGTCCCAGGCACATCATGTGCACGGCACAAAGGTGCTGTTTCCATCCAAACAGAGCTAACCTATGTGACAGCTGGGGGTGGCAGGGGTGGGGAATTCAGGACTTTTATCCAAGTCCTGGGGCAGCCAGAAGCCCCCTTCCAGTAAACCCCTCTAACAAACCCACACTGCACATGCACACATACACATATACCTCAACGCTTTGTCCTGGCCATGCTCTGGGGATCCCCGAGCTCACTTCCCTCCCCTGCCCACAACCCATAGCCAATTCCACCCCTGCCTGACTCAGTATGGCAGCAGGGAGTGCAATGGCAAGTGTTTGAGGGGCTGACTGGTTGTACTGGTCTCCAGGGTCCATGTGAGTGTAAAACCCAAGCACGCATGGCAACCACGTTGCTGCCTGCTGGGATCCAGAAAGCCCTCCAGTGGAAGCCCAGGTTGTTCATCACACACTCAGTTTCCCTGAGGAACAGGCACCCTTTGAAATGTGCATAGCAGTTCCAAAGGGCTGCTAAAACCCATGGAAAAAGGGAACTGCACATAAGATCTAACACTTGGCTTCCATTACATGCTTGACTGCTACAAAACACACTTGCTACATGGCATATTTGCATATGTGTTGTTCAAACTGTGATTTAAAAAAAAAAAGACAAAAGTTAAAAAAAATTGATTCCAAACCATAATCAATCTCATGGCCAGACTGATCAAGAGCCATTGATCAAGGAGCCTAGTGCGGATGGCAATCCCCTTCCACAGGCTGCAAATGTGGAGTTTCAGTTTCCCAACCTGAGTGCAACTGATGTGAAATTGCACTTCTATGTCCAATTCCAGTGCACATAGAAGCACATTTCTCTTTCCTACTAACACAGACAGGACCAAGGTGCAATTATCATATTTCTTTCATGACATGTTCTTTTCTATCAAGGAGGAATAACGACCAAAATGGTCGTTTAAAAACAAGCAAATTTCTCTCTTTTCATTGGTTGAGCAAGTGGCTTCTTTCCTAAGTTTGTATTGTTATAAACAATATATAAAGTACAGAGAATAATTAAATTATCAAGTCATGAAAAGACACAGAGAGCCGGGCTCAGTGACTCACACCTGTAATCCCAGCACTTTGGGAAGCCGAGGCGGGAAGATTCCTTGGCCCCAGGAATTCGAGACCAGCCTAGGCAATGTAGCAAGACCCCCATCTCTACAAAAATTTTAAAAATCAGCCAGGCGTAGTGGCACATGCTTGTAGTCCCAGCTACTCAGGAGGCTGAGACAGGAGGATCCCTTGAGCCTAGGAGTTTGAGGCTGCAATGAGCCGTGTTTGTACCCCTGCACTCCAGCATGGGTAACGGAGTGAGACTCAGTCTCAAAAAAAGAAAAGACAAGACATGGAGGATATGCACATTACTGAGTGAAAAAAAGCCAATCTGAAAAGGCTATATACTGAATGATTCCAACTATATGACATCCTGGAAAAGGCAAAACTATGGAAGCAGTAAAAAGATCAGTGGCTGCCAGGGGTGTGTGGGGAGGGAGGGATGAATAAGCAGAGCACAGAGGATTTCTAGGGCAGCAGAACTACTCGGAATTATAATGGTGGGTACAGGTCATTATACATTTGTCCAAACCCACAGAATGTACAACACCAAGAGTGAACTCTAATGCAAACTCTGGACTCTGGATGATACTGATGTGTCGATGCAGGCTCATCAGCTGTAACAAATGTACCAGGCTGGTGGGAGGAGTTGATAATGGGGGTAGCTGTGCACTGGGGAGCAGGGGATATAGGAGAACTCTGCACTTTCTGCTCAGTTTTGCTGTGAACCTAAAACTGCTCTAAAATATAGTCTATTTAGAAAAAAAACTGAGCTAAGAGCATCTCAGAGAGTATTAGTACCCACTCTAGAGAAGGGTAATATTTAATCCATCAAATCCCTTAAATTTAAAATCTTCAATAACAACAAAAAAAGTACTGGTAGAAGGATAACTTTCGTATCTTATGTACTAAGAGCAAACTTTATTTTTACTTTTTTAAAATTTTTTTATTTTTATTTTTTTTTTAGGTTGGAAGGATTTTATACATACTTTTTTTTATTATACTTTAAGTTCTAGGGTACGTGTGCACAACGTGCAGGTTTGTTACATATGTATACATGTGCCATGTTGGTGTGCTACACCCATTAACTCCTCATTTACATTAGGTATCTCTCCTAATGTTATCCCTCCCCCCTCCCCCCACCCCACAACAGGCCCCGGTGTGTGATGTTCCCCTTCCTGTGTCCAGGTGTTCTCATTGTTCAATTCCCACCTATGAGTGACAACATGCGGTGTTTGGTTTTTTGTCCTTCTGATAGTTTGCTGAGAATGATGGTTTCCAGCTTCATCCATGTCCCTACAAAGGACATGAACTCATCATTTTTTATGGCTGCATAGTATTCCATGGTGTATATGTGCCATATTTTCTTAATCCAGTCTATCATTGTTGGACATTTGGGTTGCTTCCAAGTCTTTGCTATTGTGAATAGTGTTGCAATAAACATACGTGTGCATGTGTCTTTATAGCAGCATGATTTATAGTCCTTTGGGTATATACCCAGTAATGGGATGGCTGGGTCAAATGGTATTTCTAGTTCTAGATCCCTGAGGAATCGCCACACTGTCTTCCATAACAGTTGAACTAGTTTACAGTCCCACCAACAGTGTAAAAGTGTTCCTATTTCTCCACATCCTCTCCAGCACCTGTTGTTTCCTGACTTTTTAATGATCGCCATTCTAACTGGTGTGAGATGGTATCTCACTGTGGTTTTGATTTGCATTTCTCTGATGGCCAGTGACGATGAGCATTTTTTCATGTGTCTTTTGGCTGCATAAATGTCTTCTTTTGAGAAGTGTCTGCTCATATCCTTCACCCACTTTTTGATGGGGTTGTTTTTTTCTTGTAAATCTGTTTGAATTCTTTGTAGATTCTGGATATTAGCCCTTTGTCAGATGGGTAGATTGCAAAAATTTTCTCCCATTCTGTAGATTGCCTGTTCACTCTGATGGTAGTTTCTTTTGCTGTGCAGAAAAAGGGCAAATTTTAACACCTAAATTTATTTATCAAGTCCATTCTTAGAATGACTGAATCAATTAGAAGTGGCTCATTCACTCTTCAGAAAGCTATTCTCATCTGTTCTGGAAAAATATATGACATACAGCCAATGTAGGCCCAGCTCTTGTTCACATGAAGTTTTATTCATCTAATCCCAGCTTTCTGATGTCTGTGCAGAGAGTCTAGTTTGTCATTCCTCTTAGTTCATGTCACTCTGTCACCACTGGCCTCTGCAAGGTCCCCTCATTTCACTTTTTTTTTTTTTTGAGATGGAATCTCGCTCTGTTGCCTAGGCTGCGACCAGTACAGTGGTGCGATCTCGACTCACTGCAACCTCTGCCTCCTGGGTTCAAGGGGTTCTCCTGCCTCAGCCTCCTGAGTAGCTGGGATTACAGGCACCTGCCACCACGCCTGGCTAATTTTTGTATTTTTAGTAAAGACAGGGTTTCACCATGTTGACCAGGCTAGTCTCGAACTCCTAACCTCAAGCAATCCACCCACCTCGGCCTCCCAAAGTGCTGGGATTACAGGCGTGAGCCACCATACCCAGCCTCATTTCACTCTTTAATCCCTTTTATTCCCATCCCCCTCTCTCATTCTCCTATAGCTATTTCCCCAAGGCAACCATATGAGCCCCTGTATGCGCTCTTGTGAAATGTGAAGTGTTATTATAAGTTCAGGTGTTTGCATTTACATTAGTGCTCATGCTGCTGCTTAGTTTTTTCACTCAGTAGTAATATTTCCAAGACCTACTTAGGCCACTGTGTGCCTATGGTCCAGAGCTTCCAGCGGCTGCAGAGGATTCTATCACGTGAGCCCGCCACAATTCATTTCTCTGTTCTCTGGTAGACTGACTCCTAGGCTGCCTCCAAGTCCCACTTCAGAGCACACCTGCTCATTCATGGGCCTGTGATTGTATTTTCCTGGAAAATATTGCCAGATGCAGTGTCACTAAGTCACAGCAGAAACACTTTAATTAAACTTGGTACTATGGGATGACTGCTTCTCAAATTGACGTAAGGATCTTTCATTCAGTTGAGTCCGAAATTGAAATTGACTTTTCATTGTTTTTCTGTCTTCCTATATCATGATAGACAACAGTCATGTTTATGCCTCACCTAAGAATAATATGCACAGTATTCCCACTGTTAGATATTAAATTCAATTTATTGAATCCAATTTTATTTTGAATCTAAAGACAATATTGCTATCAGTTTGCATCACAGTTAGCATATTATTTTTAACACTTTTTTTTTTTTTTTTTGAGATGGAGTCTTCCTCTGTTGCCCAGGCTGGAGTGCAGTGGAACGATCTCAGCTCACCGCAACCTCCGCCTCCCAGGTTCAAGTGATTCTCCTGCCTCAGCCTCCCAAGTAGCTGGGATTACAGGCATGCACCACCACACCTGGCTAATTTTTGTATTTTTATTTATTTATTTTTTGGTAGAGACGGGGTTTTGCCATCTTGGCCAGGCTGATCTCGAACTCCTGGCCTCAGGTGATCTGCCCGCCTCGGCCTCCCAAAGTGCTGGGATTACAGGCGTGAGCCACTGCACCCAGCCTAACATGGTTTTTAAGAAGATGGTTATGAATAAAATTCTAGGGAGTGTGCATTTTAGCTGAATTAAACAACAAAATCTCCTCCCTCTTACTATATATACCTATGGGTAGATTTTTCACCTTCACACCTGAGGCCGGGTTATTAAAATTAAAAATAAATTTTCACCATCAAATAGGCTGGAGTCATGCCAGATTTGGGGAGATACAAAGGAAGAAAATGTGTTCAGGAAGGCAACTCTGTTGACTTTTTTGGAACTCTTTATGAAACCACAGTGTGTTTTTCCCAGAAATGAACTAAAATGCAGATACTATCACTCCATTCTGAAAGTCTGTCCTAGCAGTGTGAACAAACAACGCAACCAGGTTAGGAAGATAGAAGATAGCTGTGTCACACACCACGCTGATGAGAAAAACCTCCAGCATTGTGCCCTAGAAGGCTCGGACTCGGGGAATTTTGAACCATTCTTATTCTATAAGACACTAGAATGTACATGCCAGGTAGGCAGGAGTTTTAATAATTTTAAAATGACTTTTAACATTTAAAAATAGTTTTCATAGACTTGATATATCACTGCAAGAGCTAAATTTTCCTGGAGACAAGTAGAACCTCCCATAGTCTCCCCAGCATCTCCAGTTTGCTTTCAGGGATGGCAGCTTTCCAACCCATCTCTGGATCAAGACCACATGAAATGCAGCTAAATCAACAGGAGCAAACAAACCTCTCACCTCCCAACTTCCTGAGGGTGAGGGTAGGTGACCCCCTTTGAAAAGCCCTGGGGTGGGCATGTAGGTGAGGGGTGCTGGCCAGGGGTCATCTGCATAAGATATGTGTGATGGGAGGAATTTTCATGTAAGGCAAATCAGAACTTAATGATTATCTAAGGGTGAAGACATTCTCATTTTTTACCCAGAGATGTTCAGCTGAACATTTCATGTGGTTCACATAATTTATTTTTTACTTGTATCTGTGGCTTTCCATGAAACCCAAGGAGTTAATGTGAGTTGGCCAAAGTCACATCAGGTTAAGCAGCTCAGCATGGATATTTTTTAAAGTAGCTGATCCTCTCCACGCTAAAAATTCTCTGCTTTAAACCCTCATCAGCAAGACTGCTTTAGATACTGGGACAATACAGTGAGTTATAGAATCTGAGTTGAAAGCAACATTAGAAGCCAAGTTCCATCCTCTCTCTGTCTCTCAGTTCACACACACACACACACACACACACACAACCCCATTTAGCCACACCTCAAGAAAGATGATCTGTTTCTGTTTGGTAAAGAGTGAATGATGTTCAACACATTAAGAAGGAGTCTCTTAAAATCCTATATACTGAAAATGTCTACATCTTATGACCTAATTCTAATAATCTGCCTAATAGAAAAATAATTCAAAGGAAAAAAAAGGTAAAAGCTAGGAAGATAATCTGGAAAAATAATAGCTGTTTCTAATAATTGTTATTCTACATAATGTAACATATTGGGAAAAGAAATTAAATATCAAATAATAAGGTCATGGCAAAATAGTATTACTATGGGATATTATATAGCTATAAATGATAACTATGAAAACTCATTAGAATTTTTTAATTGGCCAAGTTATAAAATACTAACAAGTATGTACATGTAGTCCTAATGCTGGTGAAGGTACAGTTAGATGTATTGTCAAACATGGACATTAGGGATATACTTTTTTTAGGGATGTATTTGACCAGGATTTCTGAAATATAATTGATATTTTGGAATAAAACCCTTTCAACCTATTCAGGCCATTTGCCTCCGTAATTTTACCTCCAGGAATTGATTCTAAAGAAATAATATGACACCTAGACAATTTATACAGATACAGAAACTGCACACCATTATTTATAATAGCAAAACATTAAAAACAACCATATGTTTAACATGAGGAGAATGACTAAATTATGGTAGATCCATTCAAGAAAATGTTATGCAGAAAAAATGATATAAATCTATATCTATAGGTACACATAAGCATGCCTCATTCTATTGCACTTTGCTTAATACACTTCACAGATATTGCATTTTCCTACAAATTGAAGATTTGTGGACAGATACTACATTTTTTTAACAAATTGAAGATTTGTGGCAACGCTATGTAGAGCACATTGGCGCCATTTTTCCAACAGCACGTGCTTCTGGGTCTCTGTGTCACGTTTTGGTAATTCTTGCAACATTTCCCACTTTTTCATTATTATTATATCTGTCATGGTGATCTATTATGAGTGATCTTTGATGTTACTACTGTAATTGTTTTGTAGTACCACCAACCTCACCCATATAAGACAATGAGCTTAATCAATAAATGTTGTGTGTGTTCTCACTGCTCCACTAACTGGCCATTCCCCCATCTCTCTCCCTCTTTTGGGGCCTCCCTATTCCTGAGACACAACAATATTGAAATTAGGCCATTTAATAACCCTACAATGGCCTCTAAGTGCTCATGTGAAAGGAAGAGCCCTATATCCCTCATTCTTTTTTTTTTTGAAACAGAGTCTTGCTCTGTTGCCCAGGCTGGAGTGCAGTGGCATGATCTCGGCTCACTGCAAGCTCCGCCTTCCGGGTTCACGCCATTCTCCTGCCTCAGCCTCCTGAGTAGCTGGGACTACAGGCGCCCGCCACCACGCCCAGCTAATTTTTTGTATTTTTAGTAGAGACGGGGTTTCACCATGTTAGCCAGGATGGTCTCGATCTCCTGACCTCGTGATCCACCCACCTCGGCCTCCCAAAGTGCTGGGATTACAGGCGTGAGCCACCGTGCCCGGCCCCCCTATGTCCCTCATTCTAAATCAAAAGCTAGAAATGATTAAGCTTGGTGAGGAAGACATGGCACAAGCTGAGATAGGCCCAAAGCTAGGCCTCTTGTGCCAAATAGATGGCCAAGTTGTGAATGCAAAGAAGTTCTTGAACCAAATGAAAAGTGCTACTCCAGTGAACGCACAAAGGATTAGAAAGTGAAACAGCCTTATTGCTCATATGGAGAAAGTTTGAGTGGTCTGGACAGAAGACCAATCTGGTCACAACAGTCCCTTAAGCCAAAGCCCAATCCAGAGCAAGGCTCTAACTCTCCTCAATTCTGTGAAGGCTGAGAGAGGTGAGGAAACTGCAGAAGAAAAATCTGAAGCTAACAGAGGGTGGTTCATGAGGTTTGAGGAAAGAAACTGTCTCTGTAACATAAAAGTGCAAGGTGAAGCAGCAGATGTGGGAGCTGCAGCAAGGTGTCCAGGAGATCTGGCTCAGACCATTGATGAAGGTGGCTACACTCAAAACAGATTTTCAATGTAGATCAAACAGCCTTCTGGTGGGAGGAGATGGCATTTAGGACAGATTTTTTTTTTCTGTACTTGAATTTACTTTCCAAAAATCTCTTGGAAAAATCATAATTTCATAATAAAACAGGGTTTCTTTTTCTTCTTCTTTTTCTTCTTCTTTTTTTTTTGACAGAGTCTCACTTTGTCACCCAGGGTGGAGTGCAGTGGCGCAATCTCGGCTTACTGCAACCTCCACCTCCTGGGCTCAAGCAATTCTCCTGCCTCAGCCTCCCGAGTAACTGGGATTATAGGTGTGCACCACCATGCATGGCTAATTTTTGTATTTTTAGTAGAGACAGGGTTTCGCCATGTTGGCCAGGCTGGTCTTGAACTCTGGACCTCGGGTGATCCACCCACCTTGGCCTCCCAAAGGGCTGGGATTACAGGCATGAGCCACCACACCCAGCCCATAATAAAACTATATTAAAAAATAAAAGACAGCCGAAAATTAATGACCTTCTAGAATATTCTAAGACCTCAGAAAGTAAAACACCTGCTTCTGAGAGATCATTCTTGTTCATAAAAGTCCCCAGGAGTCCTAAGAACCATCCACCAGTTACAGCAATGGAAGTTGAAAGAGGTTAAATAACTTACCCAAGGTCATGTATATAGAAAGAAGCAAAGGTGAACCCAAATTCAGGCATAGTGACTACACTACATTAATACCCGATTCTTCTGTTATGTACTTTATTATTATCACCATTACTCCTATTACTACCACTACTAGTACTACTGCTACTACTATTACTATTATTATTAGGATGTAACATGTTGTAATATATTTTACCAATTATTTAAAAACCATTCTAACAAAGCCACTTACTCAATTTTATTTCTCAATATGTTTTCATTTTTAATCAAATCTCAAGTCATGTATATATAAGAAGCACAGGCAAATGTGTTTTCAGTGCTGTGACTGCAAAGTTTATGTTCCTATCCTATACGTTATTAGTTTTACCATTACTGCTTCTACTACAATGATGAGCGTCATTATTAGTGTATGCCACATCATATTACATTCCAGCAATTACTTTTAAAACATTCTAGCAAAACCACACCACTCAATTTTATTTCTTTCTAATTTTTTGTTTTTAATGGACTCTTCATCTTTGACCCTGGTAGAGGGATGTTTTCAGTTACAAAGCATTTAGGTTGCACAACCCATTAGTTTGAGTAAGTTGCATAGTAACTTTGGGCCACACTAGCGGAAAAGCTCTATGTCTGGGTCAGCACATGTGTGTTTGGGGTGGGGTTAATTGTGAATTAAACATCACCATGTCTTCTGGGTTTCCATTTGATGTGTAAAGGGCTTGGATGCCCATAAAGCAGTCTAGTGTCATTTGCAATTAGACTTAGATTAGTTTATTGCAAACTCTAGTGCAAAAAAAAAAGTTTAAAAAAAGTATAATTGATATGCTAAGAGAGAGGAGGAAATAGTATGATATAAAATGCTCAAGGCTGGGCACGGTGGCTCATGCCTGTAATCCCAGCACTTTGGGAGGCCGAGGCTGGAGGATCACTTGAGGACAGGAGTTCAAAACCAGCCTGGCCAACATGGTGAAACCCCGTCTCCACTAAAAAACTATACAAAAAGTAGCCGGGCGGGGTGGTGCGCTCCTATAATCCCAGCTACTCGGAAGGCTGAGGCTGGAGAATCTCTTGAACCAGGAGGCAGACGTTGCAGTGAGCCAAGATTGTGCCACTGCACTCCAGCCTAGGCGACAGAGCAAGACTCTGTCTCAAAAAAATAAATAAATAAATAAATTAAATAAAATGCCCATAAACCAGAGAAAGCGGAAAAGTGAGGATTACAAAAAAAAAAAAAAGAAAGAAAGAAACGAAGGACAAGATAATGAATAGAAAATAGTAACAAATATAGCAGACATTAATTCAACCAAATAGATAATCACTTTACATTTGTATGGTATAAATATATCAATTAAAAGGCAGAAACTATATGAGTGACCAAAAAAAAAAAAGACAATTATATGTTGTCTACAAGAAACATACTTTAACTATAAAGACAGATAGCTTAAAAGTAAAGGATGGCGAAAGATACACCATGCTAACACTAACCAAAAGAAAACTGGAGTAGCTATATTCATTTCAGACCAGCAGACTTCAGAGCAAGGAAATTTATCAAGGATGAAGACAGCCGTTATATAATGATAAAGAAACCAGTTCTCCAAGAAGACATAACAATCCTTAATGTGCATGCAACTAACAACAGAACATCAAAATATGGGAGGCAAAAACTGATAAAACTGCAAGGAGAAATAGACTAATCCACTATTATAGCTGCAGACTTCAACACTGCACTTTCATTAACTGACAGATCCACAGGCAGAAAATCAGTAAGGACATAGCTGGACTGAACAGCACCATCAATCAACTGGATCTAATTGACATTTATGAAACACTTTATCCAGCAACAGCAGAATACCCATGATTCTCAAGCTCACATGGAAAATTCGTAAGACAGACCACATTCTGGGCCATAAAACATTCCCTAACAAATTTAAAAGAATAAATAATACCACGTTACTCAATCATTATGTTACACCAAATAACAGACACCATTAATCTGAATGTATCTTATTTGCCATGGAAAATGAAACAGAGTTTATCTCTTAAAAAGCACAAAATTAAACAATTTGCTGTGAAATAATGTTTCTGCTACCTATTAAAAAAATCCCAAGGCTTATAAATCTAAAGAAATGGTAACATATTCACTGGGAATTACTTTTTTCCAGAACCAAAAAGGTTGTCAATTTTTGCACATCAACAGAGTGACCTGAATCTTGGCCTGTGTCCTATGCTTTCCCTCCTTTGCACAACAGGGAAATACTCTTGTTCTTCTGAAGGCCTGTTTCCCCATCTGAAGGCCAGTTTCCCCACTATGTTCTGAATCTCAATTCCTGTCACTTTCTCCTTTGTCTTTTGCATTATCCATAACCTCCCCAACTCTGTGGATCACTCCCATTAGCACATAAAATTCTAGGAGCTCTCGCTCTCTTTTTTTTTTTTTTTTTTTTCTTGAGATGGAGTCTCGCTGTGTCGCCCAGGCTGGAGTGCAGTAGTACAATCTCAGCTCTCTGCAACCTCCACCTCCTGGATTCAAGTGATTCTCCTGCCTCAGCCTCCCGAGTAGCTGGGATTATAGGCACCCCATCAAGCCTGGCTAATTTTTGCATTTTTAGTAGAGACGGGGTTTTGCCATGTTGGCCAGGCTGGTCTCGAACTCCTGACCTCAGCCAATCCACCTGCCTCGGCCTCCCACGGTGCTGGTATTACAGGCCTGAGCCACTGCACCTGACCAGAATTTTTTTATTTTATTTTATTTTTTTTTGAGATGGAGTCTTGCTCTGTCACCCAGGCTGGAGAGCAGTGGTGCAATCTCGGCTCACTGCAACCTCCGCCTCCCAGGTTCAAGTGATTCTCCTGCCTCCGCCTCCCGAGTAGCTGGAATTACAGGCGCCCGCCACCACGCCAGGCTAATTTTTGTATTTTTAGTAGAGACGGGGTTTCACCATGTTGGTCAGGCTGGTCTCAAACTCCTGACCTCGTGATCTGCCCACCTTGGCCTCCCAAAATGTTGGGATTACAGGCATGAGCCACCAGGCCCCAGATTTTTTTTTTTAACCTAGAACTTTAATAGGATTAAATAAAATTTTGTTGATTTTTGGCTCTGTGTTTTAGCCTGTCAATACCATTTTGAATTCTGATTTTGCCATCCATCACAATCTTCCTAAAATTGTGAGACATCTGAAAATTCAGTTAACTCTGAACCCAAAGATGTGACAAGTATGCAGATATTTACCCCAACTTCTGAGGTTCAGGGGCCAGTTACATCAGAAGGTGAAACCTTAATTATCCTGAAACGGATTGAAGTGTGGGGGACTTTGTCACAGGCGAAAACATACTTTCGGCCTTGCACATGTCTGGGTCAAGGGGAAACTTACCCTTTGCCCGCTGAAGTTTCACTGAAAAATCAACCGACAAAAGGCAGATTATTAAGGGTAATGGCCCACAAACTGATTAGCATGCACGGGGGAGGAAAATTACTCAGTGATTGCCGCACCACACCATGGGTACAAATGGTTCTAGAGCCTTCTTAGAGGAAAGGGAGACGGGGAAGCGCGGGCCATTTTGGGGGGTAGTAAATGATTTGTAAGGGAATTCAATGGGCTTCAAGAACATACAATGGCCTGAGACAAAGTCTGTTGGGCCTGCGGAGCAGACAATGATTTGTGACAAAAGTCTGTCCAGTTGCATTGACAGACTTAGTCTTTCTTCCTGCGATATGAGTTCAGTTAACAAGACCTCAGGGAAGGGACCAGAGGTCACTTTTCTCTTTTTTGTATGTCCAGATGTTAGGCAGATAAGGGAACCTCAGAGAACAACTTCATCCTGTATTTTGGGAGAGACAGAGGATCGAGAGACAGGAGGCAGCGGGGTCAGAGAGAACTTGAGACCTCTTCTTCAGGTCAGCATGTCAGAGTGCCATATTTTGGGGTATTGGCTCCTGAGCCCCAACACAGAAATATTAGACTGGTGCAAAGTAATTGCAGTTTTTGCCACTAAAAGTAATGACGAAACCGCAATTACTTTTGCACCAACCTCATAGTTGGTAAGCTACTTCTGGTTCATTCCTGTGTGATCAGTGGGTGGGGGAGTCACAGCGGGACACCAGCCGTGGTAGGAAATGCCTTATGAGGAGTTGATAGGTTCACCCAGTTAGCAGTTAAAGAGTCCTGCAGTCAAGGAAAAGACATCAATACAGATGTTTTTCACAAGGGTCCCTAAAAGGCACTTTGTGAGCTGAATTCTCACCGTTGTCCAGCATTAAAGACAAAGGCTCGAAACCAAGGGTCGCTTTCTGGACCTGGCTTGCCTAGTCACGAAGTTCTCATCTCAGCCACAAACCCTGGGAAGCCTCTGCAAAATTCCATGAACTGTATCAGGAGGTCAGTGGGGCATTGCCCATCAACTAGAGCACAGGATAGGCACAAAAGGGTGGGACTCCCTAGGATGCTCTAGCTGCTGGGTGCCATTTCCCTCCAGCAGTTAGAAAAATGGCTGCTGGAGAGCCCCAGAGTATCTTCTGATCCTTCTTTCCGGATTGCATCTCACACAAATTCTTATCCTTTTATCGCCACCCCCTGCCCTTGTGTACTCTGGAATCCAAACCAATAGCTTACCAAATCAATTAGAAAGAAAATCATCCCCATCCGTCCCGATCGCCAAACAACATTAACTTGGCTTAGATTTATTTGTTATTTAAAAACTTTTTTGTTTTTGAGACAGGGTCTCACTCTGTTGCCCAGGCTGGATTACAGTGGCACAATCTCAGCTCACTACAACCTCTGTCTCCCAGGTTTAAATGATCCTCCCACCTCAGCCTCCTGAGTAGCTAGGACTACAGACATGCACCACCATACCCAGCTAATTTTTGTATTTTTTATAGAGATGGGTTTTCACTATGATGCCCAGGCTGGTCTCAAACTCCTGGGTCCAAGTGATCTGCCTGCCTTCGCCTCCCAAAGTGCCAGGATTACAGGCATGATCCAAAGCACCCAGCCTTTAACTTTTTTTGAGACAAGGTCTTGCTCTGTTGTCCAGGCTGAAGTGCAGTGATGTAATTCTGGCTCATTGCAGCCTCCACTTCCCAGGATCCAGCAATTCTCAGCCTATCTTAGCCTCCCAAGTAGCTGGGACCATAGATGTGCACCAACACACCTGGCTAATTTTTTATATATTTTTTAGTAGAGATATGGTCTCACCATGTTGCCCAGGTTGGTCTCAAACTCCTGGGCTCAAGCAACCCACCCGCCTCGGCCTCTCAAAATGCTGGGATTATTTATTTATTTATTTATTTTAAAAAGACCAAAATTTACTAAAATTTTGATGCCAGTGTCTCTGGTGGTAGAGTTATACAGGTTTTTATTTCCTTTATTTTTGCTAATTCACATTTTGACCAGGAAAGGAAGAACAAAAAAAGGTTAAGTGAATAGGCTTTAAAAAGATATAATTCGGCCGGGAGCAGTGGCTTGCACCTGTAATCCCAGTACTTTGGGAGGCCGAGGTGGGTGGATCACCTGAGGTCAGGAGTTTGAGACCAGCCTGGCCAACATGGTGAAACTCCGTCTCTACTAAAAATACAAAAATTAGCTGGGCATGAGGGTGCATGCCTGTAGTCCCAGCTACTCAGGAGGCTGAGGCAGGAGAATCACTTGAACCCAGGAGGCAGAGGTTGCAGTGAGCTGAGATCACACCACTGTTCTACAGCCTAGGTGACAGAGTGAGACTCCATCTCAAAAAAAAAAAAGATATAATTAGGCCAAATTTAAATTAGTGATGTTCTAATTTAAATTTGGCCTAATTATATCTTTTTAAAAATTTAACTTTACTCCTAATTTGTATATTAAACTTGTCTCACTAGGAACCCAGAAAGAACAATATCTGGGAAAAGTAATACCAAGACCCAAGCACACACTGGTTCTTGGACTTCCAATCTAGGTAGTGATCACTCTTGTCTCTCATTTACAGCTTTGGGAGGATCCAAGGGGAATAGCTACTTCTGGATTCTCCTAAATATAGAACATCCCTGCTGCTCTTCAAAAGCAGCCACACTGCAGAGCTACTGTTGGAAAAAAAGACCAACACTCATTTGTTCTGAAATGCAGGAACCCTGTTTTACCCTTTTTTTTTCTTTTTCTTTTTTTTCTTTTTTTTTTTTTTTGAGACAGAGTTTCGCTGTTGTTGCCCAGGCTGGACACAATCTCGGCTCACTGCAACATCTGCCTCCTGGGTTCAAGCGATTCTCCTGCCTCAGCCTCCCAAGTAACTGGGATTACAGGCACCCGCCACCATGCCCAGCTAATTTTTGTATTTTTAGTAGAGACGGGGTTTCACCATGTTGGCCAGGCTGCTCTCAAACTCCTGACCTCAGGTGATTCAACTGACTCAGCCTCTCAAAGTGCTAGGATTAACCACGCCCAGCCCCGTTGTACCTTTTAAGCCCTGTTTTTCTCCTAACTTCTTGCATTAACATTTTCTTTGAAACAATCTCAGAATTTTAAAATGCTTAATGAAACAAACCACTGATCTGGGGTATATTCTAATACTATACCCCAGAATGAAAATCCATGTACAGGCATACCTCGTTTGATTGTGCTTCACTTCATTGTGATTTAAAGATATAGTGTTTTTTACAAATCAAAGATTTGTGGCAACTCTAAGCAAGTTTATTCGTGCTATTTTTCTTTCTCTCTCTTTTTTTTTTTTTTTTGAGATAGGGTCTCACTCTGTCACCCAGGCTGGAGTGCACTGGTGCAATCTTGACTCATTGCAGCCTTGATCTCCTGGGCTCAAGCAATCCCTCCTGCCTCAGCCACCCCGAGTAGCTGGGACTACAGGCATGTGTCACCACACCTGGCTAATTTATTAATACTTTTAGAGACAGGTCCCGCTATGTTGCCCAGGCTGGTCTCAATCTTCTGGGATCAAGTGATCCTCCTGCCCTGGCCTCCCAAAGTGTTGGGATTATAGGCGTGAGCCACCATGATTAGCTCGGTGCTATTTTTCCAACAGCATGTGCTCACTTCAGGTCTCTGAGTCACATTTTGGTACTTCTTGCAATATTTCAAACTCTTTAATCATCTGTTATGGTGACCCGTGATCTTTGATCTTTGATGTTACTACTGTTTGGGGGCACCATGAACCATGCCCATAGAACACCACGAACTTAAAAACAATAAATGTTGTGTGTGTTCTGACTGCTCCACCAACCACCTATTCCCTCGCACTCTGCCTCTCCCCAGGCCTCCCTATTCCCTGAGACACAACAGTATTGAAATTAGGCCAATTACTAACCCTGCAATGGCCTCTAAAGTGTTCAAGTGAAAGAAAGAGGTGCACATCACTCACTTTAAATAAACTAGACATGATTAACCCTGGTGAGGAAGTCATGTTGAAAGCTGACATGGGCTAAACCTCTTGTGCCGAACAGCCAAGTTGTGAATGCAAAGGAAAAGCTCTTAAAAGAAATGAAAAGTGCTACCGTAGTGAACACACAAAGGATAAGAAAGCGAAACAGCCTTATTGCTCATATGGAGAAAGTTTGAGTGGTCTGGATAGAAGATCAATCTGGCCACAACATTCCCTTCAGCCAAAGTCTAATACAGAGCAAGGTGCTAATTCTATGAAGGCTGAGAGAGGTGAGGAAGCTGAAGAAGGAAGGTTTGAAGCTAGCAGAGGTTGGTTCGTGAGGTTTAAGGAAAGAAGCCGTCTCTGTAACATAAAAAAGTAAAGCAGCAAGTGCTGATTTAGAAGCTGCAGCAAGTTAACCATAAGATCTAACTAAGATAACTGACGAAGGTGGCTACAGTAGAGAACAGATTTTCAGGCTGGGCACGGTGCCTCATGCCTGTAATCTCTGCACTTTGGGAGGCTGAGGCGGGTGGATCACCTGAGGTCAGGAGTTCAAGATCAGCCTGGCCAACATGATGAAATCCCAGCTCTATTAAAAATACAAAAAATTAGCCAGGGATGGTGGCGCGTGCCTGTAATCCCAGCTACTCATGAGGCTGAGGCAGGAGAATCGCTTGAACCTGGGACGCGGAGGTTGCAGTGAGCCAGGATTGTCACTGCACTCCAGCCTAGGTGACACAGTGAGACTCCATCTCAAAAAAAAAAAAAAAAAAAAAAAACATTTTCAGTGTAGATAAATAGCCTTCTATTGAAGAAGATGCCATCTAGGACTTCCATAGCAAGAGAGGAGAGGGAGAAGTCAATGCCTGGCTTCAAAGCTTCAAAGGACAGGCTGACTCTCTTGTTAGAGGAGAATGCAGCTGGTGAGTTAAAGTTGAAGCCAATGATCATTGAGCATTCTGAAAATCCTATGGCCCTTAAAAATTATGCTAAATCTACTCTGCCTGTGCTCTATACATGCAACCACAAAACCTGGATGACAGCACATCTGTTATAGCATGGTTTAAAGAATATTTTAAGCCCACTGTTGAGACCTGCTGTTTAAGAAAAAAGATCCCTTTCAAACTATTACTGCTCATTGACAGTGCAACTAGTCACCCAAGAGCTCTGATGGAGATATACAAAGAGATTAATGTTGTTTTCCTATGTAACACAATATCCATTCTGCAGCCCATCAATCAAGGAGTAATTTCGACTTTCAAGTCTTATTAAGAAATACATTTCAGGCCAGGCACAGTGGCTCATGCCTGTAATCCCAACACTTTGGGAAGCTGAGGCAGTCGGATTGCTTGAGCTCATCAGGAGTTCAAGACCAGCCTGGGCAACATGGCAAAACTCTGTCTCTACAAAAAATACAAAAAAAAAATTAGCTGGGTATGGTTGCATGCTCCTGTAGTCCCAGCTACTGGGAAGGCTGAGGTGGGAGGATCACTTGAGCCTGGGAGGTGGAGGTTGCAGTAAGCAGCAATCATACCACTGCACTTCAGCCTGGGTGACAGAAGGAGACCCTGTCTAAAAAAAAAAAAAAAAAAAAAAAATTCATAAGGCTATAGGCTATAGCTGCCATTAGATAGTGATTCCCCTGATGGATCCAGGCAAAGTCAATTGAAACCCTTCTGGAAATGATTCCTCACTACAGATGCCATTAAGGACATTCATAATTAGCCAGGCACCGTGGCTCACACCTGTAATCCCAGCACTTTGGAAGGATGAGGTGGGCGGATCACCTGAGGTCAGGCATTAGAGACCAGCCTGGCCAACATGGAGAAACCCCATCTCTACTAAAAATACAAAATTAGCCGGGCAGGCATTGTGGCTCATGCCTGTAATTCCAGTTACTCAGGAGGCTGAGGCAGGAGAATTGCTTGAACCCGGGAGGCAGAGGTTGTAGTGAGCCAAGATTGTGCCATTGCACTCTAGCCTGGGCAACATTTATAGGGGTTTGGAAGAATTGACTCCAATCCTCATGGATGAGGAGTTCAAGACTTCGGTGGAGGAAGTCACTGCAGATGGGGTGGAAATAGCAAGGGCACTAACAGTGGAGCCTACAGATGTGACTGAACTGCTGCAATCTCATGGTCAAACCTCAATAGTTGAGGAGCTGTTTCTTATGGATGACTAAAGACACTGGTTTTTTGAGATGGAATCTAGTCCTGACGAAGATGCTGTGAACATCACTGAAATGACAACAAAGGATGTAGACTATCCCATAAGCCTAGTTGATAAAGCAGTGGCAGAGTTTGGGAAGACTGACTCCAACTTTGGAGGAAGTTCTACTGTGGGTCAAATGCTATCAAACAGCATTACATGCTGCAGAGACATCTTCCATCAAAGAAAGGGTCCACTGAAGTGGCAAACTTCATTGTTGTTCTATTTTAGGAAATTGTCACAGCCACCCCAACCTTCATCAACCACCACCCTGATCAGTTGGCAGCCATCAACATGGAGGCAAGACCCTCCACCAGCAAAAAGATTAGGACTCACTGAAGGCTCAAATAATTGTTAACATTTTTTTAACAACAAAGTATTTTTAAATTAGGGCATGTATGCTTTTTTAAAAAAAAACAGAATGCTGTTGCATACCTAATAGGCTACAGTATAGCTACACATAGCTTCTGTATACAGTAGGAAATCACAAAGTTCGTGACCTGCTTTACTGCAGCTGTCTGGAACCGAATTTCCAGTACCTCCAGGGTATACCTGTACTTACACTAATGCATATTTTCAAGATACTGATGGAACCAGCTGCCAATCAGGCACTCAGAAACAGCTTTACGAGTTTTCCACATAGGTTCTGTGTCTTACACTTCTGTAATGCTATACTTTGGCACAAATACAACAAATAATAGTTCAGCTACACAAATGTGGTTTACCTAGATTTGTGGCTATAATTTTTCAAGTCTTCAGCAGTAGAGAAATCAAACTCACCCACCCCCATTTATTCCAGGATGGACAGAAGGGTGTGGCAAGGAAAGTACTGAGTTCTGTAGAGGGAGAAAGTTACTTAATAGGGCACCATCCAATGAGAACTTTCCATTAATAATCTAACTTAGAAACTGAACAAAAGGATGTCTGTTCTTGTTATTCTTTTCTTTTTACCTTAAGCTCTGCTTGGCAGGTGAAAAGAGGAAGAGGAGAGAGGGACAAGAAATGCCAATTATGACTCAAATCCATATTTATTTATTTATTTATTTTTGAGACAGAGTTTCATTCTTGTTGCCCAGGCTGAAGTGCAATGGCATGATCTCGGCTCACCGCAACCTCCACCTCCCAGGTTCAAGAGATTCTCCTGCCTCAGCCTCCTGAGTAGCTAGGATTACAGGCACGTGCCACCAAACCCGGCTAATTTTGTATTTTTAGTAAAGACGGGTTTCTCCATGTTGGTCAGGCTGGTCTCGAACCCCCGACCTCATGTGATCCACCTGCCTCGTCCTTCCAAAGTGCTGGGATTACAGGTGTGAGCCACCGCGCCTGGCTATATTCATTTGAACTGGGGGTTCAGGCTTTGAGCATGGGACCAGCCTGCCCTTTCTTGTAAGTCTTAGCTGTTTCTAGTAACTCCTTGCTCTTCTGTCATTTCAAACCTATTTACATTCAGAGCATATAAAATCTTGTAGGGTAATGAGTTCTACCAGTTAGTTTCCACTATTTTTGTTGTTTTCCATCTAAAGTTAGATTAAAACATAAAATTATTAAAATTGTTGTAGTTATTTATTCAGCTATGTGTAAAATATTAAAGTATCTGACCATTGTGTCTTTTTTAAAGATTTCTTTTCTGGCCGGGTGCAGTGTGGATCACACCTGTAATCCCAACACTTTGGGAGGCCAACGCAGGTGGATCACTTGAGGCCAGGAGTTCGAGACCAGCCCGCCAACATGGTGAAACACCATCTCTACTAAATATACAAAAATTAGCCAGGCGTGGTGGAGTACGCCTATAGTCCCATCTACTTGGGAGGCTGAGGCATGAGAATCGCTTGAACCTGGGAGGCAAAGGTTACAGTGAGCTGAGATTGTGTCACTGCACTCCAGCCTCAGGGACAGAGCGAGACTCTGTCTCAAAAAAAAAAAAAATAAATAAAATAAAATAAATCCCTTTTGAGAACTTATTTTTGGTTTTGGCAAATTTGCTTAGACTTTTACATAATATCCTGTTCTTAGTTCTTTTTAACCTCTTTAAACATCTAACGTATTATTTATCTCTTTCATACTGGCCTATTTTCTTGGATTTTTAGGTTTAAATTCTCCTTTTGGTTGACCCCACCAGCCACCAGCCCTCCTTCTTGAAGGTTTGTCTTCTGCCAAGACTTGCAATTTTTAACCGTGGTTTCAAAGTTAGCAGCTTGCCCTGAGAAATACTGGAGCCCCTGGGTTGTGGATGCACAGGACAGGATTATATGAGCCTCTGCAGAAGGTCTGTGGGCTTTACCTGTGCCAGATTCGTGTTTATATTTTTAAATACTTTTAGATTTAGAAAAAAGATGCAAAAATGATTTAGAGGGTTTCAGGATACCTTTTATATAGCTTCCTCTAATATTAAAATCTCAATAACCATAATAAAGTTAGTAAAACCAATACATTAATCTTTGTACAATACTGTTAACTATAGACTTGATTTGGATTTCACGTTTTCCCACTATATTCTCTTCTGTTGTTGCTGTCATTCCAAGATCCTATCCAGGATTCTGCGTCATTTAGCTGTTATATTCCACTGTGTTTTGAGTTCCTTTTCCAAGTTTTTTTTTTTTTTTTTTTTTGAGACGGAGTCTCGCTCTGTCACCCAGGCTGGAGTGCAGTGGCGCGATCTCGGCTCACTGCAACTTCTGCCTCCTGGGCTCAAGCAATTCTCCTGCTTCAGCCTCCCAGGTAGCTGGGATTACAGGCGCCTGCCACCAGGCCCGGCTGATTTTTTTTTTGTATTTTTAATAGAGGTGGGGTTTTGCCATGTTGGCCAGGCTGGTCTTGAACTCCTAGCCTCAAGTGATCCACCCGCCTCGGCCTCCCAAAGTGCTGGAATTAAGGTGTGAGCCACAGCGCCCATCCCCTTTTCTAAGTTTCAAGGGTTTCTTGTTTTCTTGGGTTTTGTAAACAACTCCAGGGTTATCTTATTACCTTTCAAGACTGTGGACTTTGGTCTTCTCATCTTTCTAAACTGTGAGGCACTAATCTTTTAATTCCAAACTGAATTTGCTCTTAGTGGATTCATCCATTTGCTAAGTGGGTAGCAGTCAAACTACACTGAGTAGAAAGGATTGGCACAGGCAAAAAGGAGTGAAAACAAGTCTGCAAATTCCACACACTGAATAGAACACCTTCAACTTAATTTCTTGGACAATGAAAGTGAGGCAGGAAAATGGGGTCTGGAGTAGGGGACATAAGGCCGAGCCACAGTTCAGCTATGACAGGAAACATCCTCTCCATAGGGTGTATGCCGAGTAAATGACTGTGTGACTTTACTTAATCCTCTTCATTTACATAGGGCGTACACCAAGTAACCAATGGAAACCCCTAGAGGGTATTTAAACCCCCACAAATTCTGTAACCAGTCCCTTGAGCCCTTATGTTCAGGACCGCTCCCACACTGTGGAGTGTATTTTCATTTTCAATAAATTTCTTCATTCTTTCCTTGCTTTGTGTGTTTTGTCCAACTCTTTGTTCAAGACGCCAAGAACCTGGACACCCTCCACCAGTAACAAAAGTACTAGGTGTTCTCACCAGAGACACAAAATTAGAGAACAGAAAGATCATCTCATCCAATGTTTCATATTTTACAAATGAGAAAACTATCATGTTGCAAAGGAAATCAACAGAAAATATCACTTTGACACCAATTCATAGCATTTATTGACATTTCCATTTAAAATGCTAGGAAAGCTGTATAAATTGTAAACATGGAAACCAAATACTTGCATAAATTATTTCAAAAACTCTACAGCACATTAGAAAACAGTGCAGCTATTGAAGGATAGAAACATAAAACCGACAAATAGAAGGGAGGGGCTGATTATTAAATCGTATACCCATACTGAGATTTCAGTGCCTGTTTGAGACCAGCAAACCATGATTGTCAAGTTTAAGTTGCAGTATTGACGCCACAGGTGGCCTCAATTTGCTCTGCACATTTCGTACATTAATGCTCATAATCTAAGGATGAGTGTGCAGGAAGAGCCAGAAAAACATGGACCTTGACAAAGGAGGGAGAGACAAGTCAGTACCCCAGGGCAGCTGTGCCGAGCAACCTTTCCTGTTAATGCTAGCCAGGCTCCCTGCGTCCCAGAGATGCTCCGGAGGAGGGCAAAGTCGAAAGCGTTCCTACTCCCCTTTTCTGAAACGAGTCCTCTGGTGCTTAGAGCAACTGAATGAATGGGTGGAGCCTCAATTCCTCTAGTATCTCCCTCTTCTTTCCCCACATTTGCAGGGGGAACAGTACAGGGTATGTGACTTGAACTTGGCCCTGTACTATTCCCAACTTGTACACTTAGGGAGTCAAGTTATGAATACTTGAAATCTGGTAAGTACAAGAAAGACTATTCGTGATGCTCCACGTAGCTCAGAAAGATTCTGTGTAATCAGGGACTGCAAGAGACTCAAGTCACTCAAAATTTCACCTCTGTCCCTTTAACCTATTCACTTTTTTTTTTTTTTTTTTTTTCAGAGACGGGACCTCACCCTTTAGCCCAGCCTGGAGTGCAGTGGTGATCATAGCTCACTGCAGCCTCCAACTCATTGGCTCAAGCGATCCTCCAGTCTTAGCCTTTCGAGTAGCTGGGACTACTGGCACATGCCACCATGCTCAGCTAATTTTTAAATTTTTTTTGTAGAGACGGGGTCTCATTATGTTGCCCAAGCTGGTCTCAAACTCCTGGCCTCAAGTGATCCTCCTGCTTCAGCCTCCCAAAGCGTTGAGATTAGAGGCTTGAGCCACCATGCCCAGCCTATTCACTCTTTCTTTAGAAACGTGAAGTGACCCCTGAAAAACCTGGAGGAAGAAGGGAAAGGAAGGATCCTGGGTAATTATCTACCCTGTGGGAAGCCATTTTAACTATACTGCATTAAGACATTCATTGCTTCTGTCACTTTCTTACTGGCTCCTAACTTTGTTTCATGTTTCCAAAGGCATTTACTATTCTTTTCCTAAATTTCAATGCTGCTGTGTTTTAAGATAAATTATCAAGTCTACTGTCACACACACAAGCATGGACTTAGCAATGTACCATGATGTTGCAATTTCCAAGTCATCTTCATAGTGGAGAAAGTAGTCCTATTTAAACACTGACAATCACCTCCAAGAATATCAAAAGAAACCTGAAATGCACATACTCCTTGTTCATTAGGTAACAAGTGTTAAGTCTATCATATTTTATGAGTATGTTACAGCAGCTGCTCATAGAAACCCTGTTAGAACGTGTGAACATGTTAGATTAAATGTAAAAATGAAGTTCAGTTGACTATGCCGTAGAAATGTGTTTTGTGTTCACATGCTCTGTCTGCTGGTACAGAAGTGGACTTCCTCCTGCTCCTGTCCAGGGCAAATGTGGATAAGCAGGCTCTAGTACTGGCGCTGGAACCTTGCTCCGGAGGTAGAAATGACCATGGTGAAAACTCCACTTGAGCTAAAGTTAGCGTGGGAGTTAAGACTGGAGTCCTCCTACCCCTGTGTTACCCAGTTTTCCTTCCAAATGACAAATTCATTCATGTCTGAGAATCTAGTGTGAAAGGGATAAGAAAGACTTATATAATAACTAATTTGTGAATTGCTGCCAATGCACTGCAAATCAGTGTCCGAATGACTGGCCTGGTCACTGAACACTTAGAAAGAAGTTGTGCAAATGAAGGAACGCTGAACCTGTCTACGGGAAACGGGAGACTCCTATAGCTCAGAACTGCTTGCTGGTTTTAGCCCAAAGCCTTTAGCGCCTACCTTCACCTGTGCTTTGCCTCACAGTCCGCATGCCAGGAAAGATCTGGCCGGCAAACACCCACTGCTTAAAAGTCATCTGCCGCCCAAATCAAAACACTATGAAATTAATAAAATTTGGAGAAAAACGTGTAGGTAGCAGTAAAGAAGCTGAATATATATATATATATATATATATATATATATATATACACACACACACATATATATATATACACACATATATATATATATTAAAAACCCACTATGCTCCACAAACCACGTGATCTCAAGCCACGCCAAACGGCTGCTTGAGATCTGCTCTAATGACCTCAGTGTCATTCTCATCATTTTCATCCTCTTCCCTTGCCTCCCCCACACTGGAGCACTTCCTCTGTAGATCTTCACAGCCCTGGTCATTTCCTTGCTGTATGACTGCAAAAGCATCCTTCCAGCACCTCTTCCTTCTCTTCTAAAACTCCCTCAATAGTGCAGTCGGGGATTCTGTCCCCATACTAAAGCGGATCAAGATCAAGTTCATTTTCAGTGACAGCTTCACTCCTTCCTTATAGCCTTTCCCAGGCCCACTCTCAGCTCTTCCTTCCACGCCATTTGCCTGGGTAGCTACCCTGCTTTCAAAGTCACTTCAGAAGTTGACGTCTCCCCAAGATATTGCATTTCCAAACATGCAACTTCCGCAACTTCTTCTGGGTGCCTAATGCATTTATGTCTTTTGAATGAATTTTTTTCCTTTTGAGACACAGTCTTGCTCTGTTGCCCAGGCTGAAGTACAGAGGCGCAATCTCAGCTCACTGCAACCTCCGTCTCCCGGGTTCAAGCAATTATCGTGTCTCAGCTGGGACTACAGGCATGCGCCACCACACCCGGCTAATTTTTGTATTTTTTTGTAGAGACGCGGTTTTGTCATGTTGCCCAGACTGGTTTTAAACTCTTGATCTCAAGTGATCCACCTGCCTCGGCCTCCCAAAGTGCTGGGATTACAGGCGTGAGCCACCGCGCCTGATCTCTTCGAATGAATTTTATTGACACTTAAACCATGTTACTTATCGGTATCTTCCATCTTCTATACCCACGCGTGCTATCTTAGATTCTAAAATCTCAGAAGGCAAGGCTCGTGTCTGCTGGCTTATTTGGTGCCAGAGACACCAAGACAGTCGGGAGCAGAAAGATGCTTAATAAATGCAATCGGAAAATTGGTGAAGGAGGTGAATTTAAAGCAAAATGGGAGTGAGGAAACTGAGTCACACCGAGCTTTCAGTTTTGCTCGTTACCCATGTGTGAACCCTTCACCGCAGGAGTGCAGCGTTTCACGTCGCTCATCCCAGGGCGTCCACATAGAGAGCATGCTACATTTTCACAGTGCTTTATGCTCCCTCCTCACGGGACATCTGCACACATGATCACATCTGATTCTCACAACTAGGGAGCCTGGGAGGTGGCGGGGGAGGTCTGTTCTTGTTTGGCTGATGGGGAGAATGAAGTTCAGAGAAGGAACCAGACACGGTCAGTGAGTGACAAAGTAGACTCTGAAAAAAAAAAAAAACCATTTCTCCAAACATTCTGACTCAAATTTACAGTTTGTGTTACCACTAGAACTTTTAAAATAGGAAAAAAGAATAGACATAAAATTCAACTGTTCATTGTAGAGTGCTTCCATAAACAGACTCCAAAGCCACACGCTGTCAACGCGAGGACCCTTCCTTTCAGTGGATGACATGAACTGAATGTCTGAAGACCGCTAGGGTACGGTGCTGCTCACACAGCTAGTTTGTTCTGAGTTTGGTGACTGGTAAAACTTGTGGCAGGCGTCGAGAGGAAGCAAGTACAAACTGCGTGTGCTTTATGACCACCAGCAGAGGGCTGGTGATCCGGGGGCCTGCTCACACCACACCATAACCACCGGCTGTTTATTATACATCATCTTTGGTCTTGACATCTGTTTAAAGGTGTATTGTTTCTAAGAATAAAAATATAGTTAAAATCCCTTTATGGTAGTATGAAAGACATCAAAATTGCTTTTACAGTCAGCCCAATTTGAAACAGAACCCTCTTTCTGCAATGCTCAAAGGTCACCATTTTTAGCACACTCTATGTGCAAGCCCATATGGCCCCGAGCAGAACTGGGAGAGAAGGGGCCATTTATCCTGTTTGCTGTCATACGATTTGAATTCATTACAAGGTGTCCATAATAAAATTCTGCTAGGATATCTGAAATTCTTAATAAGATATTCAGGAAACCTGGTATTTTTGAGTGACATACAAAGAGAATCATTCAATTTGGGGGGAGTCGGGTATTAAACCAAGACCAAAGAGAAATTTGGTACTAAACCAAAACCAAGACATCAAGCCCAGAAGGGGGCATTCTCTCCAATGCTCCTTGGAGCCTCTGAGGATCGCCTGATAAGATGTTGCTGGTCCTTTGTTTAATGTCCTTGAGAGACTTACTCTCCTGCACTCCTTCTCTTTCAGAGGTGTCCAGATGAAAACTGGCTACATCTTAACTTCCCAGAACCAACTTTCCTCTTATTGTAAGACTCTAAATCTGTACACCAGGCTTCATTAATGAAGGGCTAAAACATGGTTTTGAAATCCAGTGATTACACTTTGGAAATCTGTTTTAGCTGTTTCGGGGTCTTAAAACTTGACACAGATACACAGGTTTTGATTAGTCAGAGCCCCAAATTCTATAGCCCCTTATCTGTTATTTAATGAAAAGTACAGTCATGCACACATCAGGATGTTTTGGTCAATGACGGTCTACATATTGATGGTAGTCCCATAAGATTATAAAATTCTATTTTTACCATACCTTTTCTATGTTTAGATACACAAATACTTACCATTGTGTTGAGTACAGCAACATGCTGTACAGGCTTGTAGCCTAAGAGGAATAGGCCATGCCACACAGCCCAGGTGTGTAGTAGGCTATACCACGTAGGTTGTGTAAGTACAATCTAGGATGTTGGCACAGCAACAAAACAGCCTAATGACACGTTTCTCAGAACGCATCCCCATCATTAAGCAATGCATGACTGTCTTCGTTGATCTAATAAAAACAGGTTAATAGTGAAAATCTCTTCGCTAAGCCTGCTTTTCTTCTGAGTTTCACTCAGGTACCAGAAAACAGAACGACCCTTGCCACTGTTTTCTTTACCATTATTTGGAAAGTGGGGGAAATGTTTACATCAAGAGTAAATCTTAAGCGAGATGATCCCCTCTTAGCCCAAAGAGCATAAGACAATTTAATAGCCACTCGACAGAGTAATAGCACAATAAAATCAGAAATAAGAAGCAACTCTCTCCTTTCCCTTGTGTTCTCAAAGCTCTTTTACATTTCTTGATTCATTACAGAGAGGCTGAACTGAACTCAATTTCATTTCCAGGCTCTGAACACAGGGAATGTGACTGGTAGGGATGTATGTATAACAATTTGGTGGTGCTGGGAATTATTAAATAACTTTTGCTTACAGAAGATTTCTCATTCAGACATAATTTGTGAACAAATCAACAGCAAAGTGGAAGAAAGGATCAGTTAGGACCTCTTGAAAGCCTCATTCTACAGGATTGGCCTTAGCGATTGGTGCTGAACTGGGACGTGACCAGGAGTTGTGTGTGCCCAATTAAGAAACAGCAAATACAATGAAGAACATAGATCTAAACTTTGATCTGTATTTTGGATAATCAAATAAATATAAAGCTTTTTGCCCCACTTTCGGAGGGGTTTTTTTTTTTTTCTAGAACAAAATGAAACCTTCAACATATTCTTCCACTGAAAAAGCCAAAGTTGCGCTTCAGACATGAAGGTGAAGGGCCCTTGGAGCTGTAGCACCAGAAGAAGGAGGAAGAATGCGGGTGATGGCTTCGTTTGGAGTCATCAGGCTCTACAACCTATCATTTGGTTTCTCACTAGTAGCTTTTTAAAATTCCCAAACAGTCTTAGTATTCTTGTTGTTAATGTTACTATTAAAATAAGTTCCTATGGAGTAAAAGAGAAAAATTAAGCTGTTAATAAAATGTCTTCAAACCTCTTCTCAGAAAACAAAGCAGCAGGTTCATCGTACACGTACCAGTCTCAATCCCATGGAAACGCTTGGTTCCTTTCATCCCTATGCTGTCTATCTCTGCCTTTAAAAAAGAGACGAATGCAGTCATTTTGTTAGCTTAGGTTTGTGTTTTGTTTTTGTGAAGTGCTGCTGGCTTTTGGCCAAAATACATATATTTCAACTGAACCCAAGTGGTCAGACAATTGCCCGCCCAGTGAAAGGCTCATGAGCTGTCACACGACGTATGGCATCTTCTAAATTGCAACTTGCTCCCTCCCTTGGGCAGGCTGCCCAGGAGTTGCTCCTTCCTCTTCCAAACACCCACTCAGTTGATTTCCTTTTGGTCTTGCTTCCACAGGAAGCGGATACTTGGCAAATCTGCAAGGCGAGGCCGATCAGCTGTGGAAGTTCTGTACGGTGCTCTGTTTCTGGGAGAGCCGGAGGAGCTCCTCGCGGATCGCTTTGATGAGAGAGGCTGAGGAGTGGCCGGGCTGGAGGTCTTCCGTGGAGCTGGTGGGGTAACCTAGCCCAGGGCCCTGCAGTCCCCGGTGGGGGAGGTTCCCAGAAGGAGCTGAGGGCTCCCTGCCTGAAGTCCTTGGCACCTGAAATAGCGGTGAAGAAGAATACTCTTGATGTCCGAGCATGTGTGTCTGAAAAACATGGCAAACGTCACTGTACTTCCTACGAAGAATAAGCCGAAACATCAAATGCAAACTGGCTTTAGGAAGGTTCCCAGGACTGCCCATGGCCATCCACCAACTCAGCCCTCCAACAGGGCCCTGCTGCCTGTGCCGCAGGTGAGGGGTGAAGACACCAGGGGGCTGGGGAGAAAAGGAAGGGAGGGAGGCTGGAGTGCCCCATGAGGTGAAAGGTCGGGTGATACCTGAGAGCTGAAGGGGGTTAAGCGGATCCATGCCAGGCTGACAAGGGGAACAGCTGCCTTTGCCCTGGACTGGAGCCCATGTAACCATCTTCCACTTTATCTAGCTGCTGTCTGTCTCCTGTCTCTGTGTGTGTGTGTGTCTACTGAGGGCTCTGTAGAGCCTTGTCTTTAAAAACTTACCTGCACTAAAGCATAAAATAGTTTTGCTGATATTTGCAGCATAGAGATTAATTTGGCAGTAGTTTCACAAGAATTATTACACTTTTCAGATTTTTTTCATGTTTATTTTTCCCCCAGTGGAAAAAAATGTCTCTTGGCATTTATATGTAAGAGTACTTAAATCTGCGTACTAAAAAACAGGCTAGGGCCAAGTTATTCGTGAGCCAAACATGGCATTCCAGCTCTAGGTTCTTTCTACGTTTCACTTCTCCAAATAGTGACCGAGCAGTGCTCCAAAGTGGATGTGACAAGAAAACCTTAACACACCATGCCAGGCACGGTGGCTCATACTTGTAACCCCAATCCTTTGGGAGGCCAAGGAGAGAGGATTGCTTGAGGCCAGGAGTTCAAGACCAGCCTGGCCAACATAGTGAGACCTTGTCTCCATTTCTTCAAAAAAACAAAACATCAAAATCAACCCCAAACACCTCATGAAGCTAAGCTGGGCAAAATGAACGCAAAGAAAGAGAGAAATGGCAGCAAACTTAAAGCAGATACCTGAGACTCTAAGCATAACAATGTCTCTTTTAGGGAAGCACCTTATTCTAAAGTTAATGTCCTTTCACTAGGTAAGAGCATCCAGCCATGAAAGGAATTGAGTGTGTCTGTTGGGAAGGCACAGAAATGCAACAGACGCTGTAGCATAACGATAAGGAGAAAACAAAAAGTAATATTCTGGGTGGTATTTTCAAACTTCATTAATTTATCCCCCCAGGATATACAGTTCTTGAGAAAAGCAAATGAAAGCACTTGTAGGAATTACCGATGCTCACACTGAGTGAGTGAACAGAAGTCTCAAAAAGAAAACCTGTGCCTTAAAATGTCCCCAACTGTGTGCTTATTACAAAATTACCTACGCATGGTCATAATACAAATGACATTAACAAACCCACAGTGAAACACAAATGCTATGGAAGAGCATGAGTATTTATACAGCAATCCCACCAAACGTGAACTCCAGAGTTGTCATCTATAGATTCAAATTTACTACTGAAAGCTTGAACTCTGCCTCAAGAAAAATTATATACTTCCTAAAAGCTAGATGCTAAAAACTGTAAGCCAAAACACAAGCAAGGAGGGAAAACGTGAGAGAGATTAAAACTTTTTTAAATGTAGGTTTTAAGAAGGGACCCCCCCCAAGGCAGAAGCTGCTAAATTGAGGGATTATGTCTATTTTTTTTTTTTTTTTTCTGAGACAGTCTCACTCTGTCACCCAGGCTGGAGTGCAGTGGCATGATCTCGGCTCAGTGCAACCTCCACCTTCCGGGTTCAAGCGATTCTCTTGCCTCAGCCTCCCAAGTAGCTGGGACTACCAGCGCCCGCCACCACGCCCGGCTAATTTTTTTTGTATTTTTAGTAGAGACGGGGTTTCACTATGTTGGCCAGGCTGGTCTCAAACTCCTGACCTCGTGATCTGCCCGCCTCGGCCTCCCAAAGTGCTGGGATTACAGGTGTGAGCCACCGCACCTGGCCTATGTCTAAATTTTAAATGATGACCCATACAGGAGATACTCACGGCCTCTCTTCGCCCTGCTTCGTCCTCCCCGTACGAAGGCCAGCCTGGCCCCCCATACTGGCTGCCTCTGCTTGGCGGGATTTCCACTGGCTGAGCTCCAATTCTGCTGGCAATCCCCACCTGTGTCAGGTGCTGGATCTGGGAGCCTGGAAGGAACACGGTGGAGTGGCCTGGTCAACATTTATAGCCGAGTATGGCTGCCGAGAAAGACACTGTCAACTCTGACCACTACACTCCTTAACGACAAGGGATCAGGACTTGGTACCAGTTCTATCTCCAGAAATCTCACCTCAACTGCCATACTGTCAGCATTTCCTGAGGGTCCCATAGGTAGGGAAATGCACCACGAAGCGGTAGGGAAATGTACCATGAAGCACCATGGACCAAGCAATAAAAATAAACAAATAAAAGAAGAAAATCCCATTGCAAAAAAAGTCTGAAACAGAATTCTTGACTCCGTGACATTCATCCCTAAGCCTAAGTCTGTCCCCCATTTCGCCCTCCCCATTTCCACCCAGGGCTGTGCACCCCTACTTGCTCAGATCTAAAAACCTACACCCTATGCCCCACTCCTCTTTCCTGCGCACTTCCTACCAGCCCATCAGAAAGCCCTGTGAGCACCGCAACAGCCCCAGTGGAACCTCAATCCCACCCCTGATGCAACCGTTTCGGAAACACCCTGTCAGAAGACACTGTCAGCTCTCATCACTGCACTCCTTAAGGACAAGGGATCATGACTTGGTACCAGTTCTATCTCCAGAAATGGCATTTCCTAAGAGCAACAGACCGTAAGCTTCTTGGTTCCTGGACTCTGATTTTCTTTTAATTCAGACGCTGACAGTGATGCCCTCGTTTTCGTGGCTAGACATTAGGACTGGGGATAAACGGTACCACAGAAGGTGCTTCCATTCATCTCTGGCAGTTACCAACAAGGAGCAGCTCATTTATTAAGAAAGGGGTGAAAGGTTTGGGAGCCACCATGAAGCTGAAGCCTGGCTCTTGCTTGCTTGTGGCTTCGAGATTCACAAGGAGCTGGATATACAATATGCTTATTTTTTTCCCTTAAAAGGCAGAATATGCATCTATTTAAATTCAGCATATTATAGTATATTTTCATTATAACTCATATTGTGTCTGTAATGTAGCCACAAGACAATTAAAACCACTCCCCCAGCCTCACTGGTGCGGTGAGCTGATGGCAGAGCCAGAGGACTCTCTATAGCTAATTACCCTCCTATACCCAGACATCTGCAGCCTCCTGTGGCTATGGAAGCCAGGTAATACACAATGTTTTTCTCCCTCACCAACTTCTGTCATATGGAAATACACCTATACTGCAAATTAAGGGCGAGAAAAGTGATCCTTAAGCACTGTGAAATAGAATACTTATTTCCAAATTTGCAAATTTCATCAAATTCACCAGTGTTGCTCAGACTGGAACCACAAAGGCTCCAAGCGTCCACAGCTAAAGGAGGCACCTCTTCCATCTTTAAGGCTATTCCTACTCTAGTTGTCTAATTAACAACCTCGATTCTCTCAATTCTTTATTTTAAGAGATGGGGTCTCACTATGTTGGCCAGGCTGGTCTTGAACTCTTCCTAGCCTCAAGTGATCCTCCCACTTTGGCCCCCCAACATGATGGGGTTATAGCTGTGAGCTACTGTACCTGACCAACAACCTCAATTAATCAACCACATTAAAAAAAAAAAAAAAAAAAAAAACTCCTCAACGGTTTTATTTGGATATTTAATGATAACTAAAAATCAGGAAAAGCTGTCCTGGCTCTGGGCAGAGCAATGCACTCTACTGGAGCACCAGGTCAGTTACTGAAAAATCCTAACAGTATTAAAATGATCAGGACTACCAGCACTCCTTGCCCAACAGACGTTGTTTGAGCAAATCTTGCAAAATGCTACAAGAGCAGCGCAGTGTTCCCTATTTCCAAAGGCTCAACCAACTGCACAGGGAGAAAAGCACACCTTCTGTGTAAAGCCACTCCAGTAGCTGAAATCATCATTCGGTAGGATTTTGTATCCTGTGTTGTTCACTTAACAATACAGCACAGGCTTCCCCCATGAGTCAGCATTGAGCCCAGCAAGCCAGGGTTTGCATTCCAGCTCAGCCACCGACAAGCCATGTGACCCTGAGCAACGGGCTATGGCTACCGCTGAGTCTTGATTCCTCACTTCTCCAGCAGGAATAAAAAATCTACCTCAGCTGGGTGCAGTGGCTCACGCCCGTAATCCCAGCACTTTGGGAGGCTGAGGTGGGCGGATCACCTGAGGTCAGGAGTTCACGACCAGCCTGGCCAACATGGCGAAACCCCGTCCATCTCTTCCAAAAATACAAAAATTAGCTGGACGCAGTGGCGGGAGCCTGTAATCCTAATCCCAGCTATTCGGGAGGTTGAGGCAGGAGAATCGTTTGAACACAGGAGGCGGAGGTTGCAGTGCGCCGAGATTGTGCCACTGTACTCCAGCCTGGGCGACAGAACAAAAACTCCATCTCAAAAAAAAAAAAAAAAAAAATCTACCTCAGAGGGTTATTTCAAGGATTAAAAGACATAAAACAGATCAAGCATCAAACACATAGGAGGCAACTGGTAAAATCTCAAATCTCCCTTTTCTGGTTTATTATGACCTCTTCATCTTAAGCAGCTGCAGGATTTACTCAAGGATGACCTTACTACTGAGTATCTGGGGAAACTAACAATTCTTTGCTATTATGCAAATAATGCTGTGATAAATATCTTGGCACATGTCATTTTCCCCCAGTATTTTGGATTTTAGGAGAGTGAGCCTGGATTTCCAGAACTGGAATTACCAAATCAAACGCTCTGTAAGTCCTACCGCCAAACTGCCTTCCAAAAATTTAGTAATTTATGCCACCACTGAAAATAACAGTGACAATAGTCATGGCAGCTAATATTTATTGAAAGTTTATGCTATGCTAGGCACTATTTTGGGCATTTCTGTCATCTTCTTTTATCAGCTGAACAACCAAGGAGGTAAGTACGAATATTCCCAGTACATACAGAAACTGGATGCTAACTTTACCATGCCACATTATTATAAAAATAATTTCATGACTGAAATGGTGCATTATGGTGTTAATTTGCAATTTTAAAATAACTTAAAAACTGGACCTTTTTCCTCCTCCCACTGATCTTTCCAGGTTGGCCCACTTAATTTATATGAGGTATCTTCTACAATAAAAATACTTCTTGATCGTGAGGTGCTGTAAATTTCTCCTAGGTACTATTTTCTTTTTTTGAAAATAATTAGCAATTTTCAAACAAATACATGTTTCATAATTTTCAATAGTTAAAAAGGTAATCCTTCTAATAGATCTTAACATTTTCCATTATACGTTTTTACATAATTTCATCTAATAGAAATTTAAAAATAATTTCCTTTTGAATGTTATCAAACATGTATAATTTCTATATTCGTTCAGATTTTAAACTAAAAATTAATACATCTGAATTTTGCTTAGTATGCATGCCATGTAGGGAGGTTCAAATACCTAAAATTAGCAGGGGAATCAAGACTCACTGCAAAGCAAAGCACCTGTAAAGTTCAGGAAAACCTACAGGATTCCAGGATACACTATTTGTTTTGCTGAGTAATAGACAATGCAAAATAAAATAATTTCCTAGAAAAACCATAATGAAAAAATATCCACCAAGTATTGCAAATTTGGAATTGGCTTAAACTACTTGCTTTTGTTTTGTTTTGAGATAAGAGTTTTGCTCTGTCTGACCCAGACTTTGAGAGTTGTTCATTACAAGCTGAAAAAAGCACCTTCTTGAAAACTAACTCTTGTTTTCATGCCATCCAAAGTGCTCAGACCTAGATCTTTCCATTTACAGTAAGGATTTGGAAACGTTTTTCCTGGAGGAAACGTGCCGTGAATTTCACATGAAGGGCCTGGTTCCAGAGCCAATCAGCAGACAGCAGCTTTGGGAGCTTGGCCTCTCTCTCCGCCTCCATCTCGGTCAGGATCTTAGGGGAAACAGCCCTGAACAGCGGCAGAGGCCACTGCACACTGACACTCTGAGATGCCTAAAATAAAGTTTCTTTCAAGTAAATGTCCCGTAGCTCAGAAATGGAAGCTAAACAGCCACATATACCTGTGGTACCCCCGACAGGCCGAGGCCGGGCCACCGACGGCATCTCCTCCGAGTAGATCCCTCTGGCAGCAAATGGGGCTTCGGTGGAAGCCTGTGGCTGCTGGGGGTCAGGGGGCACCAGCTCTGAAGACTGCAGCAAACCGGGGCCAAAACCTGGTCTGAAGGCAAAGCAAACCAGCACATCAGGACTCCATTGCACCCTGGCCTTAGTATTCCATGAGGTCCACCCCCAACCTTACAGAAGGTAACATTTATCTACCTGCTTAGCCATCTCCTCTCCTGGAAGGGGGAAGAGATGTTTCTCCTGCTCCCTGAGGGAAGGGATTTTTCTATTTGTTCACTGCCCTACCTCCAGCACTAAGAACAGTGCCTGCAATACAGTTGATGCTGACAAAGCCAGGGCCTGCTCATCTCCAGCATCTGCCTAGTCCTGTGCTTCCTACCCCTGGCTACACGTCCGCATCACCTGGGGGGCCTGAAAAAATCACAGCGCTCACACTGCACCCCAGACGAATTGAAACAGAAACCCTAGGGGTGAGACCAACACAGCGGTAATTTTTTTTTTGAGACAGAGTCTCGTTCTGTCCCCCAGGCTGGAGTGCAGTGGCGCAATCTTGGCTCACTGCAAGCTCCACAGTGGTAACTTTTAAAATCACAGACGATCCTGCTGTTCATCAAGGCTGAAAACCAGTGTTCTAAAGTAGTGGATCGCGAACTTTTTTTTATCTCCAGGCCTCTTTTGACTCATAAAAATTATTGAGGACTCCCAAGAGCTTTTGTTTCTGTGGATTGTATCGCTATTTACCACATTAGAAATTAAAATGGAAAAAAAGTAAGTATTTATTTTAAAAATTTATTTACAAATAACAATTAAACATATATTAACATAATATTTTTCATGAAATTAACTATTCATCAATCCTCCCTCAAAAAAAAGTAGTGAGAAGAGTAGCACTATATTGTTCAAATGTCCTTAACAGAAGGATTCTCATAGAGTTTGCATCCTGTCAGTTGCTGGATGTTAGGAAGAAAATCTGGCTTCAGAGAATACGTAGTTGGAAAAGGAAGGAGTATTTTAATAGCCTTTTCAGATAATCTTAAAAAAATATTGCAGGCATTCTTCTTACTACCACACAAAAATTCCACAAGTGGTAGTTCCTCAGGGGTCAGTTGCAATATGGAATCTGAAATTATACTGGTGAACTTTTCGTACTCTGTTACGCTAAAACCCATAGCTCCATCTTGTACTTTGAAGGGATCTCTAACTCATGCCTGATTTTATGACATCTGTCATTTGGAACATAGTTCACTGAGTTATGCAAACCTTCTCGATATTGTTACCTCTCATTTTGCAGTATCGAAAAATCCCATTCATTAATCTCATCATCAAACTCATCCAGAAAAGTCTTTCGGTGCTAGGAAGCTGTCAAGTTCACAGTGGCAGGCAGACAAGTTCCCAAAATTCAAATTTTCACTTGAAAGCTCGTTTTATCATTAGCAACAAATACTGGCGGTTGTTTTTCTTGAAGTGACAGGCTCACTTCTTTCATTTTCAAGACAGTGTCTGCCAAACACCCGAGTCTGAATAACCACTTCTGCCAGCTGTTTGTTCAAGTAAAAAGCACAAAAGCAGTTGGTTCAGTTCAGTCTCCACTCAAACAATGGGAGCAAGGGCTTTTCTTCAAAATTCCACGTTCCACAGAAACGCTATCCATGTATTTCCTCTTTTGTCACACAGACTACTAAAGACTTAAGGGTCTAGGTTTAATAAGATTTATGATTTTGACTGCCTCACCAAGGACATGCTAACATAAATTTTAAATTAATAAATCACATTTTTAAAACTGTGATTACAGGGCAGTGAAGAATATGATGACTACTCATACAATTTGGTGGCACTGCCTGGATGCATGCTAAAGACTAGCAGTTTTGGCCGGGTGTGGTGGCTCATGCCTGTAATCCCAGCACTTTGGGAGGCCAAGGCGGGCAGATCACCTGAGGTCAGGAGTTCAAGACCAGCCTGGCCAACATGGTGAAACCCCATCTCTACCAAAAATACAAAAATTAGCCAGGCGTGGTGGCACGCACAAGTAATCCAGATACTCGGGAGGCTGAGGCATGAGAATTGCTTGAACCTGGGGGGTGGAGGTTGCGGTGAGCCGAGATCATGCCACTGCACTCCAGCCTGGGTGATGGAGCAAGACTCTGCCTCAAAAAAAAAGAAGACAACTAGCAGTTTCACCCACCATTGCTTCTGCACTTCTGTACAAATGTCAATACAATGGAAAAAAGGAAAATAACGTCTTAGTAATATTATGAAAGTTGTTTTGATCTCACAGACATTCCCCTCCCCCCAAAAAGGGTCTCAAGTACCCTCCAGGAGTCTGAGAACCTCACCTTGAGAACCACTCTTCTGAAGAAATTCAAGAAAAAAAAGATAATAGTCTGCTACAGTTCTTTGCAAATGACACTGAACCAGTAATTCACAGACGTAACCAGTTTAGTGAGAATGTAGGCTGACTTGCACTTATTCTCCAGTGTTATTTCTAGAGTATATCTCATAAACTGAAACCCAGGCTACCTATGTAACTCTCTTTAAATAACTGCTGTTGTTTTAGATTGGCCTCAGAGAGGGATGTGTGACATCCCTGACTTTATAGATCTAAGAGCTTTCCATGAGGCATGCTCCTCCTTCAAGAACTGTAAACCGGAGCCCACACCTCACCTAAACACAATCTCTGGACCATCCACCCACAAACTAGCTCTTGCCATTCACTTGATTCTCCCTACTTTCCCCCACCTCTTGCCAACATTTCCATCCCTCTATTCTTAACATGGTTTGCAGTCCAACACTCTAAAATCCTTTAAAGTGGGTGATTATACATTTTATCATCCACACCACAACACTTTTGAGGGTGAAAGCTATTAATAATGGGACTAACCTGGGTAACTGGACTGGTCATGGTCCCCTATCTCTAACTTCTGCCCTGTATCACCTAAGCTCACCTCGCCAGTTTTACCTTTGCTGCTTTTGGATCACAAAGCTGTGTGGTAGGGGAGGAAGGCTGGAGAAAAGCAAAGCAAACCCCTCTGAAAATGATGATGGTTTAAAAAAAATAAGAAAAGTAACTAGGAAGCAGATAACATTCCTACTTGGGTGTGACTTCTGGTCACTGAAGGGATGGCTGGGTTTGGTTTCTGAGATTTACTCTGTTTTACTGCAATGCCAGCTTTGTAATAAACCAGTGTCCACACATAGCTGGTCGACTGGTCTATTTCTCCAGCCTCACAGCAATGCTGCACCATCTTAATCACTTGACAGTAATGCACAATATTTAGAATGGTCCTAACACCTCCTTCTTTCTCGAAGTGTCTGGGCTATTCTTGGCCCTTTGCATTTCCAGATACATTTTAGAATCCATCTGTCAGTTTCCACATATTAAAAAGGAATTACTGGGATTTTGAATGGGATTGCATTGAATCTACAAATCACATGGGGAGAAATGACATTTTTAAAATACTGAGTTGTCCAATCTGTGAACATCTTTCTTTAGAGGGCTTAAAAGTCTTTGGTTAGATTTATTCTGAGGTGTTTTATATTTCTAAGTGTTGTTTTAAATGACATCTTTGAAATTTTTTTCTTTTCTGTTTGTTGCTTATATGCAGAAATAAAACAGATTTTTGTATACTGATTTTACATCCAGTTATTTTGAAATTTAGTTGGCTTGCTATTTAGCAATTTTGCTAAATTCCCTAAATTCTAACAATTTGTGTGTTGACATTTTAGGATTTGCTACTACAGAATTACATCATCTGTGAATAATAACAGTATTACTCCTTTCTTTGAATTCTTTACTCTTTCTGTGTTTTTCTTGCCTTGTTACAGAGCAATTTTGAATAGAAGTCATGTGAGCAGGCATCTCTGTCTTGTTCCAGCTCTCAGAGGGAAGGCTTTTTAACATTTCACCATTGAGTAATATTTGCCAGGATACCTTTTATCAGAATTGAGAAGTTCACTTCTATTCTTTGTTTGCTAAGATTTTTGCCATGATGGGATGTTGAATTTTACCACCTGCTGTATCTATTGAAATGACAAGATTTTCCTCCTTTGTTCTCCTTAAAGTGGTAACTTACACTGCTTGGGTTTTAAATGCTAAATCATCCTTACACTGCTGGAAAGAAATCCAATGTGGTTGTAATATGAGATCCTTTTGTGTCTACTGCTGGTTATGCTCACTGATACTTAGTTTCAATTTTTTTATATCTATGTTCATGAGAAACTGGCCCTCAATTTCTTTTCCTGCAATGTCCTTGTCCTTCTTGCCCTTGTCCCTCATATCAAGGTGATGTTGGTTTCATAAAATGAACTGAGAAGTGTTCTTTTTCTATTTTTTAGAAGAGTTTGTATAATACTGATACCTTTCCCTCCTTCAGTGTTTGGCAGAATTCACTGCTGAAGCCCCCTGGGCCTGGAGTTTTGTTTGTGGGAGGAACTGTAATTATGATTTCCACTTTAAACATAGTTACATGGCTATTCAAGTTTTCTCTTTCTAGGCATTTTTCCATTACAGAAAAAAAAAATTTTTGAGACAGGGTTTCACTATGTTGCCCGGGGTAGTTTCAAACGCCTGAGCTTAAGCAATCCTCCCATCTCAGCCTCCAGAGTGGCTGGGATTACAACCATGCACCACTACATCCAGCCCCAAATTTATTAACAAAAATGAGTTCATAAAATCTCCTTTTTAATGTCTGTAAGATCTGGATTAATGTGTCCTTTTCATTTTTCTTATTGATAATTTGTTGCACAGATTATTTGATCAAGCTTGTGCGAGTTTATCAATTTTACTAGTTTTCAAAGAACTAACTTTTGGTTTTATTGATCCTCTTTTAATGTGGTATTTATTTTCTATCTCATTAATTTATATTATTATTTTAATATTTCCTTCCATCTACTTCCTTTACGTTTAATTGGATCATCTTTTTTTACATCTTGAGGTCAATGCTTAGATCACTGATTTTTCAGCCACTTCTTTCCAATATATGCATTTAAGGCAACACTTCCCCCCTAAACACTGCTATAGCTGCACCTCACAACATTTGACATGTTATATTTTCATTATTATTCATTTTAGGATGTTTTGATTTCCATTTTGATTTCTTCAGTGTACTGCAGGTTACTTACAAGAGTACTAATTAATTTGCAAACACACAGAGATTTTCTTTTTTTTTTAAACTTTTATTTTAGGTTCAGGGGTACATGTGCAGGTTTGTTATATAGGTAAACTCAAGTCACAGGGGTTTGTTGTACAGATTATTTCGTCACTTAGGTACTAGGCCTAATACCCAATAGTTATTTTTTCTGATCCTCTCCCTCTTCCCACCAGCTACTCTCAAGTAGGCCCCAATGTCTGTTGTTCCTCTCTTTGTGTCCATGAGTTCTCATCATTTAGCTCCCACTTATAAGTGAGAACATGCAGTATTTGGTTTTCTGTTCCTGCATTAGTTTGCTAAGGATAACAGCCTCTGGCTCCATCCATGTTCCTGCAAAAGACAGGATTTTGCTCTTTTTTATGGCTGCATAGTATTCCATTATGTATGCGTACCACTTTTTTAAATCTGATCTGTCACTGATGGGCATTTAGGTTGATTCCATGTCTCTGCTTTGGTGAACAGTGCTTCAGTGAACATTTGCATGCATGTTTCTTCACAGCCGAACAATTTATATTCCTTTGTGTATATACCCATTAATGGAATTGCTGAGTCAAATGGCAGTTCTGTTTTTTTTTTTTAACATCAATTAAATTACATTTACTTAAATATACTAATCAAAACACGTCTTATGAAGCATCTTTTCTATGACAGTCTGGTCTGTGCTGGATCCACTCTGTGCTGCTGTTTTCTGACACCAGTTGGTAGTTCTGTTTTTATGTCTTTGAGGAATCGCCACACTGCCTTCCACAATGGTTGAACTAATTTACACTCTCACCAACAGTATATAAGCATTCCCTTTGCTCCACAACCTCACCAGCATCTGTTATTTTTGACCTTTTAATAATAGCCATTCTGACTGGTATGAGATGGTGTCTCATTGTAATTTTGATTTGCATTTCTCTAATAATCAGTGATATTGAGCTTTTTTTCATATGCTCGTTGGCCGCATGTATGTCTCCCTTTGAAAACTGTCTGTTTGTGTCCTTTGCCCACTTTTTAATGGGGTCGTTTATTCTTTTTCTTGTTAAGTTCCTTACAGATGCTGGATATTAGACCTCGGTCAGATGCATAATTTGCAAATATTTTCTCCCATTCTATAGGACAAGGAGCCTACAGAATAGGAGAAAATATTTGCAAACTAGAGCTTTTGCTGTGCAGAAGCTCTGAAGTTTAATGAGATCCCATATGTCAATTTTTGCTTTTGTTGTGATTGCTTTTGGCGTCTTCATCATGAAATCTTTGCTCATTCCTATGTCCAGAATGCTATTGCCTAGGATGTCTTCCAAGGTTTTTATAGTTTTGGGTTTTATCTTTTATTTTTGGTTTCTAACTTAATTCTACTAGGATTAGCAAATATGCTCTGACTGATTTCACTTCTTGAAATTTGTGAAGATTTGTTATGGTCCAGCATATGGTAAATTTTAAAAATGTATTTTAAAGGAAGATGTATTTTACAGTTGAGTCCAGGGTTCTATATATGTCAATTAGGTCAAATTGATTAATCATGTTGTTCCAATCTTCTATATCCTTTCTGTATCTTTACATTTTTTGATGTGTTGCTCATAAGCCAAATACATTTTTTAAAAATCAAATCTAATAACCTTTGTCTTTTAATTGAAATATCTAGTTATTAACATTTAACGTAATTCATTATAGATCTGAATTTAGATCTCTACCATCTTAAGTTTTCTTTCTGCATGTCCTGTAAATTCTAAGTTCTTTTTTCTCCTATTTCCTACCTTCTTTTGGATTATCTTTAAGTTATTTTGCTCTTATTATTTTATATTTAAGCATTCTTTTACTGAGCCTAGAACTACACTAGAATCCTTCACTTATAACAGTCTAACATAAAGTAGCACTTTTACATCTTCCTGGACAATGGACCTTACCTCCATATTAAGCATAAGTGTAATTATTTTAGAATCTGTGTCTGATAACTCCAATATCTGGATCCCCTGTAGTTCTGCTTCTACTATTTCTTTTTAATTAAAAAAATAACTGTATTTTCTTTTCTTCTCATATGCCTGGGGGTGGGTGTCGGGGTGTGTGGAAGGGGGGCTACTGTAGCAATAATATAAAGCTAAGAGTGATATAATCTTCTTCGAAAAGGGATGTTCATTTGTTTCTGCCAGGGAGCAACCCTAATCAACTTTCAAAGCTGAGCTTTACTTCCTGCAGGGACTGATCTACTTATGATTCACCCTTACTCCTAGAGCATAACCCGTAAGGGTCCAAACTCAAAACCTTTGGATGTTTACCAGGGTCTCCCCTCGTGCTCCCAGCCCCATGAGTCTGTCAAAGGCTTTGCCTGGCTTCCCAGGTGCTTCTTCTGGAATCCGCAGGTGTCCCTGGAGAAAAAGTGGCCCAAGAAGCAGGGCTCATGCCTCTAGATTTCCTGGATCTTGGTCTCATAACGCTTCACAGCCCTGTTAACTCTCTGGGGTTTTTAATGTTAATATCTTACTCAGCTTTTCCAGTTGTCCTCAGCAGGAGAGTTGGTCCAAATTACCTAGCCTGTCATTACTGGAACAGAACTTAAATTCCAACTTTTTTTCCCTCCTCTTCTGGTTAGATCAAGAGAATATACAACGCAGAGTTTTACATCTGCTCATATTAGCTAAAATTAGTGAGTTTATAAAGTTTTTAAAAACAGCCTATGTGAGAAAATGATAATACATTTTGTTTTGAAAACCTTACCTTGGCAATGGACCCGTTGGGGGAGTCATTCCATAGTCTTCATATCTCTGGAAGACATACAAAAGAACATGAAGATTAATATTCAATACTTATTATAAAGTGACAACAGCAAACTTATAAATTCAGCTTTACAGGATCAACTTTCAAGAGAATTATTTTCTCATTAAAACTTAGCATGTTACCGGGCACTCTGCCACCAAGTGATGCTACAAGTTTCGGTTCGAGGACCTGCACTACCAGACTTTAGAAAACACACAACTCATTTCTAGATCTTTCCTTCTTTTGTATATTACAACTACAAATATGAATAGCTGACAGGCTTTCTGTGACAACTACAAATATGAATAGCTGACAGGCTTGCTGTGCCTGCTCTTCCCTACAGATCCATCTGTATCTTCTGCTGCAAACCTGTATCTTCTGCTAAAAGGCCTCATATCTTTTGCTAAAAGGCAGGCCTGAATGCCCACAATTAGCACAAGTGACTCCAACCACATGAGCCACAAAGGTCAGCAAGACCCAGTGGGTACCCAGTACCTATTCAAATACCTCAGGCAACTCAAGTATCAAATGCTGTCTCATGTTGCAGAATGCTGCAAAAAAAGAAAACCAGAAACTAGAGAGACTCTACAAGACGAAGGCAGCACGTTCTGTTTCTGACCATTTACTGGTCCCCAGGAGACCCAGCTATATTTTCTGCCCTTAAGTTCCATAAGGTGCCCCTGTATCCTTCAATCAACTCTTTTTACTTGAGCTAACCTGAACTAGCCAAGTGTTCTTTGACTAAAACAATATGCCACATGATTTAAAGAAATATACATCTAAGAGATCTGTTGTATTTCTGGTGAAATCAATATATCCTAACCCTAATATACGTGGGACTCTTATTTCAACATTTCTTTTCAATAACTGTGAACTGTTCCTTTTCGAATTAGATATTTCAGAAGAACAGTAACTATGGGCAGAGTCTGTCCAGCTGCAGTCAGTTGGAACCAATGGTTTGTCTAAGTTAGGTCTAAGTCAGCCTTGCTTCTGAAGTTGCTCTAACATGACATCTTTCTTTTTACAAGCTGTCATTTACTGAATTAGTATTTTGAGTTAAGCATTGTATGAGCATTAACCCAGGCCCACAACATCACTAAAAAGTACTCACTGCCTCTGTTTTATGAATGAAACCAACTCACAAAGAAATTAGGTGATTTCCTCCTAATGTCTTTTGGACTCCAAAGACCATGCTTCTCACCAATCCCCCCCGCACTGCCCATGGTTTCCAAAACAAGACACTCTCCTGTGAACAAATATCTATTTTGTGAGGGGAAAAAGTAGAGGCTTTGGAGTCAGACAGACTGGCTTAACATCCCTGGGCCTATTCCTTCATGCCAAGAGAATATAATCATCTCCACATTCATAGAGTTCTAAGGGGATTATTAAATATGAAACTGTGGTCAGATTACTTCACCTTCTGACTCTCTCTGCTTCCATCCCCTTGGCTGTCATGTGGAACCTTGTGGAGTTTCCCAACTGAGGCAAAACAATGGAAAGGGGGTTATGGACGAAGGGAGGAAGAGAAGGAAAAGAAGCTTCCATTCCTTTTCCAAATAATTAAAGGGAAATCTGAGACTACATAGAGATTATTCGCGGTGCTGGTGCTTTCGGCACAGTGTGGGTTTTTAAAGCATATTCATATGCAAAATCTAAAAAAAAGTCAATGTTTACCAGTTTACCTACCAAAGTCTCAGGAAGTCTTAGCGGCATATTAAAAGAAAAACAATGAAAAATAGCTGTCCACTTATTATCTGTTGTATGTTTGTAGTGCGAGGATTTCAACTCTATTCTCATCAGAAAAAGAATGTCATATTTCTAGGGACTCCATGCCCTGATGAAAAGGTTTAAAAAAAAAATGACAGACAGAAATTCTCTGATTCTGTTGCAGGATGGATCACACCTATATAAAAGTTTGGGGAATAAAATTGCATTTGAAGGTTTCAATCAGCTATGTATATAAAAATCCCACTTTAATGCATCCCTTTTTTCTATTCAGTATAAAACACAGGCCGACAGAGTGAGGAAGGCAAGTTAGATGGTTGGTAGAGTATGGGATAGGCCTGAGGTAAAGCAACCAGACAGTGAGGTCTGCTTGTGAAGTGTCTCAGCCCAGGTATTTGTACTTGCTACTCACAGGACTAGTCCAGGGAGAGCTTACCTTCTCAAGGAAGCAGCAATACCAACTATCACGTGGCCTGACTCACTGATACATAACACGCCTACCCTTGCTAAAAAGGAGTAATAATGTCATCAGATGGCAAATAAAGGCTCATGCGGTAACTGAAGGCATCTTGAAATCCACATTCCTGTGGTTTTTCTTTTTTTTAACCAAAAAAAAGCAAATAGCAGCAAATAGAGAGTGATCAGGCTCCCCTTGGTAACACTAACTTTACAATCCATTTATAAACTTGTTGAAATTATATTAGATATGCACGGATAAAGCCAATGATTCTGGTTTTCCACTAGAATAAGCTGCTACCATTCTCATCCAACTACATCAGGGTAACATCAAAAGTCCACAATGAGAAAACCACTGAATAACGATATTTATTTAAAAAATCTTACGATGGGCTTGAATTTATAAGGCATTATCAGGGAATCTTGGATCTGCAACACCTATGAACAATGAACAAATAAGAGAAATAACAACACAAACCTGCCAAAAATTACAGCTAAAAATTCATCAGCAGAAACCAAACAAGGAAAGGAGCAGAATCATGCTACACACTGAGAAAAGCAGTAGTCAAGGGGGAAACAAACAAACAAACAAAACGTAGATTCTGGCAGCACAAGGTGGCTCCTAAGCCCATCCCCAGAATGCTCAGCATTACATTGCTACTTAGAGAGAGTACACTGAGGAGTGCACTGGCAGTCAGGGCGAAGGGGAAAGACGGGGAATCAGGAAAAGCCTGGAAGCAGAGAGAAGTAACAATCAGAGACCAGCAGTGAACAAGTTCAGGTCAGCTCGTGAGATGAGCCTTTCCCTTTGGAAAACGCAGGACAAGCTAAGCTAAGCGGCTGGTGGTAGGTCTTCCTCCTCTTTTCCAGTCCTCCTGTCATCCTGAGATGCATCCAAGGTGTTGGACCTTCAGCAAACTTGGCTTACTCAACACCAGTGAACCACATTTTACCTATCAGCTGCCATGCTGTGTTCAGCATCAGAACTGCTTCACCCTAACATCGTACATTCAAGACCAGAGGCAGGGAGACAATTAAGAAGCTGCTGGGGAGAAATGACAGTGGCTCCAACTGATGTCACGGTGTGGATGGATTTAAGAGGAAGAATCAACAAAGTTCTGTCATGTTTAAATGACCCCAGCTTTCCACACCTTTCCTTTGCAGCACCTGGTCTATCATTTCAACTGCTCCCTCTCACCTGCACATCACATGTGCCTGACAAAGCCCTAGTCTTCATCAATCCCAATGCATATACTTGGGTACTGAATGTTCATCAATGAAACTCGAGAACATTAATTAGAGCCACTTCAATTTCATGATAGTCAAACTCAACCACTCTCAAGGCTAAGAAATAATTCCTGTGTCCCTAATCTGTGTTGTCTCATTCTCCATAATAGGTCTTTCAAATCTCTCCTCTCCTTCAAACCTCCTGCCCTGCCACATTTCTTCTGTTATTCTCAATGGATGACTCTGCCTTCTCTGCTCTGAGGATAAAAGCCATGACATGACTGGTTCCTCAACCTTCTACCAGCCAACTACAACCTGATTTTATCTGTGCCCAACCTTTCCCTCCTCCTTCCCATTAAATTAGAAGAAGCATATCCCCTCATTTCTTTTTTTTATTATTTTTTTATTTTTATTTTTATTTTTTTTGAGACGGAGTCTCACTCTTCCGCCCAGGCCGGACTGCAGTGGTGCTATCTCAGCTCACTGCAAGCTCCGCCTCCCGGGTTCACACCATTCTCCTGCCTCAGCCTCCCGAGTAGCTGGGACTACAGGTGCCCGCCACCACGCCCAGCTAATTTTTTTTTTTTTTTTTTTGTATTTTTAGTAGAGACGGGGTTTCACCATGTTAGCCAGGATGGTCTCAATCTCCTGACCTTGTGATCCACCCGCATCAGCCTCCCACATATCCCCTCATTTCTAAAGAGAGCTCCTCCACTGGTACTCCAGATTCATCTCATCCCCTTTTGTGAATTGTCAGACTCTTCTTCCGCACTGGCTCAGCACCATCAGCCATTAAACATGTTGAAGGCTCGCTGATTCTTCCTCTTGGATTTATCCACTGCACTGCACTAGCTGGAGTCACCAACTCTCTCACCAAGAATACTACAACAGCTTTCTACTAGTCTCTCTGTTTCTGACAACCATTCTTCACTCTAAAATGGGACTAATCTTTCAAAAAGGCGTACCTAATTACGTCTCCACCTGCTCAAAACCCTTCCATGTGCGGCCATCACCCTCAGGATGACATGTAGGCTCCATAACCATCAGCTTCTTGCTTTTCCTCTTCTGCCTCATGTCTCACCACTTTTAGTGCCCACTCTGTTACTACTCAGCCAGAACTCACTTCACTGCTTAGAACATACTGTAATAGTTAATTTTATGTATCAACCTGACTATGCCACAGGACACCCCAATGTCTGGTTAAACATTATTTCTGGGTGCGTCTGTGAGGGTGTTTCCAGAAGAGAGTAGCATTTGAATTGGTGGACAGTAAGGCAGCCCTCCCCAATATGGGCGGGCATCTTCCAATCTGTTGAAAGACTGAACAGAAGAAAAAGACAGAGGAAGGTTGGATTTGGGTTTCCTTTGACTGACTGCATGAGCTGGGACATGAATCTTCTCCCATCCTTGAAGCACCTGGTTCTCAAGCTTCCAGATTCAGACTGGAAACCACCTCTCAGGCCTTCAAACTACACCACTGGCTTCTGTGGGTTTCCAGTTTGCAGAAAGCAGATCATGGGAATCTCAGCCTCCATAATTACATGAGCTGACCCCTCATAATAAGTAAATTTCTCTCTCTCCCCCTCACTCTCTCCATATAAACACAAACGCATACACACACACACACACAGACACACCCACCCACCCACATACACACGCACTACTAGTTCTGTTTCTCTGGAGAACCCTATTTTAAATAATAGACTCTGCACGAGAATGGATAAACAAATGTGGTATATTCATAAATTGAGTACTATTATGTGCTGCTGTTTTCTTTGGGTCTATTATAAATAAATCTGCCATGATGTATAAGTCTTTGTATGAAAATATGCTTTTGTTTCTCCTGGATAAATACTTAGGAATAGAATGCTGGTTCATATGGTAGGATATATGTTTAACTTTTTAAAGAGACTGCCAAACTTTTCTTCCAAGTGGTTGTATGCTATTTTACATTCCCACCAGCGGTTCATGAGACTTCCAGTTGTTTACATTCTCATCTTCATAATTGTAGATCTATTTCTACATGCAGTTTTGTCAGTTTTTGCTTAATGTATCTTGAAGCTCTAATACTATGCACATAAACACGTAAGACTTTATGTCTTCCAGATAAACTGACCACTTTATTATGAAATTATCCTCCTAATCTTTAATAATATTCTTTACTATGAGCTCTATTTTGGCTAATATTAACATAGCCATTTCAGCATTCTATGATTAGTGTTAGTATGGCATATCTTTCTCCAAACTTTTCTCCATACTTTTCCTTTTTACCTATTTGTATCTTTGTATTTAATGAAAGTTTCTTGTAGGCAGCATGTCCTTGGATCTTGCTTTTTATGCAAACTGACAAGCTCTGCCCTTTAATAGGGGTGTTTAGACCATTCACATTTAATGTGATTATTGATAGGGCTGGATTTAAATCAACCATCTTGGTACCTGTTTTTAATTTTCCCCATCTGTGCTTTATCACTTTTCACTTCCTTTTCTGCCTTCTTTTTTTTTTTTTTTTTTTTGAGACAGAGTCTCGCTCTTTCGCTCAGGCTGGAGTGCAGTGGCATGATTTCGGCTCACTGCAACTCGGCTTCCTGGGTTCAAGTGATTCTTGTGCCTTAGCCTCCCGGGTAGCCGGGATTACAGGCACATGCCACCACACCCAGCTAACTTTTGAATTTTACGACGGACATGGTTTCACCATGTTGGGCCAGGATGGTCTCAATCTCCTGACCTCAGGTGATCCGCCCACCTCAGTCTCCCAAAGTGCTAGGATTACAGGCGTGAGCCACCATGCCCGGCCCCTTTTCTGCCTTCTTTTGTGCTATTTTTTATGATTTCATTTTGATTCTTTTGTTGGCTTATTAGCTAATAATAGGTTGCCTTATGGTTTATATTATGCATTTTTCACTTATCAGAGTCTCCCATTAAGCACTATTATTCTACTTCATGTACGGTATAAGAACATTAAAATAGCAAACTTGAATTTCTCCTTTCTTGGCCTTTTGTGCTGCTGTTTTAATATATTTTACTTCTATATATGTTATAACCCCCCCAACAATATATGCTTATTACTTTCATTTTAAGTAGTCAATTATCTTTTTTAAAGTTTTAAATAATGAAGAGAGGGTTTTAAAAAATAATTTCCCACACACATATTGACATTTCCAGTGTTTTTCACATGTGTATGTAGATCCAGGTCTTCATATGGTATCACTGTACTTCTGCCTTAAAGACTTCCTGTAACACTTCTTATAATGCAGGTCAGCTGGCGATGAATTATTTCAAATAGCTTTTATATGTCTGAAAACATTTTTATTTCACCTTAGTTTTTGAAAGATACTTTTACTAGATATAGATTCTAGGTTGATCATTTGGTCTTTTCAGTTCTTTGAAGATTTGTTCCACTGTCTTCTGGACAATGAGATTTCTTCTGCCATCCTTATCTTTGTTCCACTGTATATAATGTATTCTTGTTCTCTGGCTGCTTTTAAGATCTTTTTTACTTGTTTTAAGCAATTTAGACTATGGCATTTTTGGTATAGTTTTCTTCATATTTCTTGCACATAGAGTTCATCAACCAATGGATCTGTGGATTTGCAGTTTCCACCAAATTTGGAAAAATTTTGGCCATTCTATCTTTTTAAAAACAATTCTATTGGGTATGTTTGAGGTTTACAACATATTACTGGCTACATACAGATAGTAAAATGGTTACTTACAGTGAAGCAAATTAACATTCATTATCTCACATACTTTTTTGTGAAAAAAGTAGCTAAAATCTACTTTTTAACAAAATCCCCAATATAATAAAATTAACTATAGTCCTCATTTAGTACTTTAGATCTCTAGACTTGTTCATTCTACACATCCCCTACTTTGTATCCTTTGATCTCCATCTCCCAATTTCCTTTCCCATCCTATCTGTGGTACTTTTTTTTTTTTTAAGATTCCACATGTAAGTGAGATCATGCAATATTTTTCTTTCTGTTTCTGGCTTATTTCACTTAGCATAGTGTCTTCCAGGTCCATCCATGTTGTAGCAAATAGCAGGATCTCCTTTTTAAAGGATAAATAATATTCCATTGTATATATACACCAAAACATTTTCTTTATCCATTCATCCATCAAGGGACACTTAGGTTATTTTCATATCTTGGTTATTGTGTATAGTGCTGTAATGAACATAGGAATGCAGATATCTTTACAAGGTGGTGATTTTACCTTCTTTGGGTATATACCCAGCAGAGGGATTGCTGGGTCATATGGTAGTTCTATTTTTAATTTCTTTAGAAACCTCTACACTATTTTCCATAATGGCTGTACCAATCTACATTGCCATTAACAGTGTACGAGGGTTCCCTTTTCTCTAAACCCTTGCAAAAATTTGTTATTTCTTATCTTTTTGATAATAAACATCCTAACAAGTGTGAGGCAGTATCTCATAGAACGTTTTGTATTATTTGTTTTGTTTTGAGATAGAGTTTTGCTCTGTCACCCAGGCTGGAGTTCAATGGCATGATCTTGGCTCACTGTAACCTCTGCCTCCCAGGTTCAAGTGATTCTTGTGCCTCAACCACCTTAGTAGCTGGTTACCAGCATGCGCCACCACGCCCAGCTAATTTTTGTATTTATAGTAGAAGCGGGGTGTCACCATTTTAGCCAGATTGGTCTTGAACTCCTGAGCTCAAGCAATCTGCCCACCTCCACCTCCCAAAATGCTGGGATTACAAGCATGAGCCACTGCACCCAACCTCATAGAGGTTTTAATTTGTATTTCCCTGATGATTAGTGATGTTGAACACTGTTTCATATACCTGTTAGCCATTTTTATGTCTTCTTTGGAAAAATATCTGTTCAAATCCTTTGCCCATTTTTAAATTGGATTATTTATTTTTCTGCTATTGAGTTGTAAGAGTCTTTTAAAATAAATGTTTGATACTAAGTCCTTATATGTGGTATATGAATATTTTTTTCCAGTCTGTAGGTGTTTTCACTGAAACATTTTCAATGTTTTCGTTTGCTGTACAGAGCTTTTTAGTTTGATGCAGTACCATTTACTTATTTTTGCTTCTATAACCTGAGCTTTTGGTGTGATAGGTGTGATATCTAAAAACTCATTGCCAAGGTCAATATCAAGGAGTTTCCCCTATGTTCTCTTCTAGGAGTTTATCATCTCAGCTCTTACACTTAGGTCCTTTATTCATTTTGAGTTGATTTTTGTGTCTAAGAGTCCAATTTCATTCTTTTGCATCTAGAAATCTAGTTTTCCCCTCACCATTTACTAAAAAGACTATCTTTTCTCCATTATGTCCTCTTGGTGCCCTTGTCAAAAATTAGTTGACCATATATGCGTGGATTGATTTCTGGGCTCTCTATTCTGTTCCATTGGTCTATGTTTCTGTTTTTATGCCGGTACCATACTGTTTTTATTACTACAGCCCACTAATTTTTTCTTCTCCAATTATGTAATCTTCCTTCAATCCCATACAGTGTATTTTTTCATCTCAAGAGACCGTAGTTTTCATCTCTAAGTCTGACTTTTACCCTTTAATATTTTCAGTGCTTCTAGTTAATGTGTACAATCTTTCCTCTAGCTTCTTGAATCTATGGAACTCCATTATAAGAATTCTTTTGATATCCTGTCTACTAGTTGTTTTTCTCTTTTCTTTTCTTTGAGACAGGGTCTTGCTCTGTCACCCAGGCTGGAGTGCAGTGGTGCAATCATGCAATCACAGCTCACTGTAGCCTCAGCCTCCCAGAGTCAAGTGATCCTCCCACCTTAGCCTCCTAAGTAGCGCCCAGCTAATTTTTATATTTTTTGTAGAGACAGAGTCTCACTGTGTTGCCCAAGTTGGTCTCAAACTCCTGGACTCAAGCAATCCTCCTGCCTCAGCCTCAGCCTCTCAAGGTGCTGGGATTACAGGTGTGAACTACCACATACAGCTTGTCTAGTAACTCTATCATCTGTATCATTTTCCTGCTTCTTTGCTTGTCTATTTAGTTTGATTTGATGCAGACATTATTAATTTTACCTTATTGAATGCTGCATATTTTTGTGTTTCTATATTCTTGAGCTTTGCTTGGGTTTAGATGTTACGGTTTTGTGGTTAGGTGGAACCAGAGCAGCTTTAAGTTGGGGCTAATTTTGCCCCATTACTGAGGCAAAACTCTTCTGAATACTCTGACTGATGTTGCATGAATTATGCAGTTTCCACCAACTGTTGGAAAAGGAACCTTACTCATCTGCTCAGGCTTCCATAACAAAATACCTTAGAAATGGTGGCCTAAAACAACAGAAACTCCAGCACTTTGGGAGGCCAAGGCAGGCGCATCACGAGGTCAGGAGATTGAGGCCATCCTGGCTACACGGTGAAACCCCATCTCTACTAAAAATACAAAAAATTAGCCGGGCGTGGTGGCGGGCGCCTGTAGTCCCAGCTACTCGGGAGGCTGAGGCAGGAGAATGGCGTGAACCCGGGAGGCGGAGCTTGCAGTGAGCCGAGATTGCGCCACTGCACTCCAGCCTGGGCGACAAAGCGAGACTCCGTCTCAAAAAAAAAAAAAAAAAAACCACACACACACACAGGAACAGAAACTGATTTTCTCATAATTTTCTCGTAGTTATAGAGGCTGGGAAGTCTTACATCAACATCTGGCAGTGTTCAGTTTCAGGTGGGGCTTTCTTCCTGGCTTGCAGACAGTTAGTTGCCTGCTCTCTGTGTCTTAACCTGGCCAGAGAGACAGCTCTGGAGTCTCTTCCTCATCTTCTACAGGCAGCAGTTCTATTGAATCGGGACTCTACCCTTCCAGCCTCATTTACTCTTAATTACCTCCCTAAAGGCCCTTATCTCCAACGCAGTCATGTGGGGGGTTTCAGCTTCAACATGTGATTTTGGGGAGGACACAGTTCAATCCATAGCAAGAGCTTATCCCCAGGTCTGTGTGAATTTTGAGGGTTGTTCCCACTAATCTTTTTGAGGGGCTCTTTTGGGTAATTTCTGTGTACCCATAAACTGATCAGTACTCAAACAAAGATTCTCTGCAGATGCCTAGCATCCTGCTCAGGGTATCTCTCTGCTCTCCTGCACTCTCCCTCATGAAATCCAGCTGCCTTTTCCTCCCCAGACTTCCAAACTCCATTTCTTCAACTCAGGGAGACCATGGAGCTCTGCCTGGGGTCCCACCTGCTGTGCCGTGACTAGAAACTCCAGATGTAAGCTGGGGCAACTGGAGGACTCAGTTCACTTCTCATTGATCCCCCTGTCCTTTCTTACCTAAAGTCTAATGTCAAGTCACCCAGATACTCCTTCTAGTGTTTTCAGTTGTTTCAGGAAGGAAGGTAAACCCAGCCTCTGTTTCTCCAACTGAAGCCTGTCCCATACACTTTAATTTCTGTGCCTCTGCTGTACTTCCCACCACCAGGAACATCCTTCTTCAACTGACAACCACTAATTATCCTTTAGACTTCCACAGAGATGCTATTTTGTCCAGAAAAATCCATCCCAAAAGACCTCAAGGCCCCCATCTGGGAAGTGAGGAGCGCCTCTGCCTGGCCGCCACCCCGTCTGGGAGGAAGTGAGGAGTGCCTCTGCCCGGCTGCCCCATCTGGGAAGTGAGGAGCGCCTCTGCCCCGGCCGCCACCCCATATGGGAAGTGAGGAGCACCTCTGCCTGGCCACCCCGTCTGGGAGGTGAGGAGTGCCTCTGCCCGGCCGCCACCCCGTCTGGGAGGAAGTGAGGAGCACCTCTGCCCGGCTGCCCCGTCTGGGAGATGAGGAGCACCTCTGCCCGGCCGCCCCGTCTGGGAGGTGAGGAGTGCCTCTGCCTGGCCGCCACCCCGTCTGGGAGGAAGTGAGGAGCACCTCTGCCCGGCTGCCCCATCTGGGAAGTGAGGAGTGCCTCTGCCCAGCCGCAACCCCGTCTGGGAGGAAGTGAGGAGCACCTCTGCCCGGCTGCCCCGTCTGGGAGATGAGGAGCACCTCTGCCCGGCCGCCCCGTCTGGGAGGTGAAGAGTGCCTCTGCCCGGCCGCCACCCCGTCTGGGAGGAAGTGAGGAGCACCCCTGCCCGGCTGCCCCATCTGGGGGATGAGGAGCACCTCTGCCCGGCCGCCCCGTCTGGGAGGTGAGGAGCGCCTCTGCCTGGCCGCCACCCCCTCTGGGAGGAAATGAGGAGCGCCTCTGCTCAGCTGCCCCATCTGGGAAGTGTGGAGCGCCTCTGCCTCGGCCGCCACCCCATATGGGAAGTGAGGAGCGCCTCTGCCTGGCCACCCCATCTGGGAGGTGAGGAGCACCTCTGCCCGGCTGCCCCATCTGGGAGATAAGGAGCACCTCTGCCCGGCCGCCCCGTCTGGGAGGTGAGGAGCGCCTCTGCCTGGCCGCCACCCCCTCTGGGAGGAAATGAGGAGCGCCTCTGCTCAGCTGCCCCATCTGGGAAGTGTGGAGCGCCTCTGCTCGGCCGCCACCCCTTATGGGAAGTGAGGAGCGCCTCTGCCTGGCCACCCCGTCTGGGAGGTGAGGAGTGCCTCTGCCCGGCTGCCCCGTCTGGGAAGTGAGGAGCGCCTCTGCCTGGTCGCCACCCCGTCTGGGAGGAAGTGAGGAGCACCTCTGCCCGGCTGCCCCGTCTGGGAAGTGAGGAGCGCCTCTGCCCGGCCGCCCCGTCTGGGAAGTGAGGAGCGCCTCTGCCCGGCCGCCCCGTCTGGGAAGTGAGGAGCGCCTCTGCCTGGCTGCCACCCCGTCTGGGAGGAAGTGAGGAGCACCTCTGCCCGACCGCCCCGTCTGGGAAGTGAGGAGCGCCTCTGCCCGGCCACCCCGTCTGGGAAGTGAGGAGTGCCTCTGCCTGGCCGCCACCCCGTCTGGGAGGAAGTGAGGAGTGCCTCTGCCCGGCTGCCCCATCTGGGAAGTGAGGAGCGCCTCTGCCCAGCCGCCACACCGTCTGGGAAGTGAGGAGCGCCTCTGCCTGGCCACCCCGTCTGGGAGGTGAGGAGCGCCTCTGCCCGGCCGCCCCGTCTGGGAGGTGAGGAGCGCCTCTGCCCGGCCGCCCTGTCTGGGAGGTGAGGAGCGCCTCTGCCTGGCCGCCACCCTGTCTGGGAGGAAGTGAGGAGCGCCTCTGCCCGGCCGCCCCGTCTGGGAGGTGAGGAGCGTCTCTGCCCGGCCGCCCCGTCTGGGAAGTGAGGAGCGCCTCTGCCTGGCGGCCCCGTCTGGGAAGTGAGGAGCGCCTCTGCCCGGCCGCCCTGTCTGGGAGGTGTACCCAACAGCTCCGAAGAGACAGCGACCATCGGGAGCGGGCCATGAGGACGATGGCGGTTTTGTTGAAAAGAAGTGGGGGAAGTGTGGGGAAAGGAATGAGAGATCAGATTGTTGCTGTGTCTGTGTAGAAAGAGGTGGGCATAGGAGACTCCATTTTGTTCTGACTAGGAGAAATTCTTCTGCCTTGGGATGCTGTTGATCTATGGCCTTTCCCCCAGCCCCGTGCTCTCTGAAACATGTGCTGTGTCAACTCAGGGTTAAATGGATTAAGGGCGGTGCAAGATGTGCTTTGTTAAACAGATGCTTGAAGGCAGCATGCTCTTTAAGAGTCATCACCACTCCCTAATCTCAAGTACCCAGGGACACAAACACTGCAGAAGGCCGCAGGGACCTCTGCCTAGGAAAACCAGAGACCTTTGTTCATGTGTTTATCTGCTGACCTTCTCTCCACTATTATCCTATGACCCTGCCATATCCCCCTCTCCGAGAAACACCCAAGAAAAAATATTACCTGACATCAAGTCATCAATGAATAGTTGTTAATAATCTATTTTACCTTCTTTTTTTAGTACTAAGTCTTTGAAATATGGAGTATTTTATTCTTATAGCACATCTCAATTTGGACAAGCTACATTAAAAGTGTTCAAAAGCCACATATGGCTAAGTTGCTAGTGGACATCATACATCCAGAACATATTTTTTGGTCATGGAAAAATATGCAACCAATCAGTTAAGTGGCAAATTTAATAATGTGTCTAAGATGCACAGCCATCTAATTTAAATAAGCCCAGTTTTATGTTAACTTTTAAAATAATTTATTAACAGTTACTAAAATTACTGAATATCCTTTTCACTCCAAATGTTTACAGATTCCTTCCCCTGCCACCCGCCTTTGGATATAAGAATAAGAAAGGAAAGTTTCAATGTGAAAGTAATTTTATTTTCATTTTCAACAAAATCATTAAACTACTTTTGATATATGTTAAAAAAAAAAAAAAAAAAAAAGACCTCAAGGCTCTGCTAAGATGCCCCTCCCACATCGCCTCCCCCCCGCCATAGCACCTTCCACGCTGTACTGGAATGAGTTTTGATTGTCCACGGAGCCTCCACAGGAATGTAAGAACTGGGGGGCAGGGACCTGTACTGTGCACTACTCTGTCTCCAGCACCTAAGCAGAGTGCCTGCGACACAGCAGGTGCTTTGTAAATATATTTGAATGAATAAGCAAATGAGAAAACTTTAAAGTGACCCGATGGCAGCTGTTTCCACATTTATTTTACCACTGAGGTTTGTTCTGTACCATGCATTTCCTGAAATATTATAAACCACCAGTTGTAATTTTGAAGATATTTGTTGGAACAAGCTATATCGTAAGATTAAAAACAGTAAGGATTAGATTGAATGGTATTCCCACCCCACCCCACATGATAGCAGTTCCCCATACTGTAGGCTCTCGGCCTCCCATGCCCTGAAGGAGACAATCTCTTGCTGAAGGCTTTTACTTTGAAAATTCAAACCCATTTCAGAGATAAAAAAAGTATTTTACCATATGTCTATTGCCACCCAATTTCATATAACAAGGTGGACCCGGTATAAACACTCCCTAATAAATTCATATTGTGACCTATTAGTTTCTCTCCAGAGTCAAATCTTAGTCCAATCATTTCATATGAAATTAGCAGAAAAGAATGGCAGCTTTACTTCCTTGAGTTTTACTTCTTCTCCATCTCTCAGGAAGGTAAATTTAAAAGGACTAAGAAAAACACAAATGATAACAAAGGCAGATGAAATGCTGAAATGTCAACCTCCAAGATGGAAAGCTGACATTTGAAAGTGGTTGTCACTGTCCACATGGGGATTGGCTGCCTACAATCTCAGAACCTCAGGGGTCTCTCCAGTACCAGGTGGCCATACAAGAAACTCAACGATTTGGATACGTTCTAAACTGCAACTTTTCTGGAGACATCAACAAGAATACATTTGACGGTTACCCCACCTCCATTCCGTGACACTGTTTTGAACCCAGGAAGATGCTTCCATAAAATCCCCCTCCATTCCTCCACAAAGCAAAAGTCCTCCTGCCTTGGCCTCCTAAATTGCTGCGATTACAGGCATGAGCCTGTAAACCCACAGAAACGGATACTTCCAACATTAAGAATTAATTTAGTAGAAGATAAAAACTAAGACCCATCACCCGAGTTTTAATTCTTATCAAATGCAACCACAGTTTTGTGGGGAGCCTGAAAGTCAGGCAGTAAGGCAACAAAGCTTCAACATCTTGCCAACCAGAGAATTCTAGAAGGCCAGTACTTACACTGCAGGGATTGTTGGCCGTCTGGGCTGGGCTGTAGAAGGACCCCCACTGGGTGGCTCGCCTCTCTTCCCGGGAAGGGGTGCTGTTTGCGGGCAGGCCGGGTGGGACTCCGGGGCCTACACCTGCGGTGCTGGCAGGCTGGCTGCTGGGGGCCACGAGGGCAAAGGCGTCGTCCAGGAGGGAGTGCATGGTCTGGCGTGCCTCCTCTATGGACGGCTGGGGTGGGATGTACTGGGAGGCCGGGAAGGGAAGGGCTGGATACCTCCCCAGTTCCACCGAGGATGGTGTCTGCACATCGGCTGGGAGGTCAGGATCCGACTACAGTGAGAAATGGCAAAGGAAGAATCACACATGAGTTTTTGTGGCAACCCTAAACAGTCTTCCTGACATTGAGGAAAAGTTCTATCATAAGAAGTAAAAAATGACAGTTGAGGCTGTGCACAGTGGCTCACACCTTTAATTCCAGGATTTTGGGAAGCTGAGGTGGAGAAGCACTTGAGGCCAGGAGTTCGAGACCAGCCTGGGCAACAAAGTGAGACCCCATCTCTAAAAAAAAAAAGAAATTAGCCGGGTGTGGTGGTGTGTACCTGTAGTCCCAGTTACTTGGGAGGCTGAGGTGGAAGGATAGCTTGAGCCCAAGAATTTGAGGTTGCAGTGAGCTATAATCGCATCATTGTACTCCAGCCTGGATGACAGAGTGAGACCTTGTCTCAAAAAAATAAAAAAATGACAGCTGAGGAATGTGTATTACATTTCATGGGAAGGAGAGGGGAGGCTTGAACCAGAAAAAAATTGCCAAAATTCAACAATCATTTTTTCAGCAACACTCAAGTATTTACAAGGCATTTCAGTACCTGGAAGTGAACACTTTTACTGAAAGCCCCTAAACAGCCAAAAAACATATTTCAAAGTTTATGTATTGAAAAAAACTAGTAAATTTTCCACAGCTGGACGTCAAAAAGTAAAGTAGTCTATTGACTATTAGAAAATAGTCTTACATATCCTTAAAAGATCAAAACTTTTAAAACTATACATATTAAAACTATGTATGTGGGCTGGGTGCAGTGGCTCACACCTGTAATCCCAGCAACTTGGGAGACCAAGGCAGGAAGATCATTTCCAGAGAGGCCAGGAATTTGAGACTAACCTAGGCAACATGGCAAGACCCCCATCTTAACAAAAAATTGCTTAAAAGTTAGCTGAGGGTGGTGGTGAGCACTTGCAGTCCCAGCTACTCACGAGGCTGAGTCAGGAGGATTTCCTAAGCCCAGGAGGTCGAGGTTGCAGTGAGCTATGATTGCCCCACTGCACCCTAGCTTGGGTAACAGAGAGACCTAGACTCTTAAAAAAAAAAAAAAAAAAAAAAAGCCTACGTACGTATGTAAGCAATTACAATATCTATTTTATGAAAACTATTCAGAACCATTTGTCTTTAAAATGAAGGTATCTCTGGATCACAAGAGTCATTAAGAAAGGTTTAAATTGGCTGGACACAGTGGCTCATGCCTGTAACCCCAGCACTTTGGGAGGCCGAGATGGGTGGATCACCTGAGGTCAGGAGTTCAAGACCAGCCTGGCCAACATGGTGAAACCTTGTCTCTACTAAAAGTATAAAAATTAGCTGGGCGTAGTGGTGCATGCCTGTAATCTCAGCCACTCGGGAGGCTGAGGCAGGAGAATCGCTTGAACCCAGGAGGGGGAGGTTGCAGTGAACGAACTGAGATTGCACTCTTGCACTCCAGCCTGGGTAACGAGTGAAACTCTGTCCCAAAAAAAAAAAAAAAAAAGAAAGGTATAAATTGTGTTCTATACCTACTATTTAAGAGGTAGAAATATAAGTCACAATAAAGATTTTTTAAATCTCATTTCCCAATACTCTTATGAGCAAAACACGGTCATAATATATACCAGGTAAACTGTAAGAGACAAAACCAGGAACTAACGAAGAAGAGTCATCCTTTCTGGTCTTATAGGCTCCATGAGCCCAAACAGCATGGTCATTGCAGCAGACACAGTGAAGAGAGAAAAGGTTCTGCCCGAGGGGCTGGGGACCCCATACCCTCTGTGAGGAACGGTGGGCAGCTTCTATCTAGAATGCTTCACTTGCCATGTGCCTGCAGTTTAGCCCAGCTAGTTGGATCACCGTACTTAAGGGGCCAAGGAAGACATTCCCTTACCCATCTGGATCAGTGAGTCTATTACAAAGATAAACTACTCTATAGACACATCCTTAACCTTAGCCCCCTACCTGGAAAATGCTTCTAACGGGTGATCAGTTATTATTCCTGCCAATGTGAACGGCAGTAGGTTCTTAACTCCAAACTGAGAGAGAACCATACAAAATCAGTAAACCCACAGTCAACCCATGGACAGGTTTTGCTTGGCCTACACACTCTTTTAATTGATAGCTATTATTTTAAACATCTGAAAATTTCATAGTAACACTCAGATTTCTGGGTTCTCTTGGTAGAGTCTGAAGCTCTGGCATGACCAGGCCCTCAGGCAACACAGAAACCACCAACTGCCGTGAAGCAGCGACTGCCCTCGTGGGATGGGGTAGGGGCTCTTCTCTCCACGGCAGTCCCCACTGGTGACCTCCCTCTCTTGCACGTGACACTCTTGGGCTTATGAGTCCATTTCTCCCAACTGCAACATCCCAGTGGAGGTTCTACTAAATGAGATTTGTCACTGAGGAATTCTAAGTGAGAATCTGGGGCCCCAAGGTGGCCTCTAGTTGATGATGTCACCTTGGAAGGAACCTGTGCTCCTTTCCTTATGAGGTGGATAAAGGTCCACAGTCATGCCCTTCTCCAATTCTTGATTTTCTTGAGGAGCAGATGAGGAAGCCTGGTCGGCAGTGTACCACTAACCTACAGCTCATGGGTGGAAAGAAGGGAGGGTGTGTCTGGAAGAACAGCCTACTGGTAAGTAAGAGGGTTTCTCCAGAAACAGAAGCGATGTTCCTGGCGGTGATTCCGGTGGCTGCCTATGTGGCTCTACTGCAAGAAAGCAAGTAGTGTGGTGACACAAAAAACTGCAGGCACAAACTGAGATTCCACTGTGGGAAAGGATCTCAGACATTTGGGCAGAGTCCCCAGCGGCTATAACCACTGCCAATCTCATTCTCAGTGGCCAGAATTTCAGAGAAGGCTAAACTTCTATACCGAGAGAGATGATCTGCAGATGGGAAGGACAGTCCCCTTGGATTCCCAATGGCCCCCGTGAATCCTGCCAGAAGGCCAGGAGCTCCTGGGCCAGGACACTTCCTCTTCCTGTCCTTCACCTTCTTGTTTTCTCCTCATTTTGCAGGCGAGACTATCAGAACTTGCAGGCCAAGAAGAGGATTTACTCAATTTCCTATATTCTAACATCTATATTTAGACCATAGATGTTTCACATATAGATGTGTTCAGATACAGTTTATCAGTCTTCAGAAATAAATGTACATCTTTTTACTGTTAGTCATCAAAGTTACAGATTTTGGTGCCTATTTTGTAGTCCTTTGTGGGTGTTGTAAGAGGGTGACCAGACAGCCTGGTTGTCCAGGACAACCCCAGTTTATGCCTGTTGTCCCACGGTAACGATTAATAGTACACCCCCTTACACTTTCAAAAGTGTCTGGATTGGATGACAAATTACATCAAACTTTTTCTGTAAAGGGTCACAGTAAATACTTAAGGTTTTATGAGTCATATAGTCTGTCACAACCACTCAACTCTGCCTTGCAGCAAAAACAGTCATTGGTATCAAGCCAACAAATGGGTGTGGTTGTGTTGCAATAAAACTCTATATAGGCCAGGTTTGGTGGCTCATGTCTATAATCCCAGAAATTTGGGAGGCCAAGGCAGGAGGATCGCTGAGCCCAGGAGTTTGAGACCAGCCTAGGCAACAAGGTGAAACCCCATCCCTACTAAAAATACAAAAATTAGCCAGGCAAGGCAGCATGCGCCTGTAATCCCAGCGACTTGGAGGCTTAGGTGGGAGGATCACCTGAGCTTGGAGAGGTCGAGGCTGCAGTGAGAAGTGATTGCACCACTGCACTCCAGCCTGGGCAACAGAGCTAGAGTGTCTCCAAAAAAAAAAAAATTACTTACAAAAACAGGCAGCTGGCTGGATTTCTACCAAGGCCTGAATTATAATGGTCACCCTCATTACAAGGAACCAAGGAATATTTCTCTTGGCCTTAGGAGAACACACCGCTCAAGGAGAAGATATTTTTGAGGGGAAAGTGGAAAATTCAAGGTAATTCAAAAACACATAGTACTTCCCTAGTATAAGCTTGAAGATGGGGAAAAAAAAAAAAAAAAAACCACCCTGTACATGTACCACTGATTCTAAAATAAAAGTTGAGGGAAAAAAAGATAAACTACCTAAGAAAAGATGAGTTCTGAGATAGGCATTATCTTTTAAAGTGTTTCAGAATTCAAAATCTGAGGAAGATTTTTATTTTGGGGAAATCTTTTAAAAAAGGAGCCACTGAAGGCAAGCAGCCTCTGGGGTGGTGTCTTCCAGGAAGAGGCTGCTCTGCACCCACAGGAGGAGGAATCCCTGCACTCTCTGCTAAGGAAAAAAGGAAGAAAAGGATGCTGCAAAGCTACCACGAAAGAAGGCTGATCTAGAGTCACTGAAACAGGCAAATGAAGACAGCCAGGAGAACACAGGTTCCTCCCCATAAAAAACTCAATCATTTAAAAAAACCAAAGGGAGGGGGACTGAGAGGGTTCCCCACAAATTCCTTTGAGAGAGGAGCCCAGGTTGGCTGGAGAAGTGAAGGGGCAAAAAGGGATGCTGCCCCTTCTGTTAGTTCCACACCACAGCAAGTCTCCACTTGGCACACACAAAAGCTCCGGGTGACAACCCTGGGGAGCCCTCCCCAGATCAAGCCAAACCCCACAGATGCCCAAATACCCCCAGAACCCAACACAGCACAAGAGCACCACCTACTGTAAGAGCAGCCATGCACCACATTTAGAAAGTAACAGGAACTACTCAATTCCTTGTACTGAGGAAGACAGTAGTTTCATTTACAGACAGCCTGACTCTCTGAAATCGCACCGATCCCCATGAGTAGATCAAGAAGGTTGGTCTTTAGGACCCTAGAAATACCGTAAGTTCCTAAGGAAAGGTCTCGTTCTTTCAGATGATCATAATTTAGTTGTATTTAGGCCCCATCCCAGTATAATGTTTGCACATTTGTGTAATTATATTTAGCGTATTTAAGTGCTTGTTATTTATGTAATTTAGGAGAAAAATACAAACCTCAACTAAGAAATGGCTGGTTGCATAAGGTCTATCTAAAGCGATCACATCCATCACAAATCCCTTCTCAAAGGCTGTACTTTTTGCTAACGTGTCTTTAAACCAGGCTGGCTCTGTGAGGGCCTCCAGGAGGTGAAAGGGGCCTGCTGCGGCAAGGCAGGGCTCTCCTGGCATGGAGTTTAGGACGCCCTGTGTTTCCCAGTGCTGCCGGAGTTAGCAGTACCTGGCTCGCCCTCCCTGTCTTGGGGTATCTTTGTGTCTGTATTTCTCATGGGTTGTTAAGTGAGGCTGGTTCTCTCTCCCCTACTCAATGCAGTCTGTGTGTGTGTGCATCTTTCTTACACTATCAATATCTGCCTTTAATACTTCAAGCAAATCTGTCTGGACCTCTTTCACTTTGGAAAAAAATAATCCCTTATTTATTTAGGAACAGGGTTTTGCTCTGTCACCCAGGCTGGAGTGCAGTGGTGCAATCAAAGCACACTGCAGCCTCAACCTCCTGGGCTGAAGCGATTCTCCCACCTCAGCCTCCCAAGTAGCTGGGATTACAGGCATGCACCACCACGCCTGGCTAATTTCTGCATTTTTTGGAGAGATAGGGTTTCGCTATATTGCCCAGGCTGGTCTCCAACACCTGGGCTCAAGCGATCCACCCACCTCAGCCTCCCAAAGTGCTGGCATTACAGGTCTGAGCCACCACTCATTATTTCTTAATTTCCATTAATCTCTTTCTCCCATAAACGCAAAATATATATAAGCAAATACACTATCTTCTTAGCACTCCAAGGACAGTACAGGGAAATAACACCCTAAATATCCCTCCTCTCATTAGGAAACCCAGCCGAGCTAGCTCTGTCAGTAGAGCATGAGACTCTTGATCTCAGGGTCATGCCCTCATACTTGTAATCCTAGCACTGTGGGAGGCCAAGGTGGATCACTTGAGGCCAGGAGTTTGAGACCAGCCTGGGCAACATGCTGAGACCCCATCTCTACAAAAATTTTTAAAATTAGCTGGGCATGGTGGCACATGCCTATGGTCCTAGCTACTCAGCAGACTGAGGTGGGAGAATTACTTGAGCCCAGGAGGTTGAGGCTGCAGTGAGCCTGGATCACACCACTACACTCCAGCCTGGGCAACAGAGTAAGACCCTGTCCCAAAAAAATAAAAAATAAAAATAAACAATAAAACCAAATAATCCTCTGACTAGGGAGAAGGAAAAAAACCTTGAGGATATTTCTCTCTCTCTGTTTTCCAGTTAACCTCAAAAAAAGTCCCACTGTGAAGTCTGAGAGAACGGGGCTTACGTATAGAGAGGAAAAACACGGAGTGTGTTTCCAGAGGTGGCACTTGGCAGCACCCTGGTTGACAGGACTCAAGTCTCCCGTCAGAAGGGGTGGCACCCCACCCCACCCACTTCATGACCTAGAGCCCTGGTGCATCAGCCATCAGGCACCGACACCACACAGGGCGGCAGCCAGTGCTGCTGCTTCTCCTCCCCCTTCAGCGCATCTTTCTAGGAGCCGCCCCCACGCCAGTTCTAGAAACCAGAGTCGGTGGCACGCACTGGGCATCCGATGTAGGCCGAGTTGTGGACGCCGGGGGGCCTCCTGTAGGTGCCGTCGCTGTCCGTGGTGATGAGCCGGTCCTTCTCAGCGTCGGCAGGACAGCCGTTGACCTGGTGTTTCCGGCGAGGCTTGGGAGAACGTTTTATCCGTGAGCTGCCAGGAAAAAGAGAAATTATCTTCGTAGGAAATCACCATTTTTGCCACTGACTTATCAACTAAACACTAAGTAGCCTGAGTACCTAGGATGTGCTAGCCCCTGGAAACCCCCCATAGGATATAAACGCCATGTACGACACAGTCTCTGCTCTAAGGAAGCTCAGAGCCTACCTAAACAGACCTATTAACCCACGTGGAGCAACACAGAATGATACAAAGCCATTTGTAATCATGACATTCAGAAAAGAAGTCAGTGGGAGCTATTAGTCCCATGGGGCTAGAACTAGGTCTTTTTTATTTTATTATTCTTTTTTTGAGACGCAGTCTCATACTGTCGCCCAGGCTGGCGTGCAATGGCGTGATCTCGGCTCACTGCAACCTCCACTTCCCAGGTTCAAACAATTCTCCTGCCTCAGCCTCCTGAGTAGCTGGGATTACAGGCGCCTGCCACCACGTCCAGTTAATTTTTGTATCTTTAGTAGAGGCGGGGTTTCACCATATTGGCCAGGCTGGTGTTGAACTCCTGACCTCGTGATCCACCTGCCTTGGCCTCCCAAAGTGCTGGAATTATAGGCGTGAGCCACCATGCCCGGCCCAGAACTAGGTCTTGAAAAGTGAATGGGACCTGAAGCCAGGAAGGATGTGGGAAGCAGGTGCCAGGGGCAGAAATGGCAGGCAGGTGAATGTTCAGGGGCTACCAGGCCATCTCCTGGGTGGCAGTTCTGTCTGTGTGGCTGACCCGTGAAAAAGAGCTGGAGTGGAGGGGCAGGGCCGGCCTGCAACGGGAGCACAGGACCCACCTGGCAGGCAACAAGAGCCACCTCAGGTTTTGAACAGAGAAAGACATACATGAGAGCCCTGTTTAAGGAAAACGCATCTATGTCGGGGGCCGGAGTCTGGGAGACCAGGCGAAGGTAAGACCCCAGATCCTGCAGGCAGCTGTGAGAAAACCAACGAAGATCTGCTGGGCACCGGTCTGGGTGGCTCCGGGAGATGAAAATATTGGAGGTGACAGAGTGGGAGGTGAGGAAGGGCCAAGGATACCACAGAAGGAGCCAGTGTGGGAAGGGAAAGGGTGAGTGCAGTTTTAGACAGGCTGAATTGGAAGACACAGATTAAGCCCCAGGAAATGCCCCGAGGCAGGCGGAGGGGCAGAGGTGAGAACAAAGCCGCCGCCTCCCACACCAAGGTGACCTTCAGCCAGGGTAAGCCTTCCGAGTGGCCTCCGCATCCTTCTGTGCATAAGCCCCTTCAACTGTCTTCAGAGACCTCCATGTGAACACGGATGGGGTCCTTCTGTCACAGGCCCTGCAGTAGCAGAGGGGCTCCTGTCCTGCTCCTGTGCCCCCCGCAGCACCTCTGTGCGCCTGCCCCGCCGCCTAGCTGCAGGACCCCAGCCCACCTCTTCCTGGGCTCTATGAACACGGAGGGCACGCTGGCCGTGGGGTCCAGGATCTTGTCGATCTGCATCTGTGCCCTGCGGTATACCCGGTGTCGCTCCTTGGTGTCGCCCGAGGACAGGTCGTCCACCACCGGGAACTCGTAGTGCCCGCGGCGCTTGGCGCGCAGGCGGATCTTGTTGCGATGGTGCTCGATCTCAGATTTGTGCCGCAGCGCGGTCTGAATCTGAGGAAGGGTGAGGGAGAGAAAGACAGCCATAGAGGTCCCGGGAGGCATCTGGGACACACGCTTCGCAAAGTCTTTGATTTATTTATTTTTATGTTTATTTATTTGACACAGAGTCTCACTCTGTTGCCCAGGCTGGAGTGCAATGGCATGATCTCAGCTCACTGCAACCTCCACTTCCCGGGTTCAAGTGATTCTCCTGCCTCAGCCTCCCAAGTAGCTGGGATTACAGGCATGCATCATCATGCCCAGTTCATTTTTTGTACTTTTAGTAGAGATGGGGTTTCTCTATGTTGGCCAGGCTGGTCTTGAACTCCTGACCTGAAATGATATGCCCGCCTCAACCTCCCAAAGTGCTGGGATTACAGGTGTGAGCCACCACGCCCGGCCAGCAAAACCTTCTAGGAGTGCCTTCCTGCTATGCTCCTCTCCTCTGGCCCACACTTAACTTGCTGTCTGTAAGCTCCACGGAGTCACCGAGAGAGCAACAGGCACAGCCCAGGGAGGAGCAGAGACCCTGCCATCCCACGAGCTTTACCCTCAAGCACTGCGTGGTGCACTGGAGTCTTGTCACCATCCCCCAAAATAGGGAAAAAAAGTCACTCGAACCTTGGAAATCGGCCAATGACAACTTTAAAGAGACATCTGATAACCAGAAAAGAATAAATATTTTCCTCCTTTAGAGATCTTTAATAAATAGGACAGATACAAAGAAGATAATTACCTAGTGTCACCAAAACAAGTTCCCTGACATGAGACCCCCTGCCCCCAGAGTGGTATCCCCAAAGACGGAGACCTGAACTGGGTCGTAGCGTGAGGAGGATCAGAAGCTGAAGTGGCTCTTTCTGAGGAGGGCAGCCCCTGGTCGGCCACACTAACACTTTTCTGAATGTCTGCCAATGCGCCCCAGAGTGTCCATGCACAGTATCTGATCTCCAACAAGCGTGATGTTTTACATTAAGAATCCCTGTCAGCAGCTTATGCCTTTAGTAACCAGTTGACACTTTACCTTGCACTCATTTTCAAACACTGACCCAATAAGAGTGTGGGTTTTTTTGTTTTTTTTTTTTTGAGATGGAGTCTCACTCTGTCACCCAGGCTGGAGTGCAGTGGTGAGATCCTGGCTCAGTGCAAACTCCCCCTCCCGGGTTCAAGTGATTCTCCTGCCTCAGCCTCCTGAGCAGCTGGGATTACAGGAACCTGCCACCACGCCCAGCTAATTTTGTATTTTTAGTAGAGATGGCGTTTCACCATGTTGGCCAGGCTGGTCTCAAACTCCCGACCTCAGGCAATCTGCCTGCCTTGGCCTCCCCAAGTGCTGGGATTACAGGAATAAGCCATCGCGCTTAGCCGAGTTTTTTAATTTACAGACTTTTAAACAAAAGCAAATACCTCTTTGTTGATTTTATTGGTTTCCGCCACTCGGTCAGCTGGGGAGGGGCGCTGGACGGGAGGTGCTGGGATCGGCTGCATGGCGATAAGCTGGATCTTACTGGGGACCCGCCGGCTAGCCTCCGGGGGGCGGGAGATCCTGTCCACGTGCTCGAAGATGGAGGCTGATGAGTGCTGCTCATTTCCCGAACTGGGCAGTGGTGGCCCTGGAACAGAAGGAAAAGCAAAACATATACACAAAGTCATCTAAAGAAACAGCAACTAATCAAAATTGTGAATTATTCTTTAAAGAATCCTTGGATGGGCCTCTGACCAAAAATACATCCCCACTGCAGTAGCAGAATGTTTACAATTTCACTCTCTGAGCTTAAATAGTCTGGGCTATACACTGTATCCTCTAACTTCATTAAAAATTACAAGTGCCCTGAGAAGAGACATGAGGAAATCATTATGATACTGTGTCCAAAACTGCACTGTTTTGTCTAACTGTGGTTCAAAATCTTCATTCAGAAAGAATATAGGACAGAAGGAGCCTGAAGTTGCTCAGTAGTCAATAAGCCATTCACAGAACTCTCAGAGAACACATTTACAGCGGCTCTGAACTACTGCTACCATCTGGGAGGGAGCTCGCCGGAGTGATACAAATTCAGTTGCCAAGGCAATGTCGTACTACAGAGAAAACAGAAGACCAGTACATGTAGGCAAGTACCAGTTAACAATGACCACACTTCTGGCTTTTCAGTTCTGATGTGGAAAGAAGACGAAGTTGAAGACAGATGAGAAGAAAAAACCTGTTGCTTACAGGGAATTAGTTCCTACTTTATTTATTTTTTTAATTTATTTTTTATTTTTTTGAGACAGAGTCTCACTCTGTCGCCTAGGCTGGATAGTGATTCTCCTGCCTCAGCCTCCTGAGCAGCTGCAATTACAGGTGCGTGCCACCACGCCTAGCTAACTTTTATATTAATACTTTTAGTAGAGACAGGGTTTCACGATACTGGCCAAGTTGGCCTTGAACTCCTGACCTCAAGTGATCCACCTGCCTCGGCCTCCCAAAGTGCTGAGATTACAGGCAGGAGCCACCGGGCCCGGCGCTAGTTCCTACTTTAAAAACAGTTGAAGAGTACATGTATAAATGGTTACATGGCAAATTTTAGGCCATGTATATTTAACCACAATAATTTTCTTAAAAACTAATCAGAACTGTGAAAAAAGAAAGAAATTCAAATGCACAAAAAAAGACAGAAAGGAAACACTTAAAAATATTAACAGAGACTGAATCTTCACATGATGGGTGATTTTTCCCAATGTCTTTTATTTTTGATAATGAGGATTTTCTGTAATAAGTATTATTTTTATAGTAGAGATAATCCCAATACACTTTAATTTTGAAAAGAGAAAGAGAAAAATGAAGACGGGCTGAGTAGAAAGAGCTAGTTACTCACACTTAAGAAGATCAACTGGCCAGGCACAATGGTTCATGCCTGTAATCCCAGCATTTTGAGAGGCTGAGGCAAGAGGATTGCTTGAGCCCAGGAGTTTGAGACCAGCCTGGGCAACATAGTAAGACCTTGTCTCTACAATTTTTTTTTTAATTAGTTGGGCGTGGTGGCACATGCCTGTAGTCCTAGTCACTCAGAAGGCCGAGGTGGGAGGATCCCTTAATCCCAGGAGGTAGAGGTTGCAGTGAGCCGAGATCACGTCTCTGCATTCCAGCCTGGGTGACAGAGTGAGACCCTGTGCCCCCCTCCCCCCAAAAAAAAGGTCAACTGATGCCCTTCTTCTAATCAGCCACAGTCACTTCTGGATGCTGCTTTCAAATAAATGGCCAGCAGGCTGACGGGGAATAAGCGCATGCAGAAACTGCTTCTAAACAAAAGCCTAACATTTGAAACTTCAAAGCGTAAGTGAAAAACACAAAGGTCTCTCCTCAGTGTAAGAAACATAGATGAGCAAAGCAGTAAGAAGCAGTAGTTGATGTTTCATATAAGGAAAGAACAGCATGGCTATGTAAGTCTGTATTTTCTCTCAATTTGAATTACATTCATTATCCCAAGCAATTAGAAGTTATTTGTCTGATTCTGAATGAATGATGTCTGTCTGAGCCAGGGGGCACCATTGTCTGGATTCCAGCTATGCTCAAGCTTTCTCTCCTGGCCCCACACCTAGAAGGAACCTGACTATTTGTGCATTTGTGCAATGGAAGCACAGCCAGGCACCACTATTCATCGGTGGCAGCTACTCAAGTTGCAGGCATAATGCCTAAAAGGAGATCATAAGCTTCGCCAGACAGGCTAGCCCTGCTAACCCAGACTTACAGAGTAACAACAAATGTCACAGAGGGTAGCCCATTAAGCTACTGATACCTAGAAGTGGGATCATTTTTCTCCAGGGTGGCAGAGACCTCTGGGTTGCTGGGAGACAAAGGTGACAGGCATTAAAAAAAAAAAAAAAGCCCCTCCCCACTGGGCTGTCAGCCCTGCCTGGGTACCACTGGAGCGGCAGCCTGAGACTGGGCTCCTGTCCAGAGCCCGGCTCACCCCCTCCCACTGTAGTCACGACCCTTGCTTCATCCTCGCTGAACTGTTCACAGACTGCGACCAGAGAAGGAGGGGATGTACAAACCCCGGGCCACTCTACAGAGCTGAGGGACCAAGCGGAGGAGAGGAAATAAGAGGTGCAGAAAATCTTCCGGCTTCCATACTGCCCAGAACCCAGTCCTTCAACATGGCTGAAAAGAGGGGCTTTTAATTTTTTTACATATACATATAATATATATCACACATATATATTATATAATTATATCACACATATATATTATATAATTATATCACACATATTATATATTACTATATATTTTTGTTTATAGAACTGTATATTATATGTAATATATTATATAATTAGTAATTAGTAATATATGACTATCAGTAATTATATATTACATATTACATACTTCTATATCATATATTAATATATATAATTATATAATATATATTATTGTTTGCTATGCATTGCACAATTTTTCTAAAAAAGCTCCCTGGGTAATAATGATTAGTACAAAGTACAATGGACACACAGAGATTAATGCTCTGTGAATCCTGCCTTAAGGCAAGTAGGAACTTGGGATTAAAACACCTTTCTCTTCAATTATTTTTTAAAAGTAATGATATAAATTTTACTATATAGTCAAGATACCTATTGTACCTCATGGTAACTATAATTAGTAACAATATATTGTACACTTGAAAACAGCTAAGAGAGTAGATTTTAAGTGTTATCACAAAAAATAAGTATGAGGTAATGTATATGTTAAATAACTTGATTTAGCCATTTCACAATGCATACACATATCAAAACATCATCATTTAGCCACAAGAAAGAATGAAATCCTGCCATTTGCAGCAATATGGACAAGCTTGGATGACATTAAGTAAAATAGGCCAGGCACAGAAGGATAAACACTGCATTGTTCTCGCCCATATGTGGAAGCTGGAAAGTTGATCTAGAAGTGGAGAGTAGACTAGAGGTTACTTGAGGCTGGGAAGGGAAGAGGAGGGACACAGACAAAAGTTGGTTAACAGATACAAAAGCACAACTAGAGGCTGGACATGGTGGCTCACCTGTAATCCCAGCACTTTGATAGGCTGAGGCGGGAGGGTAACTTGAGCCCAGGAGTTCTAGACCAGCCTGGGCAACATGGCGAAACCCCATCTCCACAAAAAATAACCCGGCGTGGTGGTGTACACCTGCAGGCCCAGCTACTCAGGAGGCTGAGAAGGGATGATCACCTGAGCCTGGGAGGTCAAGGCTGCAGTGAGCCATGACTGCACCACTGCACCCCAGCCTGGGCAACAGAGTGAGACCATGTCTCAAAAAAATAAAAATAAAAGTGCACAGCTAGAGAGGAGGAATGGGTTGAGCACCTGTAGGCACTGTAGGGTAACTCTAATAATTTATTGCATATTTTCAATTAGCTTGAAGAACAGATTTTGAATGTTCTCAAGGCAAAGTAATGATAACTTTGTCTGTGGTGACAGATATGCTAATTACCCTGATTTGATCATCACACAGTATATTCATACATGGAAATATCACAATGTCCCCCATAAATATTTGCAAGTATTATGTGTAAACTAAAAATAATAAAAGCAAAAAACACATCATGTTGTACACCACAAATTTATATGTTTTCTTACCATCAGTTAAAATATAAATAAAAATCTTAAAAAGAAAGAAAAAGGCTGGGCATTGTGGCTCATGCCTATAATCCCAGCACTTTGGAAGGCTAAGGCAGGAGGATCGCTTGAGCCCAGGAGTTCAAAACCAGCCTGGGCAACATGGCAAGACCTCGTCTCTACAAAAAGCAAATAAAAAATTAGCTGGGTGTGGTATGCTCCTGTAGTCCCAGCTACTCAGGAGGCTGAGGTGAGAGGACTGCTTGAGCCCAAGAGGTCAAGGCTGCAGTGAGCTGTGATTGTGCCACTGCACTCGAGACTGGGTAAGCAAAAAAATAAAAAATAAAAATAAAAAATTACAGCATATAGGATTGTATAGAACAGGATAATGTCAACAAAGCAGAATGAAAGAGAAAAGTTCAGTCTGAATTACTAAAATGTCAAAGCAAGAGAGCATTTTTAAAGAAATATTATTTCATTATTTACAAGTAAAAAAACAAAAAAAAAATTTTTTTTTTGTTTTTCCCCCTCGAGACAGGATCTCGCTCTGCCACCCAGACTGGAGTGCGGTGATGCAATCACAGATCACTGCAGCCTTGACCTCCCAGGCTCAAGCCATCCTCCCACCTCAGCCTCTTCAGTAGCTGGGACCCAGGCACACGCCACCAGGCCTGGCTGATTTTTTCTGTTTTTTTTTTGTAGAGTCAGAGTCTCGCTATGTAGCCCAGGCTGGAAAACCACATCTTTACTAATGTGTGCAACCCACGTTAATATCCTATGAGACAGCAATCACATTTATCTCATCTTCACTGTATCACCAGCACCTGACACTGTATCACCAGCCCCTGACCACAGGCACTTAGCAAACATATGCTAAACGGATGACTCAATGACTACAGTCATCTCCACTATGTTTATAAAATTTTACCTTGAAAAGGTCTCTGGGAATCTGCCTTCATGAAAAGATGAGAATTATACTTCACGATCTCAATCATTTTATAAATGGTACAGTACTCCAAAATTACTTGAAAAACTTCATTGTTATATGTACTCAATCTCATTTAAACTATTTTGCAAACTCTTTTAATTTTTTTAAATATGGAATGCTTCCCCAATATGCATGTCATCCTTGCACAGGGGCCACGCTCATCTTCTTTATTGCGTTTCAATTTTAGTCTATATGCTGCTGAAGCGAGCACTGCAAGCTCCTTAGCACGTGCAAAAGTCAGTGTCAGCTTGGTTTGCACGTGAAATTCTAGAATTTGGAATTTGTGGAATTCAAATGAATCAAGTTTTAACTACTTAAAAATCACACACTTGCACACATGCAATCTAAGGAGAGCATAAAAGAATGCTGAGTATTTTGCAATCCTTACCTACTTGGTATATTCCTGATGACAAAGGGAGAGAGAGAGAGAAAAACTACAATTATGCACAGACGCAGCAATGGCAGCCCATCTCCTACCTCATCTCTCCCTTCACATCTTCACTAAGGGGATCCAGTGGTTATGATGTGAGTTATTTTAAAGCTGCCATGGCTGTGAACACAGTGACATTTGAGTAAATAATCTCTTAAGGGTTCATAGATGGCCATGAGGGTATGTGTCAGGGCCTAGTCACCTTCCAAAAACAGTCAGCTGGAAAAGGAATAAAGCACAACCTCCAATTTAACAAAACTGAAACAACAGTGTTCTCTCAGCTTCCATTGCAAGGTGGGTCCTTAACACGCCACATGACCTGGGACAGTCGTCAACAGCCTTGCCAAGAAGCCCAAAGAGAGCCAGTAGTTGTGCCACCCGCAGGAGTGAGAGGAAACGCTGGTCCCATGGCAACATGGAAGAGGGCTCCATAATGGATCTCAAGCAGCCTCCCTCCCCACTCCCCACCTCCATTAATTTTTACTTCACTACGACTTTCAACAAAAGAAAGATTTTTATGTGAATTATAAAACAGGCCGGACACGGTGGCTCACGTCTGTAATCCCAGCACTTTGGGAGGCCGAGGTGGGCAGATCACATGAGGCCAGGAGTTCAAGACCAGCCTGGCCAACATGGCGAAATCCCATCTCTACTAAAAAATACAAAAATTGGTCAGGTGTGGTGGTGTACGTCTGTAATCCCAGCTACTCAGGAGGCTGAGTCATGAGAATCATCTGAGCCTGGGAGGCAGAGGTTGCAGTGAGCCAAGATCGCACCACTGCCCTACAGCCTAGGCAACAGGAAGAGACTCTGTCTCAAAAAGCAAAAAATTTTAAAAAATAAAATAACTGAAAGCTAGGAGAAAAACTCAGAATATTTTAAAATAGGATATTTAATTTTCTATGCAAGTAATAAAATACCTACACAGCAGCATTAAAGCTATCTTATGGCACCTTTTAAGAAGTAAACAAAGTTCTAAAAGTAAATTGATATTTATTCTGAGAAAACTACCTTTCTACAACATGAAAATAATGTAGAGATTCTGGTATCTCTTCAAATTATAACAGCAGCATTTGAGCTTCTAATATTCACAAAATCATCTAATTCACTTCTCTCCTTCACATTCAACTCTTGGTCCCAGAGTTGTGATGCTTACTACCTGGATTCTGAGCCTATGTTGAGAGTGGTGTTTGATTTTTGTTATTCTTATAAATATACTGGTTGTAATACCATCAGAAGGCATTAAATGCAGGCACTGAAAGTAAGGTTTTCTCAGATAAGCAATGAACAGAACTTGGAAAAATCCAGAGCTCTTTCCACGCCCCCCAAAATATTTCTTTCCGAGGATCAAAACGGGATTCTAATCCTGTCTATCTGAAACAGTATCTGTTACCATGGTACTAAATAATTTTTAAGATTTTGAAAAACCACATCCAAAGAAAAAACTCTTCCCTTTTTCTAAGGGGATGTCCTTACATTACAAAAGAACCAAGTGGAAAGAGCTGGAAGGAACTGCAAGGACCAGCTAGTGCAGCCCCACAGGAGCCTTGAAGGCTGAGCGACCTGAGAGGCCACAAGCGTTGTCAGTGAGAGGAGACAAGGACGGGCTAGGGCAGCCCCACAGGAGCCTCAAAGGCTGAGCCACCCACAAGGCCACAAGCGTGTCAGTGAGAGGAGAGGCCCCTGGGCTTCTGTCCAGTCTGTTCAATTCTAGAATACAGTTCACTCTGCACTGCGTTTCCATACAGAGAAATTTATGATTAAAAATGGTAAGTATAAAAATTACTATTAAAAATAATATCCTGACCGGGTGTGGTGGCTCATGCCTATAATCCCAGCACTTTGGGAAGGCGAGGCAGATGGATCACTTGAGTCAAGGAGTTCAAGACCAGCCTGAGCAACACGGTGAAACCTCGTCTCTACAAAAATATACAAAAAGTAGCCAGGTGTGATGGCAGAGGCCTGTAATCCCAGCTACTAGGGAGACTGAGGTGGGAGGATCGCCTGAGCCTGGGAGGTCGAGGCTGCAGTGAGCCGGGACTGTGCCACTGCACTCCAGCCTCAGTGATAAAACAAGACCCTGTCTCAAAAAAAAAATAGTAATAATAATATTCTGAGGCCTCCCAATGATCTTTGCATTACTGAAATGCAATCCTTAAATAAAAATAAACCTCCAGTAAATACAACAGCTGCAGTAGCACATCTATTTAATACAACCTATTACACTAAAAACAAGCTACCTTGCTATCACTCCAAAAAAATGCTCCCAAGTCTAAAGACTTGTGGTTCTCACTTTATTACAGTGCATCAGCCTTAACAGTCATACCCTTTAGAACAGGAATGAAGTTCATTTTATACTTGGCCTATGAAGCTGTTTGTGACTCCCAAAGCAAACATGCTAAACCATCTGATCACACTAAACCACCTGCTGGAAGAAAGATCTAGGAACAGAACTAAACATAATGGACTTGGGCCTATGATAAACAAACAACTTTCTGACTGACACCTGTGAATCCTTGAATTGGTTCCTAAGAAAGCTATTGAATCCTGGGGGCAGTTTTTGAGACTCTGGTTTCAGTGTGCTTCCTCCTTGACCTCTGGGCAGGAAAATCGTGAGGACTCTTAACTAGAGTGAAGCGAGGCTATTAACCTTAACACGTACCCCAGTGAATCCCCGGCCCCAAAGCAGACACCAATACCACGTTAGATGGTGACAACTGGTGCTAAGAAACCATAGGAATGACGAATTTTCCATTTCCCAGATTTCTTTTTTAAGGGTTTAGCATTTGAAGTAGTGTAAGGCCCTAGTCTTCGGACTCTCATAGGGACTACTTTTAATGGGAAGAACCAGAAGAGTCACAGACCGCTCTGCGGGGCTCTGTGGGACCTGCCATCGTTGACGGCTCCTGGCGTCTTATCTCCCGCGTCCCTCTCACTGGACTCTTCACTGACCGTAGAGTCAGCATCTGAGGGAGAAACTCTGCAGACACAAAATGAATTGCAAACATTAGAAACAAGAAAGAATGAAAAGGAGAAAGTCCCATTAATTTGTGTGTGGAAGTCAGGCTTCCAGGCAAAACCAGCAGAAATGAAACGGTCCAAAAAATTATTCCATAGCACAGTATCTTCAAGGATCACATTAACACCACAGTCACCTCCTGAAGACAGATTAACGCGGCTTACTAAATGGCTCAGCAGGCTGCATTTCAACAAATGCTAGACAATTAAGTGCCAGATAGGAGGAAGGTCCCACAGTTACCACGGCTCAAGGCCCAGCCCCTGGCCCCCAGTCTTTTCTGGACCAGCAGTCTGGGTTTAGCATGAGTTGGATCAAACAGGACCTTAACATTACAAAAGAACCAAGTGGAAGGAGCTGGAAGGAACTGCAAGGACCAGCTAGTGCAGCTCCACAGGAGCCTTGAAGGCTCAGTGGCCCGAGAGGCCACAAGCGTGTCAGTGAGAGGAGACAAGGACAGGCTAGGGCAGCCCCACAGGAGCCTCAAAGGCTGAGCCACCCACAAGGCCACAAGCGTGTCAGTGAGAGGAGAGGGGTTCAGGATTAACTAGGTCTGCAGAATCCTCAGGATGCTAGAGTAGCTCTGCAGTCACCCCAAATAACTCCAGATCTTTGGAAGGTGCTTACACTGAGATTTGATTCTATATATAAAAAGCATGAGTACCGTGGCACCCAGCTTGCACCAGGGAAAATTCCTTCATCAGTTGGCTCCCTGATTCCTTAGGCTCCCTGGCTTCAATGACAATGTGGAATGCCAAGACATTCTGGTGCCCAGAAAGATGCTAAAACATTGTATTAACCATGCAGACCATTGAACTGTCATGACTAAATGTCAATGTCAAGGCTACCAGGCAAGAAAAAAAAATACTTTGCAAAATTTTACTTGCATATTAAATAATCTTCAATGATTCCATTTATTCTTAGCCTGCAAAATAATTAATCAAATAGCATCTCTCTACATAACTCATTTTCTTTTGTAAAGATCATGTTCTGACATCTATTACATTCTTAAAACTAGGCCAGAACCCCTGGGGTAGGTTTCCTGATAAGACAGAAATCATGACATCGTTTCAAATGTTGGTATGATCACACACTTTTTTTTGCTCTTAGCAGGAAATCAGGATTTAGTGTTCCAAAGCTCAAAGAAAGGCTGACAACAGGAGGCTTCAGTAGCCAAAGCCTGACGGTGCTATGATGGAAAGTCAACTTAACAAACCCGATTCTGAACTCTGTCTTCTTTCACAGAGCTACAGCCCTTCTCACGGGGTCAGAGGGTGAGGAGGGGCTTCCAGGTAGCTTGGAAAACTAATAGGCAATTCTCCATGTGCTATACTTTGAGAGCGGGAATGGGGAGCGAGGCAGGGAGGAGGCGGTGAAGAGTCTTGTGTGATATCCTGACAAAGGTGACATACGTGAGCAGCCAGAGAAAAACAAAGCAAACACAGGAGGATGTGATGAAGGTCACCTGCAGGCAAAGCAATGAAGTCACAGCAGCTGCTGGCATCCCAGGCATGGACACAGCGGCCCACACAGGCTGAGCGTGTACCATGTGCCGTGCACTCCTTCTATGTTATTTCTGATATTATCTCCATGGGGCCTAGCATGCTCCCCTCAGGATATATACACATGAGCTGGTCAATCTCTAATCAAGTCTGATGGGGACCCCCAAACCATCACAGATAGTGATTCATGATCTTCAACCATGTGGGGAAAGAAATCACACAGCCTTCTTTGGCAGCCCGTGAGAGTGGCTTGGAAACACTCTTGGGCTCGTATGTGACCTTGGGCAAGTCATCAGTCTCCTGGGCTGCACATGCAGGGCTGCACTCACCATCAGCCCTTGTGACATCAGAAACTCACAGCCTGATAACAGAAGCATGCTCTGCAACAAAGAATAATACAGAAAGCCCAATAATAACCTTCCCCTGTGACGGACATTCTTGGAAGGGATCTTTGACTTGGGGCTTGGCACGTCTCCATTTTCCGAGGGCGTGGTGTGGTCCTTCAGAGGTCCTGGCAGTGGCGCTGGCTCATGAATAATCAATATGTCATCTTTATTGTGCTGACCCAGATGCTGCTTAGCAAAATCGAAGCCCTTCACACTAGGGATCTGCAGCTGAAACATACACACACACAAACAAGATTGTTAACCCGGAATCCAAGGCTGATGAGAGGAGCACAACTTCTGACCCAAGACTGTGCTGGCAATTCCACAACTCCAATCCAACAAGCATCGCTAGAATATGAACTGCGTGCCAGGTTCTGTTTATACCCAGAGTTCCAGGAGAAGACAGGCACTTGTGAAAGATTAAACAAGAGTACAAGGATTAAATAGCTAGACCCTAGGACAACACCTGACCTGCTGTCACAGCAGCATACCATGTGCCATGTGGCAGGAGCAAGATATTCTTCATAGGGTAATGGGGACCAAAGCCAGGCCTTGAGAACAGACAGGACTTGGAAACAGAAAGAGGAGGCTACAAAGAGAATGTTCTAGATCATATCAGGAACCAGAGAACACTGAGGCCTGGGAAGAAATCACATTGGCTATGCTAGATGGGTCAGAGCATAGGAGCACGAGAGAAAAGTCCAGTCTGTATATGGATGATTCCAAAAACGCCAGCTTCTGGAGCTGGCCCTCTGGGAAATCAGAAAATCACTAAACATTTCTAAACAGGCAGATTTCTAAAATACAAGCACACAGGACACCAAGGAAGCAGGAAGAGAGCTTGGCCATGCGCATAAAACCACAAAGACATGAGCCCCAAATCTTAGCAGTGAACATGGGAAGGAATGAACAGCTCTAGGGATCGGGCAGAAAGACCTAGAAGCCAAATAGACATGAGAGGCAAAGGAAGAGAAAGAAGCCAATGGGGACGTGAATTTTTGGGCAGGGGCATTGTGAAGCGTGAAAGTGACATTAAGGGAAAGAGGCGAGTCATATAGGAATGATGGCTTGAGACAAAATGACAGGTTTCGTTTCAAAAACACTTAATTTGAGGCCCCAAAGGATGTCAGCTTGGTGTAGCTGGAGGTGGGGAACCATAGCCTGGGGGAACTTGCAAGCTCAGATGTGACTTCAAGAACCACCCACATAAAGGTGACAGGTAGGGGAGTTGAGTTTTTCAACATAAATACAGATTCTGTGGATAAAGTGTTGGAGAACATCTAATAGTTTGGGGCTAAGAAGAGAAAAAGGAAGCAAGGAAGAAAATAGAATGTAATTTCAGAGAAACAGAAGAATTTGGAAAGTTCCAGGTAGTAGAAGCAAAGGGAACAAAGAATTTCTAGAAAGAAGTGGTCAAAAGAAGTAATGGGGCACAAAACTGAAGGAGAAAGGGCTCTTCAAAAACATCCCCCACTCAAACCAGTGGATGCAGGATTCCTCTCCAGGGATACGAGCATCACCCCACACCAAACCCATGACAGACCCCTGAGCCTGCAACTAGGGATGCCAGGCCTCAGCTTCTAAAGCTGTGGTAAGATATTATGTCATGAAACATGCTATTTGTTGGCTGGACGCAGTGGCTCACATCTGTAATCCCAGCACTTCAGGAGGCCGAATTGGGCAGATCACCTGAGGTTAGGAGTTCGAGACCAGCCTGGCCAACATGGTGAAATCCCGTCTCTACTTAAAAAAAAAAAAAAAAAAAAAAAATTAGTTGGGCATGGTGGTGTACACCTGTAATCCCAGCTACTCGGGAGGGTGAGGCAGGAGAATCACTTCAACCTGGGAGTCGGAGATTTCAGTAAGCTGAGATCGCACCACTGCATTCCAGCCTGGGTAAAAGAATAAGACTCCGTCTCAAAAAAAAAAAAAAAAGCTATTTGTATTGTTCACATTTCTTTTCTTTTCTTTTTTTTTTTTTAAAGACAGAGTCTGGCTCCATCACCCAGGCTGAAGTACAGTGGTACAATCTTGGCTCACTACAACCTCTGCCTCCTGGGTTCAAGCGATTCTCCTGCCTCAGCCTCCCAAGTAGCTTGAACTAAGGGTGCACGCCACCATGCCAGGGTAATGTTTTGGTATTTTTAGTAGAGATGGGGTCTCACTATGTTGCCCAGGCTGGTCTCAAACTCCTGGTCTCCAGTGATCCACCCACCTCAGCCGCCCAAAGTGCTAGGATTACAGGCGTGAACCACTGTGCCCTTGGAAAGACTCTCCAAGGTATGCAGAAATGTGGACAATAAAGTATTTCTGATGACATGAAAAGTGCCAGGGTATTAACTGTTTCCTTAATTCAAGCTTGCAAAGCACAGGGAAATAAACTGCATAGCAATGGTCTCCTCCATGGAATGCCAAAAGCAAACTGAAGCCCTCCCTCCTGGCCAGGCATATTCCACACCCACAAGGTGACACTCTGAAACACTTATCTGGTCTTCATCCCCGTTTCCTGGCGTACACCTCCTAAAATACATAGAGTCTCCAGAGGATGTCTTTCTGCAGGCTAGTGAGTTGACTGACGGCCAGTAGCCCCGAGGTAGCTGCAGGATGGGGGCTGCTCACCACAGAGCCCCAGGCGTGATACAAGAGTCAGGGCATTCAGCCCCACCCCCCAACCTTCAGGGAGGGGAGAGGGGCTGAAGGTTAAGTTGATCACCAATAGCCAATGGTTAAGTTGATCACCATAGCCAAACAGGCCTATGTAAAGCAGCCACCTGAAAAACCCAAAAGGGCAGGGTCCAGGGAGCTTCTGGAAGGCTGAACACTGTGGAGGTTCCTGGAAGGTAGCACCCCCACGGAGGGCACAGAAGCTCTGCACCCCCGAGTCCCCCCGTACCTCGCCCTATGCATCTCTTCATCTGTACGCTTGCGCTTTGTAATATCTGTAAACTAAGAATAAAATCCTAAGCCCCCAACCTACTGAACAGGCCCCCTCTTGGCCAAAGGGACTTCAGAGAAACCTGAAAAACTGAGTTCTTGGCCGTAGCACGAAGGAAGGTGGGACATGCATCATTACAGCCCCTCCCTTTTAGAGTTTAGGCAAAACTGACCAGCATTAATATTAAAACAGAGATTATAAGACTGACAGAACAGATTCTTTGTGGTAATAAGATACCAAATTATAAACAAGACCTAAAGCCATGCAAAGGAGTGTTAAGTCACACCCTACAAACAATAAAATCTGGTTAAATTGTTTTTGTTTTTGTTTTTTTTAAATTAACCCGGTATAATGTGGCTTACTTTCTAACCTGACTGGTATAGCAACACATGGCAGACAGCAGACCCCTTAACTTAAGCATTCCTTTGAAGTGACTTTCAGTCTTTAGACAAAACTTAACTCTCTCAACCAATTGCCAACTAAAGAATCCTAAAACACACCTATGACTTGTAAGCCCCTCACTTCAAGATATCCCGCCTTTTCAGGCCGAGCTTCTATGTATTGGGTTATTTCTTTTCCTGTAACTCCTGTCTCCTTAAAATGTTTATGTGGAGGGCTGGGCACAGTGGCTCACGCCTGTAATCCCAACCCTTTGGGAGGCCGAGCCGGGTAGATCATCTAAGGTCGGAAGTTCGAGACCAGCCTGATCAACATGGAGAACCCCCCCCCCCCCCACCGCCGTCTCTACTAAAAATACAAAATTAGACGGCCGTGGTGGCACATGCCTGTAATCCCAGCTACTCAGGAGGCTGAGGCAGGAGAATCACTTGAACCCGGGAGGCGGAGGTTGCGGTGAGTCAAGATCGCACCATTGCACTCCAGCCTGGGGGACAAGAGCAAAACTCTGTCTCAAAAAAAAAAATTTAAAAAAATGTATATGTGGAGTCCTGATAAGTAACAATGCAGAAGGGGTCCCCAGGTAGGGCAGAACAATTGTTCTGAGAAATGGCTCATCACAGACAACCTGCTGGCATGACATCCTGTTCCCAAACACCTCATTCTGCTCATAGCCCCAGCAGCATGACTCATAAAACTTCCCTCCTGCCCCTGTCTCTTGCCCGACAGCCCCTTCTCTGCTGTGCTGGCCACTGCACCCTTGCAACGTTATCTTCATACATTTTCTAATAAATCTGCCTTTCTTTACCTGCAGCTGTCTTGGCCTTTACCACCCACAATGATGGCCCCAGCCAGACGCAATGGCAACAGTATCAACCCAAATTGTAATCTGACCGCCTCGGGCCATTTACTCACCGCTTCTTGGGCTCCTGCTTTCTCAGGGCCACGGTCACTCATACTGGCTCGGAATAAACCTCTTTAAGATATTTTACAGAGTTTGGTTTTCCTGTTAACATATCCTTTGTGATAAACTGGTAAACATAAGTAAGTGCTTCCCCAAGTCCTGTGAACTGCTCTAGCAAATTAATCAAACCCAAAAAGCGATGGTGGGAACCTCAACTTGAAGCCAGTCGGTCAGAAGTTCTGGAGACCTACACTTGTGACTGGTGCGGGTGGAGGAGGACAGTCTTGGGGACTGAGCCCTCCACCTGTACGATCTGAGGCTACCTCCCAGCGGACAGTGTCAGAACTGAATTCAAGGACAGCCAGCTGATAACTGCTGCTTGGTGTGTGAGGAAAGCCCCCACAAATTCGGTCACAGAAGTCTCCCGTGTTGACTGTTGTGTGGTATGAGAGCAGAGGAGAAACATGGTTTGAGTTTTTCCACTCACACACACACCACTACAGAGTCTTGTCAGTCAAAAGACAAAGGCCAAACAGATCTAAGGAGTGATTTTAGACAATATATTACACACAGACACAAAAGGCTTTGTCTTATTTGTGCTAACTTTATGCACAAATGAGTGACAACATCAGTGGCTTAGGTCTGTGACCTAAGGTCTTTTTTTTTTCATTTGATGTGGTCTCGCTCTGTCACCCAGGCTGGAGTGCAGTAGCACAATCTCAGCTTACTGCAGCCTCAATCTCCCAAGACCAAGCAATCCTCCCACCTGAGCCTCCCAAGAAGCTGGGACCATAGACACGTGCCACCACACCTGGCTAATATTTTAAAATTTTTTTGTAGAGACAGGATCTTGCTACATTGCCCAGCTGATCTTGAACTCCAGGGCTCAGGCAATCCTACTGCCTCGGCCTCCCAAAGCGCTGGGACTATAGACGTGAGCCACTGAGACCGGCCTTAAGGTCTTTTATAAGCTGAAATTCTCGGATCAATGGGTAGAAGGAATGTCATCTGCAATAATGATTTATGCCAGCAGAGGGGGACAAAACTTACAGTAAATACAGTTTACAAAAATGAAACAAAAGGCAAAAGCTGACTTCGTCTGTTTTCTGATTAAAGAGCTCCTGTTACATGAGTACACCACTCCACCACTTCAGCAGTTCCTGAGCATAACAGCCCCTCAGCCCAAGAACACTGTTCTGCAAATGACAAACCCAAACCTGCTGCTCCATTGCATGCCCCATTTATTATTATTTATTTAAATAAATGTATTTATTATGATTTTTTTTTTGAGATGGAGTCTCACTCTGTTGCCTAGGCTGGAATACAATGGTACGATGTTGGCTTACTGCAACCTCCACCTCCTGGGTTCAAGCAATTCTCCTTCCTCAGCCTCCCAAGTAGCTTGGACTACAGGCGTGCACCACCACGTCTGGCTAAATTTTATGTATATTTTTTTTATTACAGATGGGGTTTCACCATGTTGGCCAGGCTGGTCTCAAACTCCTGACCTTAGGTGATCTGCCTGCTTCAGCCTCCCAAAGTGCTGGCATTACAGGCATGAGCCACCATGCCTGGCCTATTTATTATTAAATATTTATTTAAATTAAATTTATTAAGCACTTGTGTAAATTATTTAAATTAATTATTAAATATTTATTTACATAAAATAAATTCATCATTAGATGTTTCTTTAAATACATGTATTAAAAATGTATTTAAATAAAATACATTTATTTTCTCATCTGTGACCCATGGACTAGCACCCTGAGTTTCAACTGGTCTACCCAAACCCCAGGAGGCAGACACACAGTTTTCTAGGAGCAGGCAGCCCTTTTACAGGGATCATTCCAGATGCACACCTCTGTACAAGCCCTCCCTACACTAGTGATTTTCCTGAGAGCTGTCCAGCATGTGCCTGTGGTCCGGGCAGCATGCTGGCTCCCCCTCCCACCTTCCCTTTCCCAAGTCCTCCCACTTTACAGAACAGAGGCCCGCCTGTCATCCATGCAGCAGCTTCCTGCGGTGCTCTGCCCAGAGATGTAGAAACCTTGGGAACATCAAATAAAATCACAATTCAAAATGCTGGTCTTGGTCAATCAAGACACAATAAACTTGTGGTATGGCTTGCTTTCTCTCTTAAAGAACTGAGAGAGAAATATAGCCATGAAATAGGATAATTCGTTCCACACTGGGAAACTGTGAACTTAGATATTCTGCACAGGAGGCGGCAGCAGCAGCAGCAGCAGCAGCAGCAGCAGCAGCAGTGAGGGTTTTATCTCATAGCTTCCCCTCAACCATCTCCCAGCCATTGAAGAACAGTTCACTCCCGCAGAAGAATCCAAGGAGAACAGGGAAGAGGACGGCAATGAGAAATGCCAAGGGCATTGTCTCATTTTATCCAGGGGACAAACTCATGACAGGGCTCTGTGCTTTATCTGTCTATGTGACAACTGTAATCTTCAAGATCTGTTCAGCAGCGTGTGGGAAACCCAAGGTGCCACAATGCACACACTTTCCGCGAGCTCACCATCCTCAGGAATGAAAGCCTGGCAGGCACCCTTGTCCACGGGGACTCAGTTGGGGTCTTAACAACATATTTTGTATTAAAAGGAAAAAGCGGTGAAAAGGTCCATGTTTACTTCCGGAAGATCAAAATTACAACTTCAAAAGAACAAATAAGGGAGAGCTGAGTTAATACTGTATACTTTCCTGCACATTTACTCAGACTTGCAGGATACTTTCATTCACTTCTTTCAAATGATTGATTACTGGATACTGCACATCTGTGTCCAGGTTGCTTGAATGCATGTCACTTGTTCACTGGTCCATGACTCCTTTCTCTGCTGGTTTATTTGTTGTCCCTGTGTACTTACTGGATTTAGATTAACTACACAGCAACATGTTTGGATTCTACCATAATGTACTTAACAGCAAGCATCTGTGTGTCTTTTCGAAACCCCACACTTACTAGTCGAATATTTTTTCCTTTTGTTGTAAACTTCCACAAAGATTCAACTGCTCTCTTGAAAGCAAACCATTGATGTATATATAGGTAGATGAAAAATTAGGCAAGCTAAGAGGTAACCCTCCTGTACATTAAAAAATTCGTTCTGTGTGATTAAGATGATTCCTTTCTCAGACTTTGACATGCGGTCCTAATTTATGAAATACATAATTATAAATATTATTTTCATCTTGAAATGAAATACTAATCCATCTATATAATTCTCAAATGTCCATCTGTCAAGCCTTTTTCAGATGCCTGAGAAAATTGATATTGGATGCCACTTATTCACAGCTGATGATAAAAATCCTAACAGGAGCAATTTCCAATTTTACGGGGTTGCTTTTACCCCAGCAGCACCTCATTTAACTACATACAAGGTGCCACTAAGCGAAAGAAAACAGATATACTAAGCAGTCATTTAATCATCACCTCCATCATTTAATAAATCTTGCTGAAATCCTTTTTGGTATACTTCCCAGTAAGAAAGCGAATGCCTCTAATGACTGGGCAACTGTTTTGTTTTGTTTTTAACAAGTTCGGTGGTTTGCTTTATCAAAACTGGAAAAGGAGCTACAGATGGCCTCCCCTAAGCGGAGGTCTCCAAAGTGAACAACGTAAAAATACAAACAGTATTGCCTCCATAGGGCGGTCTACGTAGCCCAAGCCCAGGCACCTAAACGTCTTCCCTCACGTACGCTCAGGGCCCATGTAGGAAAGAAATATGATAGTATTCATGAAAATGCTTCATAAATGCCAAAGTACCCTACAAATGATGCTGACAGCATTATTATTACTGTTGATTGGCGAAACATCGACCAGTTAATATACAGCTAAGAATTCTAAGGCATCAGAGTTGTAAATAAGAATTTAGATACAATATTTCGTCAAGTCAACAACAAGATGTGACACAGTGTCCCTCAAGAAATAGCTGATGGCCAAATGAATTTCAAAACAGTCAACTGAAGTACCAAACTTACTGGTTTTTTTTGGGTAACCAAGAAAAGGGCACGTGTCATAAATGAAATATACAAGTCCTATTAGCTTACTGTTGATTCTGACCAACATCTTTAAATATATCCATTAGATCCTTGCACTTCTCACAAACTGAGTGAGTCATCACCTTCTATACCAATAGAAATTTGGCAACCAGTCTGTGCGTATTATGCACAAAACAAAAGCCATCTACACACAGAAGGAAAACCTAGAGGGAACACTGCCCCTCCTCCCTTAGATAATTACCTTCTTTTGTCTCATCTCTACTTGCCAGATCACTTTTTCTAGTTTTTCCACTTCTTTTAAAATAGAATCTAGAGTTCAGTCTGGCTGGTATACAATGTCTCCAGCTCCCTCCCACATGCAGCATAGGTTTAATCAGTATTTTATAAAAGAAGAATCAAGATTAATGAGAGTGTTAAATATTCATATTAGGACTGAGTTATTTCTGAAGAAGGATGGCTCTTTTGTTCTTTCTCTCTTTAATATATCACAGAGGGAATAGGCCACAGTGTCTGTGCCCCACTGGAATACGTCACCAACAAGCCAAGGAGACTGACTGGTGGGCAGGTCAGCCAAGTAATGAGAGAGACGCCTGATGAATGTGAACACGTGGGCCACAAATACAATACAGCCCAGGTGGCACAAAACGCAGTGAAGCCCGCAGTATTCCGGTTAGCCTGAGCCCCTGGGAAGGAGTTGAGATGACAATAGAAACACAGAGCAAATCCCAAAAGTGTCTGAATAAAAATTTGCCATCATGTAGCAAGCGCCAGTGTAAGCATTTATTACCTGATTGATGTCATTTGTGAAAAGTCACCACAACCACCATGTTGTTTCCATTTAGGAGGTGAAGACAAGGCAAAGTTATCGCCATCTGTTTGTCTTCAGTGCAGCCCCACAAGGGCACTCCCGTAACCCTGTGGTCCCGGAGTTTGGGAGAGCAGGGCTCCCAGATTCTCACACCCACAGGCGACATCCGGCACGGTCAGCCAGCTGTGGGTGAACTGAGACCACCTACACGTTAGATGTGACAGGGGACCTTTGCAGAGAATCAAACAGCAACCATAGGGAATGAGCTGACCTTGGCTGAGATGGAACGAAATGCTCACAGAGCCTCTTTTCAATCCACTGTCCACACTGCCTCCCAAAGGGATCGTTCCAAAAGCAAATGTGTTCAAGCTGCTCTCCCTGCTGAAAACCTTTCAATGGTTGCCCACTGCTTACAGCATAATTTGCAATCCCTTCTATGTCCTGAAAACCCCCCAGGGCCTGGCTCTCTGCCACCTGGGTTTCGGCTGTGCCCTTTTTTACGACCTTTGCTCTAGCTTCCTGAGCTGCCCTCCACTCCCCCAATGGGCCCGCCTTCATCTCCACCGTGAAGCTTCAGCCCTGGCGTCACCTCCTCGAAGAAGGTGGAAGTACCCCACCACTGCGAGTGGGGTGCCCCCCTCCTCTGTGTTCTCCAGACATCCTTATACTCCTGGATGTCTGCTTTCGGATGGCTCGTCCTTCTCCCTTGCTAAAGCCCTGGAATGCAGAGATCGCGTGCTATTTGTGTTGGTAACTGAGCCGGATCTGGCGTGGCTCAGAGCAAATGCTCAATGTTTGGTGAGTGACACCCAGTGCCTGAGGCAGCTCCAGCCGGTTGCCCAAAGTGCTGCCCTTTAGAAGCAACCAAGGGCAGTCAGGAGCTCTGGTCTGACATCAATAATGAGGTGTGGACTATCCCCCATCAGAAGGAATAAGTTTCCATGAGGCCAGTGGCATCCAGCCAATGCCATTCATGATGAAGAGGATCCAGGCTGGAGTTTTTTAGGCAACAGTAACAAATGATGACTTTAGTCTACAGATAGAGAATACAGATAAAAGAAAGCATGGGGTTTTCTTCTTTATTACTGAAAATAAGCAAAGGCTGTGCCTCAAAACAAGACAGAATGGCCTCTCCCTCCTATCATATTTCAAAATTAATCTACTCCCAGACAATCTGAAGAGGTTTCCTTCTCGTTACAAGGGGAAGGGGGGTGTGGATTTTAGGTCAGCAGATTTATTGTTTCCAGATGTTTGCAGCTCTGGGATTTGCTGAAGGATTTGAGAGAGTAGTGGTGAGGCGCATCAGGAGGTGGGGAGAGCAGAACGGAGAGAGAGACAATAGCCACATGAGCAGGAGACAGAGCTCTTGAAGTCATAGGGGTGACATCTCTGCAAATTACCCTGAGAACGAGGCTAGAGGCCCTTTGCTATGGCCACATAACCTTAAAAGAAACACGTATAAACTAAAGACATTTGTTTTTAAACTAAATGAACAGCATCATTTTCCCATTTTAAACACATGACAAAATCTATAGGGTGGGTTCCTGTGCCAGCAAAACAAGACTGAGCTTCTGCAACACTGGCAAGGGTTTGCCCTCCTAACAGTGTCAGAAGACAGTTATTCTTTTGGGGAATCCTCCCTGCAGGACCTTTTCTGTAAATCTGTTGTCAGGATGTACAGGCAGATCTTTGCAGCCCTGGAGGAAAAAGAGCAGCTCTAAGGGCTGGAAGTTCCATCTGAAACTCTGTCCATTTGATTTACAGCCACATCTGGGACTTGAAAATGTTTAGGAAGTACAAGTGAGAGAAGGAGAAAGCTTGGGGAATATTCCATTTTGACCCCAAGAGATGCTGTCCTCTGATAGTTTATTGAAGTTACAGATAATAGATGGACTTCCATGGCAGTGTATACATTAGGAAATGTGGCCCATAAAAGACCTAAATACATAACCGTCTACACTGGTTAACTCCCTCTGTAACAACACTCTTCACCAGAACAAAAACATTTCCAAACCTATTATTGATCTTATTACAGTGAAATTCACACTATGAATCATTTAGTATACCCAGCACTTTTTTTCCAGGTTTCCCCATGCCATTCACCAGTATAACAAGAACAACAAAAGAATCTTAGCAGACTGTGTAAATAATAAACAAAGATAGGCAACAAACATAATATTAATGTATAAAGTGCTTTTCATGTACTTGATAGCCATAAGCTTGCAATTTAATAAATATTTTGCATTTTTTTGTTAATTCATATGAAAAGACAAATACTCTTTCTTTGCTTTTACAAAAGTCAAATAAATTTTAAAGTAATGCATATTTTTTTTCCATTCAACAGGTCTAGGTTTGTAATATGCAGAATTTCTCATACGAAGACAACCAAAATAAAGTTTAAAAATAAATAGGGCAATCTTTTATTCTTTGTTTTTTGCCTTTTGCTTGTTTTTATCAAGCTTTTAAAGCAGAATGAGTCCTCCAAATCTGGGAGACCCACGGAGAGTGCATGTTAATCCAGCAGACTGTTAATAACAGTGGACTGACTACCTCGTTCCACTCCCTTGGTAAACACGCTGACTGATATTATGCTGTACTAGTGAGTGCTCCTGTAGGCCTGGCATGTTTTTGCTCACACCAGGTGAGCTCAGTGTTGACCAAAAGTCAATGTCTTTGTTCTGAAAGCTGACGTGACCCTCGAATACTGTGGAAACTGTTGAAACATACGTGGGAAAAGAAAATTGCTATTTCTATAAAAATTTAAGTTGAATGCTTTGGAAAGACATAGGAAAGACGGGTTACTTAAAAAATCTGCTGTCAAATTAGGGTGTGAGTGAATTAACTCAAAAGTCTGCAAAATTAGGGGATAGGGAGTGGGGGGAGGGAGGTATTAAAAAAATCGAGAGAACTTTGCATTCAGGTAGCTTTGCTCTTCTCTAAAGAAACCCAAACTGGAACCTGAAACTGACACATTATGGGTGTTGTTTATTGTAAGAAAGACCAAACACGATTCCTCTCAGTAGACCAATACTCAAAACAAAACAAGACTTGGGATATGTTGAAGGATTGGCAAATAAATGTCCATTCATATATTTTAAGTTAAAATGTTCAAGGTATGTATTGTTCGTTTTTAATGATCAAGGTGGGTAAGTGGGCTTCCAAATAGGGTGAACACAAAATAAAGCAGCTGACCAATGGAGTTGTACACGAAATAGAGAAAGTCTGCCTTGGCTCCTATCCTCTGAAAATATCCAGGGGTAAAATAAATCAGAATTCGGCCTGGTGCGGTGGCTCATGCCTGTAATCCCAGCACTTTGGGAGGCCAAGGCAGGCAGATCTCTTGAGGCCAGGAGTTCGAGACCAGCCTCGCCAACATGGCAAAACCCTGTCTCTACTAAAAATACAAACATTAGGCAGGTGTGATGGCACAAACCTGTAATCTCAGCTATTCGGAGACTGAGGCAGGAGAATCGCTTGAACCCAGGAGGCGGAGGCTGCAGTGAGCCAAGCTCACGCCACTGTACTCCAGCCTGAGCGACAGAGCCAGACTCTGTCTCAAAAAATATAAAATAAAATCACTGTAGAACCTGGAGCACATGTCATGGCTAGGCTTTTATACAGCTTCACATTCTTGGACTGTATTTACTACCACGGAAGGAGGGTTTCAGGAAGCAGAAACAAAGGCAAAGCGATGCCACCATTAAAGCCAGAAGATTTCCATAATAGCCCTCCCTCTTCCCCATCTTTCAGTATCAAGAGCCCGAACTTATCCTATCCCTGCCCCACAAAACTGCTTATAGGAACACTGGGGGAAGAAGCTGCCCCTTACCTTCTGACGCTGCTGAATGTTTGCCACAGTGTCAGGCTGAAAGTCTAGCTTGTCCGTGCGGCATAGTTTCCAGTAGAGGATGACAACAATCACCATTACCACCAGCACCGGGATGACCACGCCAACAATGACCCACAAGTTGTTGCTCTGGGATTCTGGAGACGGCCTCTTCACCCTGTCGACAGCTGCAGACAAGGAAGAAAGGTCTTTCAAAAATTCTTTCTTCACTCATGTACTAGATTGCACGTGTCTTCTACGAGAAACTCAGAAGTCCCTGACATTTCAGCTCAAGATAGCTGGTTCCAGGTTCTAATCTCCTGATGACAGGAAATGTGACCAGCAGAGAAACACAACATACAATGTTACATCTAGAATACATCAGGGATCACAACGACATACGGATATATCCAAAGGTACACGGCTGAATTAATGGCAAAGCTCGGTTAATTCCAGGTCTCCTGATTTCCAGTTTATTCTACTAGCTCACCCCTAACTTATCACTGCAGGATATTTCCATACCAAAACTGGTTCTGTACAACTTTGTACAAAGGCAGTTCTCTTCAAGAGTGGAGAGAAAAACAGCTGTGTCTCCAGAACACAGTCCTGCCTGCCGCATCAAGTACCACAGGACTCACACCCTCCCAGATCACATAAAGCACATGCATCTCAACTAGGAGTTTATGGAAGAAAACCCTTCCTTCCTCCCTTCCCTCACTACTCCAAGTTTCTTGTGTTCACAAATGTTTATTAAGTGTGCTGGACACAGTTTGAAAGTTGGGACTCAACAATGAACAAGCGAAGTCCCTTGAGGTGCTTAGGTCCTAGTGGGGGAAAGGAGAAATGATCAAGTAAATGAATCACCCAATAATTTCATATCGCACTAGTGCCAAACACAAAGCAAAACAGAGTAAGGAGATACGACATGCGCACCAGTGCAACCGGTCGTTTCCCCTTCAGCAATGAAAAATGACAGAGATGCTGATGTTTGCAGCAGCGCTATTCACGACAGCCTAAAAGATGAAAAGAACTCAAATGCCCATCCATAGATGAATGAATGAACAAAATGTGATATAGCCATACAACGGAGTATCATTCAGCTTTAAAAGGGAAGGAAATTCTATACATGCTGCTACACAGATGAGCCTTGAAAACATCATGATAATGGAACAAGCCAGTCACAAAAGGACAAAATGTATGATTCTACCTATATGAGGTATCTAGAAAAAACTCATAGAAAGCTTCTGCTTGGAATGATGAAGAAATTCTGGAAATGGACAGTGGTGATGGTTACACAGCCTTGTGAATGTACTGAATGCCACTGAAGTATACACTTAGAAGTGTTAAATTGGTACATTTCTTGATGTATATTTTACTGCAATAAAAAAAGAAGGAAGATGATCCTTATGTTTTCCAAAGTGAAGCTTCACTGTGTTAATTTGGAAACTGAAGTCCTAATAAGCGTCCCATAGGCACTGCCTTCATTGCCCCACCTGTGTCTCTCCCTAAACCTTTGAAACACGACTCATCGAAACGGCGTTATTTAAGCTACCAGTTGTCCACTTTCACACGAAGCAAATCTTACTCATTTTGGATCCGCCACTCCCCACCCTGCTGCCACACCCACCCCACCCGGCCCCCACTCCTCTTTCACAGCCTAGGACAGGTGCACTTCAACTCCTCGGCCACTTAATGTCCTTCACTAGCTCTTTGTTTTGCACACGGTGCCTTATTGCTCATTTAAAATGCTTCCTGTGATATAAATGGATAATCCGTGAAGTGCCACGCTTCTGCACTCTTTCATCTGGTCTTGACGCCAAATCTTGTCTTTTCAAAAACATCTCAGTTGTCATGGGCAGGGACTAAGTCTTATGCTCCTTTCATATCCTATGATGGTTAACACCTGCTATGGGATCAAAAGGTATGTGCTCAAAGACGTAATAACAAAAAGGGTTCTTGGTGCTGGTTTAACTTTGGGTTTAGACACCTAAGGGAGTGGCAAGGGAGGGAGCAAGCATTCTAAATCAAATGCACCAGGGAAAAAAGCACAGATTACAGCACAGGCTGCATGGGATGCGGTAAAAAGCAACGAAGTGTGAAAAACTTGTGTTTTTTAATTTGGGCTGAATACAGTTAATATATGTAGCTCATTTTGCATAAAAGCAACGGACAATATAGAAGTAGGGACAGAATCAAACTGAGAAGCTGAGACAACTAGACACTCTTCTTAGTTCTTTTGTGGGTGTGGTTGTTTGTTTTTTTCTTTTTGAGATAGGGTCTCTCTCTGTCACTCAGGCTAGAACGTGGTGGCACAATCAAGCTCACTTGCAGCCGCAACCTCCTGGGCTCAGGTGATCCTCCTGCCTCAGACCCCCAAGTAACTGGGACCACAGGCATGCCCCACCATGCCCAGCTAGCTTATTATTATTATTATTTGTAGAGATGGGGTCTTGCTATGTTTTCCAGGCTGGTCTTGAACTGCTGGGCTCAAATGATCCTCCTGCCTCTGTCTCCCAACGTGCTGAGATTACAGGTGTGAGCCACCGCACCTGCCCTCTTCTTACTCTAACCTAGGAAAACCCTGATGAGGCAGAGGTTGATCAAACTGGGCCCTGACACCAGTGTCCTGGGGCTGCCTTTGGGCTATCCCTGGTGTTGGCTGAGGCTTCCTTCAATCGCCAGCCCTGAGATCCCAGGATGTTTACCCATGTGGTTTTCGGTACAAAACTGAGAAAAAGAGGTGCAAGATCAGATCTGAAAGGTGCCTATATTCTATTGCAATTAGCTGTTTAAAATGTCAAGTGCTTGGCTGGAGTAGGGCACGTCTCCTACAATCAGGAATAGCATATATGAAGAACTGTAACGAAGTGCTTTTGTTATTTTTTGCTCACTGCTTTGGAGGAGAACACATCAATATGTGATCATATTTCACATACACAAACACAAACTGCCAATGGTTATTTGCTTAAACTCTCCCATCATCTTCCATAAAATAGAGAAATTACGCCCATCAGCTCTCATCTTGGTTGGTCTCCAGGGACAAGTACAGATTTCATAAAAACCTTCTCCTATGAAGGATAATTTTAAAGCTATCATTTTTAAAAAATTGTCTTTATCTCCTACATGTTCTCCATAAAGAGTTTTCTGTATTCTCTGATGCTGAATTCCCTCTAAACGTTTACCTCTCCTTTTATTGCTGGGAGCAAGTTTCACCATTCTCTCACCAAGACTGCTTGCAGGATCATAAAGGAAAAACACTGACATTAAAAGAGGAGTCTGGGCCAGGTGTGGTGGCTCATGGTTGGGATTCCAACACCTTGGGAAGTCAAGGTGGGAGGATCACTTGAGCCAGGGGTTTAAGACCAGCCTGGGCAACATAGCAAGACCCTGTCTCTACAGATAATAAGAAAAAAATAGCCGGGTGCAGTGGTGGTGACTGTGGTCCTAGCTACTCAGGAGGCTGAGGCAGGAGGATCACCTGAGCCCAGGAGTTTGAGGGTGCAGTGAGCTATGATCAAGCCACTGCACTCCAGCCTGGGTGACAGAGCAAGACCCTTTCTCAAAAAAAAAAAAGAGGAATCTGATTCACACCCTAAAGGACTATTTAGAAAAATACACTCTTCCATGTGCCTCCTTTTTCTTCAATTTTAAATACTCAAAATCTGTGAGGTGGGGCCGGGCACAGTGGCTCACACCTGCAGTAATCCCAGCACTTTGGGAGGCCAAGGCAGGCAGATCACAAGGTCAAGAGATCAAGACCATCCTGGCCAATATGGTGAAACCCCATCTCTACTAATAATACAAAAACTAGCTGGGCATGGTGGTGCGTTCCTGTAGTCCCAGCTACTTGGGAGGCTGAGGCAGGAGAATCACTTGAACCTGGGAGGCAGAGGTTGCAGTGAGCCGAGATCACGCCACTGCACTCCAGCCTGGTGACTGAGTGAGACTCCATCTCAAAAAAAAAAAAACACACACACACACAAACAAATCTGTGAGGTGGAAAGGAAAGTACTGACAGCAGCCAGGGCCAGGCAGGCAGGAGTGAAACCTTCCAACAATAATAAAGAAACATCAAAATACCTCTGTCTACACTGTGGAGTGGTGTGAGGATAGGTGGGAGAGAAACAGGACTGAAAAGGGGAAGGATCAAGGACTTCTTTGTGTTAAAAGACCCTGAAGGAAGCCAATAAATTCAGGGTGCACCTCCCAGCTTCCTGCATGACTCACTGTCCCCGCCAATGTTCAAAATATGACACAGAAGATTTTGGAATAAATACAGAGCAAACACATTATTCTGCCTCAGACAAAATTTATAAAAAAAGAAGTAGTACAGGAAAGAGGGACAGATATTACAGTTGATGTACTATAAATCACTATAACACCCCACCTACAAAATGCTAGGTAGAAAAAACAGCAGTGGAGGCTAAACCTACAAGCAATTGAAATCCAAATAAAGAAGGTCTTGGTGAATGAATTTTAACAACTGGCACTTCACCATCAGGGTTATACACACATCGGAATGCTTTACATTCAGAGCTCACTGTCAGAACGAGCCTGGCTTTGGAGTCCAGCACAGAACAGCACAGACAACAACACCTCAGGCACTTACGCTGGGCAATGGCACCTTGAATTCGGTAACCCAAGATGATGGCTGCTCTCTGGAGGTCCATCTTGTTAATCAGGTCCGAAGACTTGACTGCACTGAGTCTTTCTCCATCTTGATCCTCCACAAAGTAGATGAGCTGTACAGGATTGTCATCTCCCTCCAGCCTTGACACATTTACCACCTGAAAGATAGCAGAAACCATTCACATTGCAGAAGCTCGTGTTTCTAGATGCCCTCTCTCAGGTTGCTGAATCCTGACTGTGTCACTCAGGGTTTATTCCAATCCTCATAATAAGCTCTGTAAGCCATTCAGGGGCCCAGAATCACCATGGTGCTCTCTGTTGATGGGAAGAGGGACAGTAGAGAGTTCCTTTGTGTGGAGTAACAGGTTGCCTCATCTCGCTCTACATCCTTTCTGGGGCAAAGGGGCAGGGAGGCTGCACAGAACCAGGGCTGGCGAGTCCAGGTGGTCTAAAATCATCCCCACAATCTCTGATGTGCTGACCACGTCATAAGAGAGCATCATCCTCCCAACATTAACTGGAGGATTAGGTACATCCCTGGTTCTCTGAAACTATTAATGGTTCTACCCAATCCTTTCTTCAGCCTATTGGTGTTTCCTCCTCATTCTTCTAGGGCAGGGCTTCTCAACCTCAGCTCTATTGACAATCCCTTGACATGGGTTGCACTGTAGATGGTTAGTAGTATCCCTGCCCTCTACCCACCAGGTGCCCCCACCCTGCACCACCCAAGGTACAACCAAAAACATCTCCAGACACTGCCAGATCCACCCTGGAGGACAAAATCACCCCCACCCACCACTGGTCTATGGACAATAAACCTCATAAATTCATAATCTTGTGGGTCAAATAATACTTTGATTCATCCCAAAACTTCTCTCTCTCTGGTGTCAAAAGGCAGTTTTTTATGCCCTTATTTCAAAATCTAGCACACTTGACATATCATACCTTTTCATTTCACTCTATTTCTCTAATAATATGCAACATTGTTATTACCCCTTTAGACTCCAGCAAAACTCTGAACTTCTGTCCTGAGAAAAGCACCAGCGAGGGCTCCAAGCTCCTTATTTTACACGTGCCATTTAAATTGCTGGTCTCCACATTTGCCATTGGCAACATGCAGCTGCTACTTCTCTGTCCACACGTATGGATTTGTAACACCGCCCTGTGCTCTGGACACAGCTGCTGGACCCCTCCTTCACCATGGGAAACTTCTGGCAGATCAGCAACTTCATGATTTCACTGTGAACTCCTTCTTCCAGATCGTGTCTAAAGATCCTTAACAACACACGTCCAAACCTCTTCCCTCAACAATCTGTTCTTTATGCTTCGTCCTGAGAAGGACTCATTGTCCTGCCCTCTGGTTGCCGTTTCAAAGCCAGTCTCCTGACCACTTCTGTTCCCCAACCACCTACTCCCTCCCTGACAACGGTACAGTGGTGATTAATTTTTTATTAGCTTTTAGAATGGAATGCTATCCAAGATCTACTGAAAAGGAAGTAGATTATATCCATCTGTCTCTCTACCCATGTACCTACTTATTCCATTTTAAAAGTTCTAATAAAATTAAAAAGTATAGTTTCTTCTTCTAGAAATCACAGTCCCCAAAATCCAGTGATACCCACCTTGATTAAAGATTCTACAAGTCTGTCTAGTGCTACAGTTTGGATGTTGGACCCCCTCCAACTCTCCAGTTGAAATGTGATCCCTGATGGTGGTGGTGGGGCCTAATGGGAGGTATCTGAGTCATGGAGGCAGATCCCTCATGAATGGCTTGGTGCTGTCCTCGAGGTAATGAGTTCTTGCTCTACCAGTTCCTGAGAGAGTTGGTGTTAGAAAGAGCCTGGCACCTCCCTCCCCTCTCTCTCACCTCTTCTCTCGCCATGTGATTTCTACACTGGCTTCCCTTCACCTTCCAGCAAGAGGGGAAGCAGCCTGAGGCCCTCGCCATGACACCAGCACCATGCTTTTTGTACAGCCTGAAGAACCATGAGCCAAATAAACCTCTTTTCTTTACAAACCCAGCCTCAGGTATTCCTTTATGGCAACATCAATGGACTAAGATGTCCAGGCAGAAAGTAAGCCAGGAAAATCTAATCCCAGCATCCTTTCTAGACTACTGCCTATGAGATTCCTATCTGGAACCCTTATAACCTAGGGAGTCATCATCACTTTGGTTAACATTTTCAATTTCAAAATTTATTTTCTGAGCAAAATCACATCTCTCTAGAAATTACATAGCCAATTAAAGTTGAAAAATACATGCAAAAAAATATATAAAGAATAAAATGAAAATCACCTAAAATTCAACCAACCAAAGAAAATCACTTTAAACATTTTAGCGTTTTCCCTCTATTCTTTCTCCATGAATTCTGTATTAACATTTGGATTACATGGCATACATACTTTGGTAGCCTGAGTGTTTTTTTTTTTTTTTTTTTTTTTTTTTTTTTTTGAGACAGAGTCTTACTCTGTACCCGAGGCTGGAGTGCATTGGTGTGATCTTAGCTCACTGAAACCTCCACCTCCCGGGTTCAAGTGATTCTCATGCCTCAGCCTCCTGAAGAGGTGGGATTACAGGCACACACCACCATGTCCAGATAATTTTTGTGTTTTTAGTAGAGATGAGGTTTCACCATGTTGGCCAGGCTGGTCTTGAACTCCTGGCCTCAGGTGATCCACCCGCTCGGCCTCCCAAAGTGCTGGGATTAGAGGTGTGAGCCACTGCACCCAGCCCACTTGAGCATTTTTCTATACCACTCACTAATTTTTTTTTAAATGACTGCATAAAATTCCAACACACAAAGATTTACGATAATTTTATTTACCCATTCCCCAACTGCTGGACATCTAGGTTGTTTCAACATTTTCACTTTTACAAATTAAGTTTTGATGAACAGCCATGTAACACGGTACACAAATCCTTGTCTACATCTTCATGTTTGGTCACTCTAAGGGGAAAGAGAAGCAGAGCATGGCTTATAAGCAATCTATCAGATGGCACATTAGCCTGGATGTGCCACTTTTGCAAACCTGCATGCCTACTAAGGGAGCGTGCATGTCAAATTTCGCACCGTATTATACACTTTCATGGTGTCCTATAACTGTTGCATGTGCAGAAGCTAACTCACACCTAGACCTTGGGCTCTATGAAGCCAGGGATTGTTGAATAAGGTAAAGCTTTTATAATTCATTCTAATTTTTATTCTTTGTTGATACTTATTTGTTTAATGATTACTCTCAATTGTGATTAGTTTTTAAATTTCTCTGTAACTCACTGCATCTGGCAAAGGAACTATTTTAGAAACCTAAGGACTACATTTCCGGGAGGGGGACAAAGAGTAATGATGAGAGGGACACACTGGTAAAAGGGCTAGAGGACGATGATGCAGTTCTAGGCAACACTTCCCCGCTCCCGCCCCCCAACCCACAGCCAATGTCATTTGCATCTTTTTCTCTAATGCCTCTAACCCACCCACCTCCCCACCCTGCCTGCCAGCCCACACCCCCTGCTTCAGAGTTCTATCCTGGTTTCCTGTTTCTGAAATGTCATAGCTCTAAATATCCCATTTTCGTAGTTCAACAAGTCAGCAGTTGGTAAAGAAAAAAATCCACATAATTCATATGGAGATGAAAATTAATGACAGCCCCAACTTCCAACTTTCTGTGAGTATGGACATTTTTAAATGGGTCACGTTTCAATTCAAACAAATCTGTCTTTTGTAACCTGTCTGCCAGTTTACCAAGTAAAGAAGATTTAGGGTAATATGAGATAATCAGGTGTCTCCGGTGGTGGGCACCTGTAGTACCAGCCACTCAGGAGGCTGAGGCAAAAGAATCGCTTGAACCCAGGAGGCGGAGGTTGTAGTGAGCTGAGATCATGGCACTGCACTCCAGACTGGGTGACAGAGCGAGACCCTGTCTCAAGAAAAAAGAAAGAAAGAAAGAAAAAAGCTCAAGTGAAGAGAGCCTACAAAAGGATGTATGCAGTGTCATCCAAATGTTATTAGAGAATTCATGGGGAAAAAAGAATGGAAGGAAATATGCTGAAATGTTTACAGTGATCTTCTTTGGTTTGTTGAATTTTAGGTGATTTTCACTTTATTCTTTACACATTTTTTTACATGTGTTTTTCAAAATTTCTCTAATTGGCTATGTAATTTCTAGAGAGAGGTGATTTTGCTCAGAAAATAAATTTAAAAATGAAATTGATGACTCCATAATACCATGGAAGCCGAGAAGATGAAATACTCAAGCAGAGGGCAGCACGTCTCCCTCTATCTGCTCTCCTATGGTCTCTTCCAGTTGAATGATTTATCGCTATGATGCTATCAGTAACACTGACCATTCTATCAAACAGGCTACATTTTTGTTAATTAAAAACTACTATTTGATAAACGAGGTCCTGTGATGACATGGCAACCCAGTAAGACAATTCTGCTCTGCTCCGCAAGGTCTATTGTTATACTACTACTTACTATGGGCTTGGTAAATATTTGTCTAGACTCCAGTTGAACTGAAATGCTGCCAGATTCAGCAGCTACCCAATATAGCGATCAGTGGAAATCAGAAATTTCTCATGGCACTTCTCATTTGCATAAAAATACAGGGTTTTAGATGGAGTGTGCACTCACACGCAAGCGCTGTCTCTCTCCCTCTCTCTCCTTCCCCCCCTCCTTTGATGTGGAGTACCTGCACCACACTGTTTCCTGCAGCTACAGTGGCCCTTCTCCACATCCGCCTTCTGGTGGAAACCTCGCTGAGCAGCTGGGCCAGCTTGCGTTCCATCTCGGCTTGAAACACTTCATTCTGGAATTGCTTCTCCACGACGCCCAGGAGAACTACATTTAAATGAAAACATACGTGGCACCCAAAACAAGTCAGCAGTAAAAAAACGGGTGTGTGTGTGTGTGTGTGTGTGTGTGTGTGTGTGTGTGTGTGTGTGTGTGTGTGTGTGTGTGTGTGTGTGTGTGTGTGTGTGTGTGTGTGTGTGTGTGTGTGTGTGTGTGTGTGCGCGCGTGCGCGCGCGCATATGTATTTGAAATTAATGCAAGATTGCCATAAAATGCCAATTCCTAGACAGGAAACATCAAAAGGAGAAAAAGTGATCATGAATGGGGAGAGTCCAGGAAATGCAGCCCATGAGAGCTCCAAGCTCTCAGTGTTACCCAGACTGGCGGCCAGAAGTCCCAGGAACTCAGCACTGCAGGAGCTTTGGCGCGAAGGGCGCCTACACAAGATCAAACATTTTGTCTGCACTTATCTCAACACTTCTGGAATTGGTGTGAGTTCATTATCTTGCCTTGAGACTTGGACTCACAAACTAACTTGAAAAAAGGAAGCCTGCCCATCTTTAGTTATCTACTTCAGACAAGATGATCTCAACAGACAATCGCTTGCCAGCGTGGTCTGGGAGGAAGGAGCATGTGCTTTTCAACCAGAACTGGTTTAAGTTTTCTTTGAGATACAACCATGGGCAAGTTACTTAATTGCTATGGATAAGCAATTAAGCAATAATAAGCTTAATAATAATAATAATAAGCAATTGCTATGGAAAACACCGCTGATGGCACCACGCAAAGCAGTAGGGCCTTGACGTGGGATGCTGTGCGTTCAGCAAGGAGAACTTGCAAGGTGCAGGAACCCCGTGAATGGCGACTATCACCACCCCACATGCTCTCTCGTGCCCAGCTAGTTCCTGTGCTGCATGCACACTGGACAGCTGGTGAGTACGTAACTACTGTTCAGACTTTTGTGCACTAGGTTAGAAAGGCCTTTAACTGCAATGCCATACCTCTAAATACCTGACCCACTCCCCTAAGACAAAAAAAAAAAAAAAAAAGCTTCCCAGGTGCCAAGCCATCCTGCTTGTCTTTATTAAACTAAACAAATAACACTTTTAGAAAAAAAAATAAAACGAGAGAGAGATCCTTGCTTCTGAACCTCACCCTGTTCTGGGTCAGAAGATTGTCAGTTCCTGTTAGACTCTGCCCTGAACTTGATGTATGAATTTTAAAGAAAGTAGTCCTTTTTGTTCTATAACTCAGTGGGATACATTCCCACAGCCAAATTTGAATCCCTTTCCATTCATTCTTTGCCAAGAATGTAAGGTACATTTTGCCCTAAATTTAGGAAACAAGAAAGGCAGCAACATTCTCAATACGCCTGCATAGACTTCTTCTCCTTACAGTTCCCAAAATATTACATAAGTTAAACATACCTGTTCTGACCCAAGAGGACTTCAGCAACTGAGATAAGTTGAGCTGTGGATACTGGAAGGCTACAAAAGGGAAAGAATTAGGGAAGGAGAAAAAAATCTGTAAAAACAAAGCCATGTTTATAACAAAGTCCCAACACATTGTCTTTACTATTTAGCTCTAAATATGAAAGAACAAAATGTCAGATTAGCGTAAGGACGTGGACGGTAGCAATTTCTGAACACATTAGTCTCAAGGAAAAAGAGAGAGATAAAAAGAAAGGGAGGGCCGGCTCCAGCTATGTCACAGGACACTGCTTCACAGAGAGGTCACCGGCAAGTTCTCCTTTGAATGTCACTGTTCCACAGCAATGCATGTTCACACCGTGCCCCTCAGAGCCCTGGCTTTCCCAACAAGGTCTCAGGGTAAAGTGACCACACGCGTCGACCTGCCCAGGGCCAGCCAGTGTGCCCCGCCGTCCGGCATCCTCATTTTAGCCATACACACACTGAGCACAACTGAAAGCGGCTCTTTGTAAATAACAGCTTTATCTCTGTCTACTTTCATATAGAATAACCTCTGTAAAGTTATTCTTTTTAATTTAATTAACAATACACTAAAATACATTACGAATCATTAGGCCATTTGGTTGTTTCATTTTGAAAAAGAATTTGAATTTTTTGGCCTGACTTCAACTCTGGAATCTACCTTTTTTTTTTTTTTTTTTAAATAAATGTCTCCCCTTTCCCCCACTGCCTCCATTTGCATTGTGAACCTAGTCGCAATGCAGTCAGGAAGAAAGGTTTCGTGTTTCTACTTATTGTTTTTATTTTAAAATTTACACAGTAAATGTCACTCTTTTCAGTATACAGTTTTATGGGTTTTGATAAATGGGTATATATTCACATAATCATCACCACAATGAAGATATAGAACAGTTTCACAACCCCCAAAACACTGCCTTCTGCTACCCTTTTATAGTCAAACTTTCCTGCGGCCCTTAAGCTCTGACAACCACAGATTTGTGCTCCCTAAGTTATGCCTTTTCCAGAACTTGTGTACTTTTTGATAGTACCCCTTTACTCTCCAAATAATAAAGTCAGGCACAGTGAGTGAGCAGGGCTCTGCAGACCCATCTGGCCTGAAGCCAATTTTATCAGATTTATATTCTGGCACTCAAATCAGGTACTTCATTTGAAAAAAAGTGGTCCAGGTGAAAATACTCTGTATGATACTAAAATGGAGAATCCATGCCATTTGCATGTCATTACACATTTGTTCAAACCCACAGAATGCACGACACCCAGGGTGAACCTGAATGTAAACTATGGGCTATGGATGATGATGTGTCAATGCAGGTTGATCACCATAACAAATGGGCCACTGTGCTGGGGGATGCTGATAATGGAGGTTATGAATGTGTGGAAGCAGGAGGTATATGGGAAATCTGTGAACCCTCCGATCTTATCTGCTGTGAATCCAAAAACTTCACTAAAAAAATCAAGTGTTTTACTATTATTCTAATGAAATAATTCAGGAATGGAAAACCAAACATCATATGTTCTCACTGATACGTGGGAGCTAAGCTATGAGGACACAAAGGCATAAGAATGATACAATGGACTTTGGAGACTTGGGGGAAAAAGTGGCGTGGGGAGGGATAAAAGACTACAAATATGGAGCAGTGTATACTGCTCGGGTGATGGGTGCACCAGGATCTCAAAAATCACCACTAAATAACTTACTCGTGCAACCAAATACCATCTGTACCCCAACATCTTATGGAAAAATAATTTTTAAAAAATCAAGTATTTTAAAAAACTAAAAAAATTTTAAGAAGAGGTTTTCCACCAAAAATGCCCGCCATCACCTCCCCAGCATGTCCAAGAGGGTCGTACTCACGCTCTGCAATCTGCAGCACTGGGTATCCCAGATAGAAACTGAACTCCACCACACTCAAGTTTCTGAGCAGCTCGCTCACTTCCGACCCATTCAAAAATCCCTGTGTGCTTTTAACCGCAAAAATGATATTCACCGGGCCCCGCCGAGGAGTCACCCTTGAGGAACTGACGGTGATATTCAAGATCTGAAAGAATGAAGTCAGAATAAGCTTCTATAATAAAACATTCTGCTGAAAGCTTAACCATGATTTCTCTCTCACAGGTCCTCTCGCCGATTTTTTTAAAGGAGGTAAAGTTTTTAAAGGAAACATAACTGGCTTTCTAACCTGGTTCCCTTTTGTAAAAGTTTAACTGCTCAGTTTATTGAAAATGTTTCTTACATTAAGTGATGAACTGAGCACATGTACAGCTCCTCCCACCCCAAATCCCACTGAAATAAGAATAAGCTGAACAAAGGGGAATAAATCCACAACAGCACTGAGAATGGAAGAAAACTACAGATTCTGTCAAACCTCTGGGGGATGGAGAAAGGATGGGATCGGACTGATGTAAACCAGAACAGAGAAAGCCAGAATCCAAAACATACACAAGCATGGGCTGCAGCAGAGCCAAGGGCCACGCTCTCCAAGAGGACCAGGAGGGGCTCTGTGGCAGAGAGCAGGAATGAGACCAAGAGCAGGCTACGCAGTGGTAATCAGTATAATTAATTACAAGGCTGTGCCGAAGAACTGAGTGCATTGCCTTCCTCCTCCGTCCTGCCACACCCAGGCCAACAGAGGTGCTAGCAGCAGCCAGGCCCTCACCCAGAACAAGACTGCTCCCTGAGGAAAACAAACCCCTGCCTAAGAAGACTATGGTGGGTCTGGGCCCTAACCAAGAAGGTGGGCAGAGGCTAAGATAACTCCCGTGCACACCAGAGACAAAGAAGGAAAGAAAATGAATGAAAACGCAGCTAGCCCTGCCCTGAGACACACACTAAAGTGCCCCGTCCCCTGGGAAGAGCCTCTTTATCTAGACGCTGGAAGGAGGGTGTTCCCTGTCTGCTTGTCTCTGACCACACACTGCACCCAGAGAGAAGCCCACGCTGACATATTCCGCCCCGGACCCAGTGCTCTGACGAATTTTCCCACCAGGAGATGGAGCTGACGTAGAAAGAGATCCCCACAGCTCAAGGGGAAAGCTGTGCCAGCTACTAAAATGAACAACTTGGTTCTTCATTCCTAACAACAAACCAACAGTCTCCAGATTTACAGAAACTAACAGCACAAAAGCAAAGCACCGAGATCAATACGCAGAGCAAGGACTGCAGAGAAAACAGGAATGACTTAGGAAACAGAAGACACATTTTAACAATTCTAATTAACATCCTCAGAGACTTTTAAGGCGACACTGCATCATCGCAGGAAAGCCTACGATGAAAATGGAGCAAAGAACAATGAACAAAAAGCTTAAAAATTCAATAGAGGGATTGCATAACATAATCGACACAGCTAAGGATTAAATTCATGACTTGGAGGACAACATTTAGTAAATCTGTAAAAACAGAGTAATAAAGAGATGGAAAATATGAGGAAAAAATAAGAAACATGGAAAGTGGATCCAGGAGCACCAAAATCTATTTTAACATCCATTTTGGAAAGAGAGAGGAAAGAATGTAGAGGGAAAAAAATCAAAGAAATATAAAAACATCAGCAGTTTCCATATGATACATACAACACCCGTTCTTAGTAGCTATATGGAAACAACAGTATGGGTAGGCATTCCCCCACTGGATATTTAGGTTGATACCATTCCTTTCTAGGTAATTCTTGAATTTCCTGAATATGGTCATGTTTCTTCAGCTCACCATATCTGAGATCCCTGGGTATCAGCTACTCTGCAACCCTCAAAGATGCTCAGACTGTGCACGCTATGCCGACCCTACGCCACAGGAATAGATCAATCCCGACTCAGATAAACTGGGTTTCTGCCACTGGAGGGAATAAGAGTTAAGCACATCTTAAACAATGTGGAACAATTTCCCCTTCAGGGGCTAAAGCCTTGTGCTCTGCATTCAGTGATATTCTCACCTGCACCGTGAGGTTATATGTTCCCTGGTGGTGTTTTCTCACTTCAAAGAGAGCTGTCATTAGGCCTTTCTCGATGCGCTGGGTGAAGTTGCAGAAGCCAGTATCCACACTCGGAGGCACAAACTGAAGTACTGAAAAGAAAAGCAATCAAAGTCCCACGAATGAGGTGTTTGTGTTTCTGAAGTATTAAGGAATCAAGAGAGAGAAACATAGTATCTAAATCAACTAATTCATCCATAGTATGTGATTAAGTACTGTGATGTGCAATTTCTACGTATTTTCTCACGGAAATGTAAAAAGCAACTTTGCAGTAAATGAAGACATGCGATGTGAAGGTGACTGGTATCATTTTAAAATGAAAAATACCTAAGATTAGAATTTGAGTATCAAAAGACACAATGGATGGAAACATTTCAAACATATATAAATTCATTGTAGATGAATTCTTGAATATTTATGGGTGAAATGACATGATATCTGGCATTGCTTGAAAACACTCTAGTGTCCACAAAAACATTCATGGGGGATAGATGAAACAAAATTGGTGATGTTGATAAATTTTTTTTAAGCTTAACCATGGGTATATGTAGACTTAGTATATTACTCTCTACTTTTTTAAATGTTTGAACATGTCCACAATGAAAAGTTAAATATGATATTTAGAAATTACTGTTAACAGCCAGGTGCAGCGGCTCACACCTGTAATCCCAGCACTTTGGGAGGCTGAGGCGGGCAGATCATTTGAGATCAGGAGTTCAAAACCAGCCTGGCCAACGTGGTGAAACCCCATCTCTACTAAAAATACAAAAATTAGCCGGGCATGGTGGTGGGTGCCTGTAATCCCAGCCACTTGGGAGTCTCAGGCAGGAGAATTGCTTGAGCCCGGGAGGCAAAGGTTGCAGTGAGCAGAGATCGTGCCATTGCACTCCAGCCTGAGCAACAGAGTAAGACTCCAGCTCCAAAAAAAAGAAAAGAAAAGAAATCACTGTTAACTTCATATACATGTTTAAAGTCTTTATCTTTTAGAGGCTATATAGGCTGAAATATGTGTGGGCGAGATGATACGATGCCTGAGATTTACTTTAAAATAGTGCAAGAGGAGGGGAAGTAGATGGTAGATGGGGGTGTGGCTATAACAAGACTGGCTAGGAACGGAAAAATGGTTGAAGACATATGAGTACACGGTGGTCTGTTAAACTATTCTATGTACTTTTGTATATGCTTGAAATTTCCCATAATTATAAACACTTTTAAAAGTTAAATAATAAGGTCGGGGGTGGTAGCTCACACCCGTAATCCCAGCACTTTGGGAGGCCAAGACAGGAGGATCACTTGAGCCCAGGAGTTCAAGACCAGTCTGCGCAACTTAGAAAGACCCCATCTCTACAAAACATAATTTTTCTTAAATTCCTTTTTTTTTTTTTTTTGAGATAGCGTCTCACTCTGTTGTCCAAGCTGGAGTGCAGTGGCACGATCTCGTCTCACTGCAGTCTCCACCTCCTGGGTTCAAGTGATTCTCCTGCCCCAGCCACCCAAGTCACTGGGATTACAGGCGTATGCCACCATATCTGGCTAATTTTTGTATTTTTAGTAGAGATGAGGTTTCGCCATGTTGCCCAGGCTCATCTCAAACTCCAGAGCTCAAGTGATCTGCTCGTCTCAGCCTCTCAAAGTGCTGAGATTACAGGCGTGAGCCATCGCATTTGGTCTAATTTTTTTTATTTTTTGTAGAGACAGGGTTTCATCATGCTGTCCTGGCTGGTCTCAAACTCATGAACTCAAGTGATCCATCTGCCTCAGCCTCCCAAAGTGGTGGGACTACAGGTGTGAGCCACCATACCTGGCCTAAAAAAATAATTAAAAAAAAAAATTAGCCACGCATGATGGTAAACACTTTTAGTCCTAACTACTCAGGAGGCTGAGGCAGGAGGATTGTTCGAGCTCAAGGGTTCAAAGCTACAGTGAGCTATAATCACACCACTGCATTCCTGCCTGGGTGACAGAGTGAGATCCTGTCTCTAAAAATCATCATCATAATAATAAATTCTGAAAATGATTTCCAATATTTTAGAAATATAAAAAAAAATGAAATTCTTTTCACAAATAAAAACAACTATGCTGAGCTGTCTCACCTGTTTGAACTTGGAACCTGGACTCTGGCACAAGGAAAGAAGGTTTCACAGACAGGATTAAAGGAGTCTGGTCACGCACAAGCTTACTGTTTATAAGCACATTTATGACGGATATTGCCGTGTAAACGAAAGGACCGGATGTTACCAGAAAAGTGAAGTCAGTAAATAGTTCATAAACCTAGGGAAATAAGAAATACAAAGACAATTCAAACTTAAAGGAAGTTGTGTTAGATACAAAAATAAAAAATTATAAACTAAAAAAACTGGTAGTTTCGAATGAAGGGGTAGTGCATCAAGGATAATCAAAATTTTATTTTAGTTACTGCTTTTACTCTCTGCCAACCTTTGCAAAAATAGCACAAAATTATGAGAGCAGCAAGAAAAAACAGTCAGAAATATGAACTGAATAATGAGTTATAGGGCATTCAAGCTGTTTGTTGTATTTAAAACACATAGAAAGGGGTACTTATCCTATTGAGCAGCACTGTACAAAATAAATATGCAATTTAAAAATTTCTAGTGGTCACATTAAAAAACATAAGAACAGGTGAAATTAATTTTAAATACATTTTACATTTAAATACATTTAGATATATTAAATACATAATATATCTAAAATATCATTTCAACATGAAGTCAATACAAAACACTATTAATGAGATATTCTACACTCCTTTCTTCACTGCATTTTTCAAGTCTGGTATGTATTTTCCACCCACAGCCCATCTCGGTTTGGACGAGCCCCATTTCACTGCTGCATCGCCACACGTGGGGCACGGTTCTGGTTCCGGATGGCTCTGCTCTAGATGGACTGTGGCTTTCTGGAATCATTGAGGAGAAGTGGCACCGGCATGGGATCCAGTCTAAAAGATTTGGATCTCCATCTCTATCCTACCAAATGTCCAGAAAGAGGCACCCGCACTCACTCTAACATCTAATTTAAACATGAATCCAAGTCCTCTCATGTGAATCAAGGGAAGTAAAATCACGAAGGCTGTCACCCCAGACTGCTGCCTCTGGTCTGAGAGCCCTTTGTTCCAACTCTGCCAACACATCCCCCCAAAGGACTAACCCTGACCTCATGTGGGATCAGGAAAGACCTCCTCGATGCAGTGACGGTGGAGTGGAGATCCAGAGGATGAGCAGGAGTTAACCGGGAATAGACAGGAGGGAAGAGACGAAAGAGAATGATTCCATGGCCGTAATCACCTGCCTCTAACCTGGGGCTCTCACATCAGCCCCAGTCTCACCAGACATCACACTCCTGAGCCGCCAGGACTCACCTTCAGTTCCACGGCACGGTTGAAGTGAATCCTCAGAACTTCTTTGATTGCTGTAATGATGTACTCCTGCACAGCTCTTCTGGCCAGCACTGCAAATGAAAGCAAACCACCAAATGCGTTTTCATGTCATTATGAATAACAAACACATCAGACTTCTGGACCCCAGCACTGTGCCAAAATGTGTTAGCAGCTCCAAAAGTCTTTATGTAAAATAAAGGCCAGACCAAGACAGAACAGGAGTTAAGGATCTAGTTGCTGCTAACTACCTAGAGAAGAACAGCAGTGGGGACCTTGAAGATACCAGGTCAACTCTGCATAGCATCAGCTCAACACACTAAGAAAACCCTCTTTGCCCCAGATAGGTTAGATCAGGAATCAGCAGTGATGACCCAGCCATGGGACAAGGAGCTTCCAGTTCTCATTTTCACCTGGACAAATTCCAGGCTGTCTCTTGGCTATGTCCCTGACAACAAAACATGAGGCTTTAAAAGCTCTCAGAAGGAACATTTTTCTTTGCTTTTCAAGACAGAGTCCCGCTCTGTCGCCCAGGCTGGAGTGCAGTGGCGCAAACTCGGCTCACTGCAAGCTCTGCCTCCCGGGTTCATGCCATTCTCCTGCCTCAGCCTCCCAAGTAGCTGGGACTACAGGCGCCCGCCACCACGCCTGGCTAATTTTTTGTATTTTTAGTAGAGACAGGGTTTCACCGTGTTAGCCAGGATGGTCTCGATCTCCTGACCTCGTGATCCACCCGCCTCGGCCTCCCAAAGTGCTGGGATTACAGACGTGAGCCACCGCACCTGGCCAGAAGTAACATTTTTAAAGGCCTTAAGATGTTACTCAACAAAAACAGATGACATCTTCCTCTGTAAAATGAGGTCTCCTACCCCAATGTTTCAAGGCAAAGGTGAAGAATTTTTACCACTAATCATGGGGAAAAACAAATTCCACAATTCCCATATACTAAAATTTTATGTAGGAAATAAAATATTTCTCATAACCAAAGTCTAGTTCTGTTTAACTGTTTTCATATTTTAAAAGTTCCATTTAAAAATCTATACTAACAAGTAAGCCTGTCTCTCAGTATTTAGTAAGTGTGTTCTTCTTTTTCCTATTTTTTCTCTCCTCTTCTGTCAACTTCCCATTATGCAAAATTAGAGTACACTTGATATTATCATTGTTTTCCATTTCCTGATTTTAATTTTTTAAAGTGGAGACAGAATCACTCTGTATTCTTCATTCTTTAAAACACAAATGTTTAAGTTATATTTGATTGTTTTTTTCTAGGAATCAGTGATCTGAATTTTTTTTAAAGGTGGGCAGGGGCTCCTTTTTTAGTTTATGAGACCATTGGAACAAATCCACAGCCCCAAGCCACCTTGCTGAGTCACCCCAGCGGCCAACTCTGCATGGCCCACATAGGCTCCAAGTGGGTTGGACTATGCCATAGATCTGAAAGGGAAAGATAAAATGAGTAGGAAGGAAAAGGGGAAGAGTGGAAAGAAGGAAAGATGCCTTATTTAAGGAAGGAAACGAAGAGGGAAGGAGAAATGAGGGAGGAGGGAGACGGGAAGGAGGAGGGGACAGAAAAGGAGGAGGGAGGGAGAAGAGGGGGAAGGAAAGAAGGAAGGAAGGGAGGGAGGGAGGGAGGCAAGAGCTAAACTTGGGGGAAACAGAGAAACAATGGGAAGTCAGAAACAGAAAACCCCTAAAGAGGAAAGCAGGAAGAACACATTGTAAGCAGCCCCACACAGCTAAAGACATCATCGGTCTAAATGCCACTCTGCAAAGTCCCCACAGCCACCACTATGACCTCCACTTTCTCCAGGGAATCTGAGAAAGCTATAAAACTGCAACATTAGGATATGAGGACACCAGTCTTTGGGAAAAGGGATCATCAGCAAACAAATATCTTACAGATCTTTTGCTAAATGAATGTTTCCCAGAGCTAAGAGAAGAGAGGTGACAGAGACTTCCAGAGGCAGCGAAGGGTCAGAAAGGCCCTCGGTGGAAGCGCGGCTCACGCCTCCCAGGGCGCGTGCAGGCAAGTGCTTCCTCCGCCATCGCAGACCCCCAGCACCCAGAGGGGCTCTGCTTTATCATCACAGAGCACACAGGAAGAATCCTTTCAGGGGTACGCAGAGTCACCTCAACCCCCTCGTCGCACTCTCTCACTAACGGATAACTATGAAAAGGACAGCAAGGTCCAATCTAAGCAAAGGTGAGAAATGAGCCAACACTTCCTCTGAGTCAAAGGTATCACCGGGAACAAAAATGGCACTTATCTCCGCTAAAAGACACAATTTAACAGCATGAACACTTACACACAACCCTGGACATTTACAGAAACTGTTCAAGTGTACTTACAATGGCTGAATTTTACTCCAAAAAGCTCTTAAAAATACATCGATACCTAATAAAGGCACCAAATGTCATTAAGTGTATACCACATATGAAAGTTAAATCCAGCTATGAGGACTCCTAAAGAAGCTTTCAGTAACTCTTTAAATAAGCTGCTTACAACTGACCACTTTGTAACAATTTTGTACCTACTTTGTAATAATTTTGTAAGAAGGAAGAAAAGTATTATGAGCATGAGAAACTCTTTTCCCTCCTCCCTGGACTGCTCTAATCTTGAGATTCAAGTTCATGATTTTGTTCCAACCACATTTCCAAGAATAATTACCTGCTCCTCCCATCACAATGCCTAATCTCCAGCCATGATGACTGTCTCCTCCCCCAGAAGACACTTTCTCTTCATCCCCAGATGACAACATTCTACTTTTCCTTTTTTGGGAATCTCCAATTTCACATTCTTCCAAACCCGTCTCTGATTATCCCAAATAGCCACTCTTGGAGAACTCCACAGTAACCGCTATTACTCTGTGGCTCAGTACCGTCCTCCTAGGCCCTGAGCTGCTCACAGGAGGGCCCTGTCTTACCTATCTGTATATCGCTAGAAGCTTCCAGAAGCACCTCACACATACTAGGTGCTCAATCATTACTTGTCATGTGGAATAACGAATGTTTCCCTTTGGCGTGTGGGGAGCAAAAGCTGTCCTGGCCTCATTCTCCAAAGCCATTCCCACTGGTACGGTGTTGATCACTGACACGCACCTGCCATCAGGATCCTCGCTCCCACCTGCTCAGAGGGATGTGGCACTGTCACAGTGAGCAGAGGCTCCCAGCAACCCCGACCACAGAGAGGAAAATACTCAGCGTGTTCTCCTCCTTCTCCCCCTTCCACATTCTCTGCTCCTCTCCTTCCTAGTCCACTCCACCCCACTCCTCCTCTACCTCTTCTGCCGTTTTCATCCCCTTTTTCATTTGTCCTCCACTCCTACCAAAATCAAAACAGAGGACAGGCTGCTCGTCGCCACCAGGCTGTGGTTCAGCACAGTCATGGCCCTCGAGACCACACACACCTGTCATGTCTCATGGGGAAAAATGCAGAGACCCTGACCAAGCGGGCCACCGTCACGGGACATGACCCTTGAAATCAGTCTACCTGTCAGGCATGCCCTCAGGTGGGCGCCAGCTCCACGCGGCCACAGCAGCCATGCAACTGCAAGGGAAGCTGCTGGCCAGTCTGCTAGCAACCCAGGCTGCGGTGGGGAGTAGACCAAAGGCTGAGACTGGATTCAGAGGATATTTAGTCACTCAACTCTTCTTTCCTCGGGACCCAAGTAGCATTTACAGGGAGCTATGAGAGCAAAGAGTCACTTTACTTTTCTTTCCTCGGGACCCAAGGAGCATTTACAGGGACCTAGGAGAGCAAAGTGCAGTCTCCTTTCAAGGAAAAGTAAGAAGAGTAAATGAGTAAGAAATTGCAAGGGTTGCCCTTACACAGTTGCCCAACTCATTGCTTGAATTAAACAAAAAAGTATTTTGTTTAAACTATGTCATCCATGCACCTACTGGGTTATGGTAGGACAAAGATCCTACCAAGAACTTCCAAGGCTTGTTTAGTTCTTGTATTTGTTCTAATATTTATTCTCCTTGTGACTGCTGACTAATATGCATCATCCCGTGCCTGCCTCTGACGTACTAGGCAGGGGCTGAGTGTTCTGCAGGGACTAATGCATTTACATCTGAACAACAGCCCAATGAAGCAGGTTTAACTAAGCTCCTTGTTTAATGGGTGAGGTAGCAGACGATTAGAAAGGATAAATAACTGTCCTGAGAACTCGCAGGAGGTAAGCGTAGGAGTGCTACCTGGGAGTTAACTGAGCCCAGCGCCTCTGCTCTTAACCATGAAGCTCCAAGCCTCACAGGCACTGCACACAAGCTCCTTAGAAAGATCGCCCACCCCACAGAGGCAGCAGGAAGCTGGGCCTTACCAGTTGTGATCAGATAGGCATCGGGGACTGTGATATCACAAACATATGGCGGCTTGGCGGTGGCCAGTGTTGGTGTGTCGACTGTTGCTTCGAGAGTGAAGGCGGTCACGGGACGCAGGGACGGCAGGGGAGGAGCAGCACTGCTCTCTGGGGGGCTCTGACTTGCGGCGTCGCTCATCAGGGTGGAGTCGAGGGGACCACCAGTGGCAGCACCAGTGCTGGTTGTGCTCACTTCCGTGGAGGTGTTCAGTGGCACCTCGGTGGGTGTGAGTGATAGGCCCACGACGGTCAGCTCTGTGGGCAGAGGGAAGGGGGTTGCTTCAGAAACAAACGAGGATCCTGATGGCAGGTACGCGTCAGTGATTAACACCGTACCAGTGGGAATGGCTTTGGAGAAAGAGTCCAGGACAGACACGTGACCGTCTAGAGCACTGATTTGGTCGTCAGGAGGTGTCAGAGTTGAGAACAAAGAAGACTCAGTTAAAATGGGTGTTGTGTGGACAGTGGTCAATGGTGATGTTGCTTGAATCGCGGCAGTCAAAATGTCAAAAGACTCAGAGCTGGGGGGCACCAGTGCGGTGACTGCGGATTCATGGGAAATGAGTGAAGACTCAAGATAGGAGGTAGTTTCAGTGAAAGCTGAGGTAAAATGAGCTTCTGAATCCGTCAGTGAAACCATAGACGCTTCAACAAACTTGAGAGACTCAGAAGGGAAGCTTGACCATGGTGACACCTCAGAACGGCTAGGTAGCAAAGTGATGGTGTTTAAAGGCAGCTCGGAACTTGGCTGGAGCTGCGAAAACTCAAGATTTGTGGAACTGGGAAGAGACAGCTGAGATGACTGCAGATCACTAGAGTCAAACAATGTAAATGTCTCAACCAAGGTAGAAAAAGACTGAGATGTGAAGGGGAACAAGTCACTCGGCATCAGAGACAGAGACGCAGGCGCTTCCGAAGGCGAAGAGATGGAGCCACTGAGTTCCAGCGGGGGTGTTGAGAAAAAGCTGGATGCAAAATCCAAAGCACCTCCGGGTTTATGCTCAGAAAAACTGGAACGTTCTTGGTCAGAGAAAAGTGAAGACTCCACTGAAGGAACCAGACTATAAGGCGTAAAAACACTCGGGTCTCTGATGGCAAGCGACGGTGTGTTTTTGTTTGCTATGACAGAGAAAGATGAGTCAAGAAGAATGCTGGTGATGACTGAGAAAAATGCAGTGGTCACGCTGGATGGCGTCACTTGGGTTTCAGCAACAGACAAGGAGCCAGCAGTAGAATCAAGTGATGCCGGCACAGACAGGCGACTGTGGGCAGGGAGAACCTGTGTGATTGTAACACTACTCATATCCACCTCGGCAGAAATGCCAACACTCGTCTCTGAGATTTCCATGGATCTAGAAGAAAGTGGGACCATAGGTCTGGAGGGGAAAAGCGTATTAAATACTTGAGGATCTTCTTCAAATTCAGAGAAGTCTGCTACGACGCTACTCACTAGAGAGATGCTGCTTTCTTCCAGCACAGTCATGGACAGAGTCTCGGCACCATCCCCTGATCCCACGTCTTTCTCCATGAGGCTCGTGGCCACAACTTGCTGAGGTGAAGGCACAGTGCAGGCCGCGCACCAAGTGTATGGTCTGAATGAGGACACTGGGCTCAGGATATGAGTGTTGTCCACAGGACCGGGGAGGGCTGAATTGCTATGCAATTCGGATGTTTTGCTGGAGTCGCTAGGGAGAAAGGGGTTAGATGAAACATCAGTTGGTGAAGCAGAGAAGGACACAAATGCAAGAGGAGTTGAAAGCAATGGAGAATGTGTCCTGCTGAATGCAAGGGCTGCGTGCGATGCAGTCACAGTAGGGTATGTTCTTGGAGAGATGGTTTCTTGTAGGCTTTTACTCAACACGGTGGTCACATCGGTGTATCTGTCCGCACTTGTGGCCCAAACCTCCTCTGGAGGCTGTGAGACCTCCCCCAAGGAGGGAAACGGTATAGTAATGCCATCGCCTAATGGCTGTGGCATTAAAGACCGGGAGCTAAAAAAAAGGGTGGTTTCCACACCCTCTGTTAGGGAAGCCACAATCTCTGGCAGAGTCCTGCTTGATAAATGACTGTAAGCATCAGTAGGATAAAGCACCAAATTCCTGCCAGGAGTTGGAACGATGCCCTCAGAGGTGCGAAAAGCTGACCGAAAGGTGTGGAAATGACTGGCGGACTCAGCATATGCCGCTGGTTGTCGCGTTGTGTTCTGCCAGCCCGATGTCACTTCTTCATCTTGTAAAGAAACCATGGGTAATGATGGAGTGAGCACAGGTTCTAACACTTCCCCGGGCAGCCCTGGTGGGCTGACTGTGATATACTGTATTGGAGAAACCATCCGTGGAGTGGTCCAGTGGGTATCTGGCAGAAAGTTATCCATCTCATCGTCATCGACAGCCACCTCATTACTCGTCACTGACATGTAAGTTGCCACAAAGATGCTGTGATCTGCTGTACTTTCAGTCTGTTTTCCTTGGTTAAAAAAGGCTGTATCAAAAGTAGTGGCAGATGGCGGGGCTGTGACATGGAGAGGACTGCTGTGCTGGGACCCGGGAGCAGTTTCTGTTAAGGCCACTTGTGCAGCGCTGTGCCCGGTGCTTTTCTTCAGCACGAGCTCCATGGAGTATAAAGAAAGGTTGTGCTGTTCCGGAGAGAGCTCATCTATCAAGAAAATCAGAGCTGGGTTAGTGCAATGCATTGGAAGTCACACAGCTAACGTTTTGTTTCAGGCATGAGAATTTACTCATTCAACAAACATCCATTCACCATAAATATCCATGAATCACCGTCAGAAGTTAAACAGCTAGTTGGAAACCAGAAATGGACAGAATTACCATCAGGACAATATCTGCAAATATTCCTAAACTTGGGCACTGTTTTTACCTAAGCTGTGTATGTGTGGGGGTGGGGACGGCATATTTACATAGCTTTTCCCACAGAACCGTAGGATACTGGAAACAGAGGAGGCTGTTTAGTCCATTTTCTCTCATTTATGACATAAGGAAAGAAAGGTTTCCAGAAGGTAAATAAATCAATTATAAGACCACCCAGACAGAGTGGAGTTGGAATCTGAATATAAGGCTTCCTTGACTCCAAAGCCTGTGTGTTTTCTCTTCGGTGATAGGAGCTGGCTGCTATGAGAAATGAACACGACAACTCATTGCATCTCTCCCTACCCAAGTAAGAGAGCTCCCCAGTTCCTCAGCTGTGCTCCCCAACACAGTTGCTGAGGCTTCCACACGAAGGCCCCAGGCTTCCTGCAGCCTCAGCTTTCACCATTTCCTGCCCCACTCTCAGGCCTTCCCAGCTATGCTCTGGCACCTGCAGTGCCCCAAACCCAAACACTCTCTGGCCTCCATGGCTGGGCACATTCTCACCCCCACCTGGAATGCCCCTCCCCAGCTCTCTCTATGGATGGCTCCTCTCACCCCCGCCTGGAATGCCCTATCCTGGCTCTCTATATGGATGGCTCCTCTCACCCCCGCCTGGAATGCCCTTCCCCAGCTCTCTATAAGGATGGCTCCTTCTGGCCCTTCAGATGCAGCACAGATATGAGCTTCATCCTCGATGCTCTGAAGCTGGATTCGCGCCTCTCCCTAGGCTTCTCCCTGTCCTTAGCATGCCCACTGAAATGAACTATCTGATCACTAGATTCTGGGCTTCCTAAGGACAGGCATTGTTTACCTGTCTCCCCAGTGCCTAGCACAGTAAATGATCTATAGTAGGAGCTCAACTGACATCAGTTTGATTGATGGATGAATGAATGAATGAATGAATGGAATCCAAGGATACCAACTTCTGACAGGAGCCAACATTATCCCATCATCCATTCAAACTTTTGTATTCCTTTACTTGTGACTGCTGTCATTATCATTTAGTAAGTTGAGGCCTCTCCACCAGTAATTCAGGTATAACGTAGCCTAGAGAAACAGGACAAGTGATAGCCCAGCCACTGATGAACAGGGCCCAGGGACGGTCCCTCCGCAGCCCAGGCTGGGAACTGAGCAACTATCAAAATCCATAACAACACCTCGTTTCTCTAATCCCAACAGTCTATCAGAACATACCTGTGTGAAACGGTATAAGGATAGTCTTGAACTCACTCTCTTTTTTTAAGTAAGTCATTTCTATTCTATTTCTAGCAATACGGCAGACTAGAGATCTTGAAACTCTCTACTTCAGAACATTTAAGATTGCTTAATAAATGTTTAAAAACCATCTTCTACGTGACTGGATGGCCTGCAAGACAGTAAGGGGAACGTGCTGAATCCAGGAATAAAACAGGAGCTGCACAAGGGCAGTGACTGGGGACCCGAGGCAGGTACTGGACCAGCTGGCCTGCTGTTTAGGCCACAACGGAGCTGAGGGACAAGTGTTAGCCTAGATAAGGAAATAACCCAACTGAAGACCATTTTCCAAAAGTGGAGCCCCAGGAAGTGTCATAATCTCAGGGAAAGAGTGAGTTAGGAAGAAAAATATCCACTTTTCAGAAGACAGCAAAAACAAGTATCGGCTTCTAATAGTGTCCAACTTGAGAACACCTTGGACTGACTTTCTCTTTTCCCTGTTGAACTCTCCTAAGTCTTTCACTTCTGTTCCTCAGGATCATGTCCTAGAATAAAATATGCACATAAACCCATGTCTCAGACTTTGCTTTCTGGGGGAAAACCCAGGTTAAGACACTGCTATGGCTTATGTATTATGTGCTCCCAATATTCCTATGTTGAAATCCCAGGATCTCACAATATGACCATATTCAGAAACAGGGTCAGTGTAGATGTAATTGGCTGAGATGCGGTCATACTGAAGTAGGGTGGGTCCCTCATCTAATATACTGGTGACTGTATAAAAGGTGGAAATTTGGGCCAGGCGCGGTGGCTCAGGCCTGTAATCCCAGCACTTTGGGAGGCCGAGGAGGGCGGATCCTGAGGTCAGGAGTTCGAGTCCAGCCTGGCCAACATGGCAAAACCCCATCTCCACTAAAAATACAAAAATTAGCCGGGTGGGGTGGCACACACTTGTCATCCCAGCTACTCAGGAGGCTGAGGCAAGAGAATCGCTTGAACCCAGGAGGCGGAGGGTTCAGTGAGCCGAGATCACACCACTGCACTCCAGCCTGGGAGACAAAGTGAGACTTCGTCTCAAAAAAAAATAAAAATAAAAAAAGGCAGAAATTTGGACACAGACATACACAGAAGGAGAACACCAGGTGAAGATGAAGGCAGAGATCATGACGATGCATCTACAAGTCAAGGAACAGCAAAGATTGACAGCAAATCACCGGCAGCTAGGGGACAGCCCTGAAGCAGATTCTCCCTCATAGGCTTCAGAAGGAAGCCACCCTTGAACTTGGACTTCTAGCCTCCAGAACGGTGAGACAATCAATTTTCTGCTGTTTAAGCCAAACAAGGGAAAAGTATATGTCTCAGCTCTGACTTTGTATAGCTATTGTACGAAACATCGTCCAAGTGTGGAACCTATACTACTTGTATAGTCCTAAGAACTGTATGCTTAGAGTCATAATTTAAAGTGGACCAGGTCTCCAGCGCCTGTCAGAAACTAACATAAATCACACCCAGAAGAACACACTCACAGTCTGGTTTCAAAGTATTCCTGCAGCTAGAGTTGCAGAGCACAGAAGTAAAAATTATAAAATACGTCGGAAAGCAAAGTACCATGAACAAAAGTCAAGAGAAATCCCATGAAGAAAGTATTTTTTAAAAAGGCCAACTAAATTGAATCAGATCTATAAAGACTTTAGATATTGGAATTATAAGACCCATTTTTTAAGGTTATATTTAATTCATTTAAAATAATAAAGACTGAAAACATGAGTAACGAGCAAGAGACTATAAAAGTTGGCCAGAAATATTTTTAAAACATTTAGAAATAAAAGTTTTATAATTAATAAATTTTAAACTCAATATACATGTAAAACAGCAATTTAGACAGAGCTGAAGCAAGATTTAGTGAACTGGGGGACAGGTCTGAAGAAATTACTCAGAAAAGGACACAGGGAAACAAAGAAATGTGAAATATTAAAAAAAGAAGTTAAGAGACACAGAAGACAGAATAAGACAGTCCAACATACATTTGATCAAAGTTTTAGGAAAAAAATAAAATAGAATAGGGTAGATACAATATTCAAATACACAGTGCTAAGAATTTGCCAAAATTAGTAAGAGAAACGAACCATTCAATTCAGAAAGACCAAAAAATCCCAAGGAGGGTGAATTAAAAAAAAAAAAAAAAACCCAAACCTATACACATGATGATACCATAGACCAAAGACAAAAGAGAAATTGTAAAAGCAGTCAGAGAAAAAGGAAACAGCAACTAAACCTAAGCAAAAATAACTGCCTGACAGAATTAGAAGCCCGGTGACAATGAAACAAAATCCTCAAGTGCTGAGAGAAACTCTCTGACATCTCAGAGGTGAATAACCAGGAAGAATCTCTATCAAGACATTTTCAGCTTAACAGTGGTTATACCAAAAGAAGACCCACAGTAAATGAGCTTCTAAATAAGGGTAACCTTCAAAAAGAAAGGTTATTGTCTCAGCAGGAAGATCTGAGAACAGAGAATAAATGATAAACATACGGCCAGACGTGGTGGCTCACACCTGTAATCCCAGCACTTTGGGAGGCCAAGGCAGGTGGATCACCTGAGGTCAGGAGTTCGAGACCAGCCTGGCCAACATGGTGAAACCCTGTCTCTACTAAAAATAAAAAATTAGCTGGGTGTGGTGGCATGCACCTGTAGTCCCAGCCACTCGAGAGGCTGAGGCAGGAGAATCACATGAACCCGGGAGGTGGAGAATGCGGTGAGCTGAGATTGTGCCATTGCACTCCAGCCTGGGCAACAGAGCAAGACTCCATTTCAAAAAGAAAAAAAAAAGATAAATATATGGTTAAATCTAAACAAATACTGATGGTATAAATGAACAGTAATACTCCTATGTAATTTATGAGTTTACAAAAGACATATTATACGGAATTAAAAGTTATGCATAGAAGCTATAAGAGGGACAGGGACAGCCAGAGGTATTGTTGACTCACTAGCAGAGATGGAGATCAAGAGTTAAGACAAAATTCTGTGAATAGATTTTTGTTTCTACATACCAAAATTTGTAAATAATATTAAGTGCCATAGATAAAATATTTCTAGCTGGTTCTCCTAGCATCTGAAAGTCACCAACTTAAACCATATATAAAATGCTTAAAGGGTTATATTCCTTTCTCTATCATGAATTTTTAAAATGAATAAATAATACAAGGATTTTTTTAATCGATATTTTAAGTTGTTTCATAGCAATATTATACAGCATTTGTTGTCTTCCATACAACCTGGCTGTAGGATTCCTTGCCTAAGTGCTTGTGTTACTTACCTGTCACATCCCAAGCACAGGTAAAAGAAAACACAATACTTATTATGACCACAGTAAAATAGCAGCTGTTCTTTTCTTTTTTTTTGATGTTCTTTTCTACAATGAAGGCTTACAAGTTATAAATGTAAGAAGTAATAAAATCACGGTTCTGTCAAATTGTGTATCATATAAATCTGAATGTTTTCCTAAGGATAAATCATTTTATGTGTCTGTTTTAAAACTGCTATGATATAATTTGTTTTGAAATATTACATCTGAACAAGGAGCAAGTTCCCTTTTAAAACAAATCACAAATGCATTTGGAAGTGAACTGAAAGATTGCAAGAGATAAAATAACCAAGAAGAGCAACGTTTAATGGCTAATTTATGAACCTGGGTATCTGATGCAAGCTAGAATTAAATCAACTAGGCCTTCTAAGGACAGGGAACGGGGAAGGCAAAGTGGCCAAAGGGACAAAAAAATTCTCCTGACTAGAAAATGACGGGAACAAAAACTTCGTATTAAGAAATGGAAGGCATGCCAAGCTGGGATGCTTTTTTTTCTTTCTTTCTCTCTGCCAAGCCCCAGGAGGGACAAAGCAGCTGCAATGCCAAAGGGAATCACTTCTGCAGTTAACTCAGGAGGAGACCAGAAAACCCAGGCGAGTCTCTCTCACAGCATAAAAGGCGTCAGGGACTCTAATTTCAAGCCCTGGAGATCAATTTTCAAGCTCTAAAGCATAGGTTCACAAAAGAGAGAAAGGTTCTCTCTTGGATGACAGAGAAAGGAAAGGGGTTGGGGTGAGACGGGTGCTTCTCAGACTGTGACGTCCGCCTGAATGACGCTGGACCCTGGACTCCTGCACTGCTCCCAGCTGACCCGGGCGTGCCACCCACTCCAAGTAGCCAGTGCTGAGGCCTCTTCTCCATTTAGGCAGCAAACCCTTGTCACTGGGAGCCTACCAGGCACCTGCACCTCACCCTGGCCAGGTTCTGGCCATGCTGGACGTCACAGCAGGAAACTGCCCTGTGCTCTCACCGCCAGGCCACACCAATTCCATGATTATACAGTAGGGAGGAAGAGGCCCAGCTGTCTCCAACACTTGTCTGTTTCAGACTCTCACAAGCAAGACGAAGTGGTACCCTTACATTTTTTTTAAGTCATGTTTTTCTATCTGGAAATCTCCCTGAACCATAGTAGTCAATCATGGAATTATGTACTTTTCAAGCTTAATAGATCCTTTAAGACCTAGGCCAATCCCTCATGGTGCAAATAAAGCTCAAAATAGCACCCCGGGGGGCCAACACAGGAAGAGGCAGGTTCCTGCCTTCCCAGGGGCTGAAGGCTCTTCATACCACACCGTGTTTTGTCAAATCAAGCCACCAAATTAAAGTTGTTGGCAAGGAAATTTAGTTAAAAAACATGCTAAATGGCCAGGTGCTAGTGGCTCACCCCTATAATCCAAGCATTCTGGTAGGCCGAAGCAGGAGGCGGGAGGCAAGCGAATGGTTTGAGCCCTGGAGTTCGCCAGTCTGGGCAACGTGGTGAAACCCCATCTCTACAAAAAATCAAAAATTAGCTGAGCATAGTGGCAACCACCTGTAGTCCCAGCTACTTGAGAGGCTGAGGTGGCAGGATCACTTGAGCCCAGGAGGTGGAGGTTGCAGTGAGCTGAGACTGTGCCACTGCACTCCAGCCTGGGCAACAGAGCCAGACCCTGTCTCGAAAAGAAAAAAAAAAAAAAAGACTAAACTATGTTAGAGTACAATTAGGTTGAAAGCACTTGCTAAATTCTGTTACTAAAACTTATGGGCAGGCACACGTTTTGGACTCTGAAGCCCCGCAGTCCACCTGGGGACAGCTCACAGCTGCAGGCATAGATGCTGGGAAAACACCTCCTCCTCTGAGGGCTGGCCTGGGAGGCCCAAGGGACAGCAGTGTCAAGTGTCTCTAAAGAGCTTTTATCCAGACAGAAACATTACTTTTGCTTCTTTGCTAAATTGTGGAGTTTCTAAAACATGATGAGTCATCTCAAGTCTCTGTGGCTATGAAATCTACTACAAAACAAGGGCTCCTGGCCCCCAGGATTTCTAAGAGTTTACAAACAAAAGCAGTTGATCATTAAACCACTCCCCAACTTCGCAAATCTCCAGCAACTTTTTCCTTTTTCTTTTTCTTTTTCTTTTTTTTTTTTTGAGACACGTTTTGTTGTGTCACCCAGGCTGGAGTGCAGAGGTGCAATCTCGGCTCACTGCAACCTCTGCCTCTTAGGTTCACACGATTTGTGCCTCAGCCTCCAGAGCAGCTGAGATTCCAGGCGCCCACCACCACACCCAGCCACTTTTTGTATTTTTGGTAGACATGGGGTTTCACCATGTTGGCCAGACTGGCCTCAAACTCCCTACCTCAAGTGATCTGTCTGTCTCAGTCTCCCAAAGTGCTGGGATTACAGGCATGAGCCACCGCGCCTGGCCAACGTTTTATTCTTCTTCCAGTTCTCAGGTTGTCCTAGGCAGATTTTCAGTGCCGTTACAAAAACCATCCTTTCCCCTTCTCCACGTTCCATTTATCTTCCTGGTTTAGAAAAAAAGTGTCTTCCCCTAGTTTCTCCAATGCAAAATGTACACCAATATCTTCTACCAAGTTACCTCTCCAACTGGTACTGGTTTTATTATCAAATATTAAGTAGATAATACTATTTATAAATATATATATATTATGAAAATAATACAAGGAACACTTGAGTACCGATCATCCAGTTTAAGAAAAGTACTACCCTTACCAGTGATGCTCCAAGTGTAACCCTTCCCAACTCCCTTCCTTCCCACTGAGGTAGCCACTATTTTAAATTAGGCATTTCTCAAATCCATGCTATTCTTTATAGTCTGACCACATGTATGTAGCCCTAAAGAATACATTCTTCAGCTTTGTATGTTCTTAAACTTTATCAAAATGGAATCACATTGCACATAATCTACTGCAACTTATTTCTCTCCGTATTGGTTTTCTAATCTATGTCCTTTTTTGTACATAATTTCTTCATTTTCACTTCAACATGAATTCCACCATATGAACAGACCAAAATTTATCCATCTACAGTGGATGGAGGGTTGGACTACTGCCAATGTTTGTTATTACAAACATTTCTGATATGAACTTTCCTACCTGTTTTCTGGTGCACATATTTAAAGTGTGTGTTATGTACATGTGTGGATATGTATATATGCGTATGCATAAGAATGCAATTGGCTAGGCACAGTGGCTCACGCCTATAATCCCAGCACTTTGGGAGGCCGGGTGGGCAGATCACAAGGTCAAGAGATCGAGACCATCCTGGCCAACATAGTGAAACCCTGTCTCTACTAAAAATACAAAAATTAGCTGGGTGTGGTGGCGCATGCCAGTAGTCCCAGCTACTCCGGAGGCTGAGGCAGGAGAATCACTTGAACCTAGGAGGCAGAAGTTGCAGTGAGCCGAGACTGTGCCACTGCACTCCAGCCTGGCAATACAGCAAGACTTCGTCTTTAAAAAAAAAAAAAAAAAAGAATTCAATTGCAGATCAGAGGATATGTTCACCTGTAACTTCATTAAATTTCTCAAAGTCGTTGAACCAATCTGTGTTCCCATGAGCAATATATGAGAGCTTGATGGCCACAAATCCTCACTATGACTTGATAGCCCCAGATGTCCACATGTTTACCAATCTGGCTGGTGTGAAACCTTGTAGTTTTAATTTGCATTTCCCTGATTAAAATAGATGGATCACCTTTTCAATATCTGCGGGCCACTCATGTTGCCTCTGCTATTATTTTGTCTTTTTTTTTTTTTGAGACAGAGTCTCGCTCTGTTGCCCAGGCTGGAGTGCAGTGCTGAGATCTCGGCTCACTGCAAGCTCCACCTCCCGGGTTCACGCCATTCTCCTGCCTCAGCCTCCCGAGTAGCTGGGACTACAGGTGCCCACCACCAAGCCCGGCTAATTTTTTTGTATTTTTAGTAGAGATGCGGTTTCACAGTGTTAGCCAGGATGGTCTCAATCTCCTGAACTCGTGATCCGCCCGCCTTGGCCTCCGAAAGTGCTGGGATTACAGGCGTAAGCCACCACGCCCGGCCTACTATTGTCTTTTCAATCCTACTGCCCATTTTTCTTTTGGGTTGTCTGTCTTTTTCTTTCTGATTTAAAGGCATTCTTTTTTTGAGATGGAGTCTCACTCTGTTGCCCAGGCTGGAGTGCGGTAGCACAATCTCGGCTTACTGCAACCTCTGCCTCCCAGGTTCAAGCAATTCTCCTGCCTCGGCCTCCCAAGTAGCTGGGACTACAGGCACGTGCCACCACGCCCAGCTAATTTTTGTATTTTTAATAGACACAGTGTTTCACCATGTTGGCCAGGCTGGTCTCTAACTCCTGACCTCAGGTGATCCACCCGCCTCAGCCTCCCATGGTGCTGGGATTATAGGCATGAGCCACCACGCCCAGCCTAAAGGCATTCTTGATGTATAAATATACCTTTGAGATTTGCAGGTTTGGTCCTGGACAAACTTAATAAAGCGAATATCACAATAAAGCAAGTCACACTAATTTTTTGGTTTCCCAGTGCATATAAAAGTTACGTTTATACTATACTGTAGTCTATTAAGTACACAATAGCATTATGTCTTTTAAAAAAATGTACATCTCCTAATGCTATCCCTCTAATGTAAATGACAAGTTAATGGGTGTAGCACACCAACATGGCACATATATACATATGTAACAAACCTGCACGTTGTGCACATGTACCCTAGAACCTAAAGTATAATAAAAAATATATTTAAAAAAATGTACACACCTTAACTAAAAATATTTCATTGTTTAAAATGCTAACAATTATCTAAGCCTTCAGCGAGTTGCAATCGTTTTGTTGGTGGTGTTTTCTCTCAGTGTTGACGGCTGCTGGCTGATGAGGGTGGGTGGGTGATGAAGGTTAGGGTGGCTGTATCTTAAGACAATGACGTTTGCCTCATCAATTGATGCTTCATTTCATGAAAGACTTCTCTGTAGCCTGTGATGCTGTTTGATAGCATTTGGCCCACAGTAGAACTTCCTTCAAAATTGGAGTGAATCCTCTCAAACTCTGCCAACTGTTTTATCAACTAGGTTTATGGAATATTCTACATCCTTTGTTGTCATTTCAACAATATTCACAGCATCTTCACCAGCACTAGATTCCATCTCAAGAAACGACTTTCTTTGCTCATCCATAAGAAGTGACTCCTCGTCTGTTTAAGTTTGACCATGAGATTGCTGCAACTCGTCATGTCTTCTGGCTCTGCTTCTAATTCAGGTTCTCCACTCCATCTGCAGTGACTTCCTCCACTGAAGTCTCGAACGCCTCAAAGTCATCCATGAGGTTTCGCATCAACTTCTTCCAAACTTCTGTTAATGTTGATATTTTGGCCGTCTCTCATAAATCACTAATATTCTTAATGGCATCTAGAATGGTGAACCCTTTCCAGAATGTTTTTGATGCACTTTTCTTAGACCCATGAGAGAAATCACTAACTATGGCAGCTATATAGCCTTATGAAATATATTTCTTTTATCTTTTTGTTTGTTTTGTTTTGTTTTTTAAGACAGTGTCTTGCTCTGTTTCCCAAGCTGGGGTACAATGGTACAATTATAGCTCACAGCACCCTTGAACTCCTGGGCTCAAGCAATCCCCCACAGCTTAGCCTCCCAAACAGCTGGGACCATAAGCATGTGCCACTATGCCCAGCTAATTTATTTTATCTTTCTTTTGTAGAGATAAGGTCTCACTATGTTGCCCAGGTTAGTCTCAAACTCCTGGCCTCAAGCAATCCTCCTGCCTCGGCCTCCCAAAGTAAGCCACCACACCCAGCCATGAAATGTATTTCTTATATAGTAAGACTTGAAAGTCAAAATTACCCTTCATCCATGGGTTGCAGAATGGATGTGTGTTAACAGGCATGAAAGCAACTTTAATCTCCTTGTCCATCTTGATAAGAGTTCTTGGGTGACTAGGTCCATTGTCAATGAGCAGTAATAGTTTGAAAGGAATCTTTTGTTCTGAGCGGTAGGTCTCAACAGTGGCCTTAAGTTAGTCAGTAAATCATGCTTTACACAGATGTGCCGTCATCCAGGCTGTGTTGTTTCACTTACAGAGTGCAAGCAGAGCCGACTTAGCATAATTCTTAAGGGCCCCAGATTTTTCAGAATGGTCCATGAGCACTGGCTTCAACTTCAAGTCACTAGCTTCATTGGCCCCTAACAAAAGAGTCAGCCATCCTTTGAAGCTCTGAAGCCAAGCATTGACTTCTCTAGCTGTGAAAGTCCTAGATGACATCTTCTCCTAGAAGGCTGCTTCATCTACACTGAAAATTGTTGTTTAGTCTAACTGCCTTCACCAATGATCTTACCTAAATCCTCCGGATAATTTGCTGTTATACCTTGTACTTCTACGTACGGAGAGAGCTTCTTTCCTTAAATCTCATGAACCAACCTCTGCTAGCTTCGAACTTCTCTTCTGCAGCTTCCTTACCTTTTTCAGCCTTTAGAGGATCAAACAGAGTTAAAGCCTTGCTCTGGATTAGGCTTTGGCTTACGGGAATGTTGCAGCTGATTTAATCTATCCAGACCACTCACGCTTTCTCCATATCAGCAACAAGGCTGTTTTGCCTTCTTATTATTCATGTGTCCGTTATGGTACTATTTTAATTTCCTTCAAGAACTTCTCCTTTGCATTCACAACTTGGCGATCTATTTGTTGCAAGAGGTCAGCTTTCAGGCTCCCTTGGCTTTTGACGTGTCTTCCTCACGTAATCATTTCTAGCTTTTCACTGCAAGCAAGACACATGCAACTCTTCCTTTCACGTGAGCACCTAGAGGCCAATGCAGGGTTATCAACTGGACTAATTTCAAAATTCTTGTGTCTCGAGATGGCGAGCCCTCAGGAGAGGGAGAGAGACAGGAGAACGACTGGTGAGTGGAGCAGTTAGGACACGCACATTTATTTATTTATTTAACTTTTTTTTATACGTTAAGTTTTAGGGTACATGTGCACAACGTGCAGGTTTATTACATATGTATACATGTGCCATGTTGGTGTGCTGCACCCATTAACTCCTCATTTACATCAGGTGTATCTCCTAATGCTATCCCTCCCCCCTCCCCCCACCCCACAACAGGCCCCGGTGTGTGATGTTCCCCTTCCTGTGTCCAAGTGTTCTCATTGTTCAATTCCCACCTACGAGTGACAACATGCAGTGTTTGGTTTTTTGTCCTTCTGATAGTTTGCTGAGAATGATGGTTTCCAGCTTCATCCATGTCCCTACAAAGGACATGAACTCATCATTTTTTATGGCTGCATAGTATTCCATGGTGTATATGTGCCACATTTTCTTAATCCAGTCTATCATTGTTAGACATTTGAGTTGGTTCCAAGTCTTTGCTATTGTGAATAGTGCCGCAATAAACATACGTGTGCATGTGTCTTTATAACGCATGATTTATAATCCTTTGGGTATATACCCAGTAATGGGATGGTTGGGTCAAATGGTATTTCTAGTTCTAGATCTGTGAGGAATCGCCACACTGTCTTCCACAATGCTTGAACTAGTTTATAGTCCCACCAATAGTGTAAAAGTGTTCCTGTTTCTCCACATCCTCTCCAGCACCTGTTGTTTCCTGACTTTTTAATGATCGCTGTTCTAACTGGTGTGAGATGGTATCTCATTGTGGTTTTGATTTGCATTTCTGCATAAATATCTTCTTTTGAGAAGTGTCTGTTCTTATCCTTTGCCCACTTGTTGATGGGGTTGTTTGTTTTTGTCTTGCAAATTTCTTTGAGTTCTTTGTAGATTCTGGATATTAGCCCTTTGTCAGATGAGTAGTTTGCAAAACTTTTCTCCCATTCTGTAGATTGCCTGTTCACTGTGATGGTAGTTTCTTTTGCTATGCAGAAGCGCTTTAATTAGATCCCATTTGTCAATTTTGGCTTTTGTTGCCATTGCTTTTGGTGTTTTAGACATGAAGTCCTTGCCCATGCTTATAGGACACGCACATTTATTAAGTTTGCCTTTGTATATGGGCAGAGTTTGCAGCACTCCGGAACAAATTACAATAGTGACATCCAAGATGACTGATCACAGATCACCATAACAGATATAATAAATAATGAAAATGTCAGAAATGTGAGAATTACCGAATTGTGACAGAGACACAAAGTGTCGATAGACTTACCTAAGGAGGGCTGCCACGAGCCTTCCATCTGTAAAAAGCACAGTATCTGCAAAGTGCAATAAAATGGGGCAGGCGTACACCTGTGTTTTGGATCCTCATATCTTATGTCAGTTATAACTTCTCCAGTTCACGACTTGTTGTTTGATTTTTTTAATGGTGTCTTTGATGAACAGAAGGTCTCAATTTTGGCCAGGCGTGGTAGCTCATGCCTGTAATCTCAGCACTTTGGGAGGCCGAGGTGGGTGGATCACCTAAGGTCAGAAGTTCGAGACCAGCCCAGCCAACATGGCAAAAACCCATCTCTATTAAAAATACAAAAATTAGTCAGGCATGGTGGCAGGTGCCTGTAATCCCAGCTATTTGGGAGGCTGAGGCAGGAGAATCTCTTGAACTCAGGAGGCAGAGGTCGCAGTGAGCCGAGACTGCACCACTGCACTCCAGTCCGGGTAACAGAGCAAAAGTCCCGTCTCAAAAAAAAAAAAAGAAGGTCTCAATTTTACTATGGTCAAATTTATCAGTCTTTTGTTATTGTTTGAGATTCACGTGTATATATTTTAAGATGGAAGGTTTAAGAGATCGTTCTCGTCACTAAGACATTATGTTACTCTTCTATGTTGTCTTCTAATAGTTTTAAGGCTTTGTTTTTCACATTTAAGACCACGTGTTCCTGGAGGTGTGGGGGAGGGGGAGGCATGGGGTGTGTGTGTGTGCAGGAGATGTGAAGGCAGACAAGAGTGTCCTAACCCACTGTTACTGACAGTGTGGTCCACAAGCTTTTTGTTATGGGTCTGCAATGAGACAAGGTTCTTGAACCAGCATGGAAATCAACATACTGCCTTTTCAGAGAATAGGCCATGCTAAAATTAAAAATTAAAATTATAAAAACTAGACAGCATGCTCTATGAACAGTCAGTTCACAGGCTCGTGTAAGTTCTTTATTTTGTCTTAACTGGAAAACAAGAGTTTGCAGAGTGGCACATTCTGTAGCACTATGTGGGCAAAGGATGTGGGATCTGCACATGGTCTCAGGGTTGGAGGCAGAGGGGCAGTACTAGGAATGCAGCCCACTGGAGAACACAGAGAAGGCCAGCATGTCTGGAAAGGAACAGAAAAAAAAATATTTTTAAACTCTAAGGTAGAGTCAGAGAAATGTAGGAGACTCGACCATGCAAGGCTTGGAAGCCACAATACTGAGGACACTGAGCAAATGCAGTGAGAGGCCACTGAAGAAGCTATTTAAAAGCATGGGAATGACAGGATCTGAAAAATGGTTTTCAAAAATACCTCTTGCTGCTGTGTGCAGAACAGGCTAATGGGGGCAAGAGGAGATGTAGAGAGATCAGTTATGTGGGCACTGGAGTTGAACTTGAGATGACAGCGGCTTAGAGTGGTGTATTTAGCACTTTGCTCCTCAAGAGTGTGGTCGGCGGACCTTTAGCATCACCCGGGAGTGTTTTGGAAATGCAGCATCTCAGGCCCACTCAAGACCCTACGGAGTCAGAAACTGCTATTACCGTGACCCCCAGGTAATTCATGCACTCATTCAAGTCTGAGAAGCACTAGCCTGGGATTTACTTTAGGGAAATTCACATGGTGATATCAAGTATGCAAATGGATATCTGAGCCTGAGATAAACCTGCAAACGTGAAGAGGAGAAGCCAGGGAGACATGGGAAAACCAGGAACGGGAGGTGACAAGAAAACAGAAAATCGGTCGGTGCTGGGGAAGGGTCGCTGTGCTGAATGACCCCGAGAGACCAGGCACGTGCAGGCTGGAGAGGCCCTGCTGGCATGCACGTTTCTTGTGGTGGCAGAAACCAGGCTGACTAGTGAAGGGCAGATGAGGAAACAGGAGCTCCACGCAGTCAACTTCATGAGCAGTTTCACTGCATGAGGCAGGGAAGGGAGACGGCACCTGGAGGGTCTGGGGAAGTCACTTGGTTCTGAGATGAGAGAGAAGAATCACCGAGGAGCTGGTTAAAGACGCAAGTTTCTAAAAAGGCAAAGCAGCTAATGCAAAATGTTTCCTCTAATCATGAGGAGGCATCAGATAAACCCAGTACCAGGGATATTCTATAAAAGACCCGACTTTCAAAAATGCCAAGGTCATAAAAGGCAAGAAAAGACTGAGGAACTGAGCAGACTGAGGAGCCATGACAACTAAATGTGATGTGCAAGTCTGGACTGGACTCCAGAACAGAAGTAGAAGAACTGGTGAAACCCTGTAAAGTCTGTAGTTTCATTCATGGCATTGAACAAATGCAAACTTCATAACTGTGGTAACTCCACTATGATCATGTAAGATGTTATTATTAGGGGAAGCTGAATGAAGGGTATATGGGAACTCTGTGCATTAATTTTCCAACTTTATGTCTAAAATTCTTGCAAAATAGACCAGGCACGGTGGCTCATGCCTGTAATCCCAGCACTTTCAGAGGCCGGGGCAGGCGGATCACCTGAGGTCAGGAGTTCAAGACCAGCCTGGCCAACATGGTGAAACCCCATCTCTAATGAAAATACAAAAATTAGCCGGGCATGGTGGCATGTGCCTGTAATCCCAGCTACTCGGGAGGCTGAGGCAGGAGAATCACTTGAACCCAGGAAGGGGAGGTTGCAGTGAACTGAGATTGTGCCACTGTACTCTAGCCTGGGTGACAGAGTAAGACTCTGTCTCAAAAATAATAATAGTAAAATAAATAAAATACAATTCTTGCAAAATAAAAACAAAAATAACTCAGGTTCTCATCAGGAAGTAGTGTATGGGTTTTTGTTGTTGTCGTTCTTACTGTTGTTTTGGAACCTATAATTGGAACCAAAGGGTGACTCAAATGACATCAAAAGGGCGAGAGGACTGCTGATGGAGTAATGCAAAAGAAATGACAACACCAAAGACGAAGGACCAGCGAGGAGCCCACGGGGCTAAGAAGGAAGGAAGGAACGGAACCTGGAGAGAAAGTGGGCTTTGATCCTCCACAAGACACAGGGTACCTGAAGATTACTACCATGGAGGACAGACTGAGAGAGTGAGTCCAGAGACCAGGAAACTTTACAGATTTACTTGTGAGAATTTGTGGGAATTCTGGTTAGAGGGCTTCTCTGAATACAGTATTTCCTATTAAAAAAAAAAAAAAAAAAAACAAGTCCAGAACATCCACTGAAAATAGAGAGTGGTTGAGGGATGGGGCGGAGCACACCAGGAGAGCAGAGAATTCCTGAAAGACCTGGAGGGGCAGTGGGGAGGGAGCCGTCCACAGAAATGAGATAGGATGGCCGGGCTCTGCCCGAAACTACAAGACAGGTTTCCCATGTCCATGGGAGGAAAACCAGCTATTCCCAAATCAGTGTTTTAGGCTGTAGTTGGATATGGGGACTTAATCTCGCAACACAGAAAATATCAGCCTGGGAGTGAATGAAAAGTAACTGACTGCAGCTCATCCCCACTGTTCTAAGTTCACAAATATTCTTAAACTTCATTTTGAAGTCTTCCTTTGACATCCTTTGTTTCTTGACTTTTATTAGGTCACAGACAACATGAAAATGTTTGAATTGCCATATGTCACATCTTTGATTCCTGACTCAAATAAGAGGCACCATAGTGTAATAATAGAGAGTGCCGGAGACGAGAGCTTGCAGGCCTCGGGCTGCATCCCCGCCCACCTGAAGGAGCCATTTCACATTCCTGGGTCTCAGTTCCTTCATCCTCTAACAAGATACATGGTCTAACAAGATACATACTGAAAATTACTACCTGAAAAATGGGTGTTGACATCTGACTTCCCAAGTGGAAGGAAAATAGGACCCTATGCATATGCTATGAGGTTTTCTCTAACCCTCAAACCATAAAGGGTTCCCCAGAAAGAGAAAGGGGAGCCCCCAAATGATGAATGGCCATGATACCGGCAGTGGGCAGCTTCAGTTTTAGCTGGAAAAACACCAGCTCATAAAAAGCACAGCTCTTCAGCACTGGCAAAATACAATCCCATCCAGAGAGGGATAATGGGGCCAAAGTCTCCAGAACATTCCACAGAAAACAGAACTGGGCGCTGTTCTATCTCCAACTTGCTCAGTTCCCCTGCAGAAATCCCTTGTAATTAGTCACCCCTTCCATTTCCTCCTCTAAAGATGGAACACAGATAACAATTAGTGACCTCACCCAAACATAAAGAGAACTCATGTGGAACTTCAGAAAACAATGCCTGCAACCAAACAATACTGAAATACTTATACTGCAAGGCTTTTAAAAAATTCAACTATTCTAGCTAAAACATCAGTTTAGGCTTCATGGTGGGGTTTGGGGACTCTATTTCTGTGCATAACTTTCTGATTTGAGGAGTTAAGGATATTAAAATGTTGGTTTAATTGAAGGCAAGGTCCAGAGTATTTACCAGAAGATGTTCTGTTTTGCTTTGTTTTGCTTTATTCTTTCCTAAATAAAATGCAATCCTCTTTCACCAACCTAGAAAGCAAGACTGTCAGCACTCTGAGTAACCAAAACAAACTAAACTACTCAATTCACTAAGAACAAAGGCAAAAAAATTTCTCTGTCAGCCATCTGTTTCTAAAATAATTTAATTTAAAACACAGTCCTGTAACAACAGGGAAAAGGACACCATCAGCTTCCAGATAATCTTCTGTCTCTTATTACACTCAGAGCAGGAGTGGCACATGACATCCCATGACTAAGCATGAGCAGGCACCTTCCCTCCCAACAGCAGGAGCCAGCAGCAATGAACATCCACATCGATGTCCAAGCTGCCAGGTGACACCACTGCCTCCCTGGGGGGTATTAATTCCAACAAACAGTAAACAGCTTATGTGGCAGGCTCAATGCCTTAATTTGGCTCTAAATTAAGCTTTTATTTTATATCAAGGGATCAGGAGGCTTAAGAGAGAGAGGGGTCATGCCGGCTGGAAGCAGCAGCAAGGACAAAGGCACTATGTCTGGACAAAGTGGGATGTGTCTGCAGTGGTTGAAGAGAATAATACTAGAAAAGTTGGCCCAAGAGTGTGAGAATGTTGGCAGACAATAGGAAGGAATAGGATATTTTGAGCAGAGCAGCTTTTTGACCAAAGTTATCCTGCAGAAAAATCAATCTGGCAGAGCGGAAAGAAGCATAAAATAGTGCTTCATCATACACAAAGATACGCATGGTTGATGGGGCAAGGAGTGTGATCAGGACAGTGAAGGGAACAGAAAAGAAGTTCCAAGTCAGAGAGACTGCACTAAGGTAAAAAAGATGATCAAATTCAGCAGCCAGGGGAATGGATGGAGAAGACAGAACAAAAAGCCAAAGGTGATTCTAAGTCACAGTTACAACCGTCCACTAGGCAATTCCACTTGAGTATCCAACAGGCTCCTAAAAAAACCCTGACCCTCCCCCATATGCCACTTAATAGCTCGTGCCTGTAGCCAGGTCCTGCCAGCGCTGTGGACCCTCACCCACCGCCACCAATTAATTTAGGCCTTACATTGACCCGCTCAGAGCCCTGCCTCGCACAACTTCTGCGAGAGACAGGCTTTCCAGGACACTGAAGTGCAGGAAGCAGAGATGTCCTGAGTCCGTGGACATCGCCTGCTTCTTCGCTCACTCTGGGTTTGGTTTGGGAACCAGGAGAGGCCACAGCATCCACAAACATCCTTTCAAACGGCTTCTAAAGTGTTTCCTGGGTGGTGTCTTAAGCCCCATATGCAAAGGGTGGCAGCACTTCCAGCATGACAAGTTCCCACCTTGTCCAAACAGTGTCACTACAGAACTAGAGATGTGTGACCCCCCCATCCCCCCAACACACACACCCCAAATGCTGGTGCTGTGGGCCAAGGGAAGGTGTGCTGAGAAACCCTGTAACTGCCCCGGCCCTGATCAGAGGTGTGTGTTCCCGGCCATGGTAATCAGTCAGGGCTGTGGTCTCTCTCTCTCTACAAGCCATAACCCACCCTAAGCTCTGCAGCCTCCTCTATCCCCTCCAATCCATCTGGAGTTTTCTAACATGCAGAGCTGATCAATCCATTCTGTATACGTGAAGATCACCTAAAAGGAAAGAAACAATCAAACTATGTCACCCCATTCTCAAAATCCTCCAGTGGCTCTTAAAAGCCTTCAGAAATCCAAAGCCCTCAGCTGAGATACAAGAGCCTTCAGCTCCCCGTTCCCGCCTGTGCCATTAGTATTACCCTCCCCTACAACCAGCCCATGCCCCAGCTATTCCACACGCTCTCTGACCACCATGCTTTTGCAAAGATTGTTCCCTTTACTGGTACTGGCCCCTCCTCCTTCCTGTAACTCCTATCACACCCCAGAACCCCCTTTTCCATCTTCCCCAGAACCCTGCATGTGCTTCTCTCTTGACACTTAGGTTGTATTCTTGATTTACTCACTACTCACTTGCCCCCATCACCCTACCCCAGACTGTGAGCTACTTGAAGGAAGAGGCCGTGTCTTATCAGTGTGCCTCCCATGTCCAGCCCAAAGACTAACATGTCCATTCATTCATTCATAAGTCCAACAAACACCTACCGGTCATGTGAGCTAGGTGCAGGGTGTGAAGTGTTAGCCAAGATAGAAAGCTCCCCTGCTCACAACTTTATGGCTGAGAAGAGGAGACAGACTATAATGATGAACAGAGAAGACTGGTAAGGAGATAAGCAAGATGCTGTGATGGACAGCAAGCAAGGTCAGGAAACGGTGAGAAGCCAAGAGAGAGAGACAGGAAGGCTGCTCCAGGCAGAGGGGGTGGCAAGTGCAGTGGCCTGAAGCAGGAAGAAGATTCACAGATGTGGAAATGGCTCGTACGAATGGTGCGGGGTCACCAAGAGGAGCCTGTCGTTTGAGACTCACATGGAAGGTGAGGAGCCAACTTGGGGTGGATGGAAATGTGACTCTAGGGTTTGAGAGAGAAATCTGGGCCAACGATAGAGATTGGTGATAATCTGCAGAAAGATGATCATTGGGGTCAAATGATACCATCCAGGAAGGTGGGGGGAGTTTGACTTCCAAGCCCTCCAGGAACACGTTCATTTAAGAGTGCTCTGCCACAGTCAGGAGCGGCCACGTTTAGCAATCACACTGCTATAGTCTGAATATTTGTGTCCCCCTAAAATTCATATGTTGAAATCTAACCCGAAGGTGATGGTATTAAGAGGTAGGGCCTTTGGGAGGTGACTAGATCATAAGGGCCCCACCCTCATGAACAGGATTAGTGTCCTTCTAAAAAAGGCCCGAGAGAGCTTGTTTGCCCCTTCTGCCATATGAGGACACACAGAAGGCACTGTCTATGAGGAACAAGCCCTCACCAGAAACCGAGCCTGCTATGATCTTCATCTTGGACTTTTCAGCCTCCAGAACTGTGAGTGATAAATTTCTATTGTCTATAAGTGACCAGTCCAAGGTATTTTGATATAGCAGCCCAAACGGACTAAGACACACACCAAATTGAGTTCTGGTTACATATACTTCTGGAATCCAATTCGGTCAAGCACACATATTATTCATTCTCAACCTTACTTAATTTATTTCCATTCACTGGTAATCTTTCCCAAACCCCCTGTTCTGCCTGCTTATTGGTATGAAGAGCCTACTGATTAGCAATTATCCATAGCATTAACTCTCTAAGTGTCTATAATTATGACTTATCTTGGTTTATTTGAGGGCTCTGTGGGACTCCATGACAGGGAATGACATGAAGTTAATGTAAATACTAATTTGACAAGAAACTAACCAGATCAAATCTATACATAAGCCAGAAAGCAATTTTCTAAAACTGCAGTCCCTTCCATGTAGAGTTCTGTGACTGTTTTTGCTATTACAATAAATTGTTTAAATGCTGCCAAACAACCCAATTTTGGCATTTTAAACTTTTTATTATAGGCCAGGCACAGTGGCTCACACCTATAATCCCAGCACTTTGGGAGGCTGAGGCGTGTGCATCACCTGAGGACAAGAGTTCAAGACCAGTCTAGCCAATACGGCGAAACCCTGTGTCTACTAAAAACGCGAAAATTAGCCAGGCGTGGTGGCACATGCCTGTAATCCCAGCTACTTGGGAGGCTAAGGCAGGAGAATAGCTTAAACCTGGGAGGCGGAGGTTGCAGTGAGCCGAGTGAGACTCTGTCTCAAAAAAAAAATTAATTAATTGAACTTTTTATTATAAAATTTTCAGACATACACAAAAGTTGAAAGACTGGAACCCATTACTCAGCTTCAACCCCATAAACTTTTTTTTAAAACACAAATACAGCAAATCCCAGACATCATTAATTTCTATAAATACTTCAGCATCTCTGATAAGGACTTTAAAAAATCATAACCACAATATAATTATCACACCCAACAAAATTAAAAATAATTCCTAATATCATCTAATTATGCATTTCAAACTTGGTTTTCCCTGGTGGCCTCAAAATATTTTTGTATAACAGTACAATTGATTTTTTCAAACCAGGATCCAAACAAGGTACATACAATGCTTTTGGTTCATGTGTCTCTTAGGTCTCTTTTACTTTATAACAGTTTTCTCCTCTTTTTTTCCCCCTTTTTAAATCTCTCACTATTTACTTGTTAAAGAAAGGTCATTTGTCCCTGTAGACAGTCCACATTCTATATTTGGCTGACTATATTCTCATGGTGTCATTTAATGTGTTCTTCCCCTAAATTTCTTATAAACTGGTAGTTAGATCAAGAGGCTTCATTAGATTCAGAATCAATGTTTTTGGCAAGAATACCCCCTAAGTGGTCCTTTGTATTTCCACTGTATCACAGCAGGAAGTGCCTGGTTTCTGGCAGTTCTATTCTGAGTGATACTAAAATTTATGAAGGGCTTAAGAGGTGACAGCGCTTTTCATCCATTAAAAGGCTCCTCATCAACTCTTCACATAATGACTAAGCAGTCACTGATGACCATTGCCTCTAACCATTATGTCACTAAGGAGGTTGGGTTTTTTAAGCCGGCATTAATTAAAGATATTCCAGCTGGGCGTGGTGGCTCACGCCTATAATCTCATCACTCTGGCAGGCCCAAGCAGGAGGACTGCTTGAAGCCTGTGGTTTGAGACCAGCCTGGGCAACATAGCGAGACCCCATTTCTAAAAAAAAAAAAATTTTTTTTAATTTTAATTTAAAAATAATTTTTTTACTATGCTTTAAGTTTTAGGGTACATGTGCACAACATGCAGATTTGTTACATATGTATACATGTGCCATGCTGGTGTGCTGCGCCCATTAACTCGTCATTTACATTAGGTATATCTCCCAATGCTATCCCTCCCCCCTCCCCCCACCCCACAACAGGCCCCAGTGTGTGATGTTCCCCTTCCTGTGTCCAAGTGTTCTCATTGTTCAATTCTCACCTATGAGTGACAACATGCGGTGTTTGGTTTTTTGTCCTTGCAAAAGTTTGCTGAGAATGATGGTTTCCAGCTTCATCCATATCCCTACAAAGGACATGAACTCATCATTTTTTATGGCTGCATAGTATTCCATGGTGTATATGTGCCATATTTTCTTAATCCAGTCTATCATTGTCGGACATTTGGGTTGGTTCCAAGTCTTTGCTATTGTGAACAGTGCCGCAATAAACATACGTGTGCATGTATCTTTACAGTAGCATGATTTATAATCCTTTGGGTGTATACCCAGTAATCGGATAGCTGGGTCAAATGGTATTTCTAGTTCTAGATCCCTGAAGAATTGCCACACTGACTTCCACAATGGTTGAACTAATTTATAGTCCCACCAACAGTGTAAAAGTGTTCTTATTTCTCCACATCCTCTCCAGCACCTGTTGTTTCCTGACTTTTTAATGATCGCCATTCTAACTGGTGTGAGATGGTATCTCATTGTGGTTTTGATTTGCATTTCTCTGATGGTCAGTGATGATGACCATTTTTTCATGTGTCTTTTGGCTGCATAAATGTCTTCTTTTGAGAAGTGTCTGTTCATATCCTTCACCCACTTGTTGATGGGGTTGTTTTTTTCTTGTAAATTTGTTTGAGTTCTTTGTAGATTCTAGATATTAGCCCTTTGTCAGATGAGTAGATTGCAAAAATTTTTTCCCATTCTGTAGGTTGCCTGTTCATGCTGATGGTAGTTTCTTTTGCTGTGCAGAAGCTCTTTAGTTTAATTAGATCCCATTTGTCAATTTTGGCTTTTGTTGCCATTGCTTTTAAAAAAAAACTTATTAAAAAATAATAATTTAAAAAGATGTTCCAACACTCAAATTATAGAAAGAATAATAATTTGGGGTCTGGAACAATAATGTGATTTGTGTTTTGTAAGAACATTTAATAAGTCACCTGATTTGTGTTTTGTAAGAACATTTAATAAGTCACCTGATTAGGAGTTCAATACAAAGATGCTGATTTCTGTACTGTTCTTTAAACAGATTACACACAAATCATTGACCCTGTGAATGTATTAAAGTCCCCCTCCCCCACCAAAGTTCACCGTTCCATAGAGATAGTAAAGAATAAGGCAGATCTTGGAAATTATGACACTTAAGAAGGGGGGAAGGAGGAAATAGAAACGTCAGAATATCTCAAAGCAGTGCATTTATTACAGCACCTTTCCAAAGAACAGATTAAGAAGTACTAAAATAACCTTAAGACACGATGGTTAAACAGTTTCAAATTCCTCTTCTTCCTGTACTAGAGTTTCTACAAAACAGCAAAAAACAATCTGAATCCTTTTCTCCCTATCCCTTACTCAGAGAAGTGTTAATAAACAGTAAAATACCTGTGCGAACAGAAGAATCCTCCTCCCTTCAAAAACAGAGGCTAGTTAATGCCTTCCGCATAATCACTTACTGACCCTGAGAAACCCTCTATTAATAGCCAAGCCTCATAGGTACCTACACTTCCCCCCGGGTTAGAGCACTTCCACTCAGGACATCAATTAGCGCTCTGCTGAACCGAACTGCCCAGCCTGCTGCAAGAAGGTAGGGAAGGGAAGCAGGAGACATCAGGGATAACCTTCAGGGACCAGTAAGATGAGGGAGCCTAAACTCTTCCAAAGAGGAAATAAGGAAATGTTAAAACGTTGCAATGAATGCCACCGAATTGTACGCTTAAAAGTGACTCAAATGTTAAATTTTATGTTATGTATACTTTACCACATTAAAAGTCACGATGCTCAATTTTTATAAGCTCATGTGGCCAATAGCCACCCTCTCCCAGGTGCTATGATCCATTATCCTTCTCACATCATTGGTGAAAAACCCGAGGCTCCAAAAGATTAAGTAACTTGTTCAAGTCCCACAACTAGCAGGTGGTGGACCCAGTATTTGAACCCAGATCCATCCACTGCCAAAACCCCTTGCTCTGGCCACAGCACCACACTGCCTCTCTGAAAGAAATTTCCAGATTATCATTCTTGAGCAGCTCTGTACAAAAATTTTCATAATTGAAGGCAAACGAGAATTCTAAGTATTAAAAACCACTTCCCAATTTGAAAACTCTGCTCACTGTATCTCAACACAGGCCCATCAACTTCAGGAGGTTTAAACAACATGTAAAAGAGCAATACGGTGAAAATAATATCTCGGATGCTAAAGCCAGAGAGGCAAGAGGCTAGCTCCTGCAATCCGCTCTGCACCATGACCGCATGGGGATGCTACCACAGAAAGACCTGGAACCTGGTTCCGGTGGCTGAGGCCTACAGGGAGACCCAAAGAGGAGAGGTATGAAAAGTTGGGAACTGTCCCAGGCACCAGCCTTCTCAGGCACTGCACTGGTGATACATGCGCTCCCTTACCTGCAAAAGTAAGCTGGAGGCGGGGCGCGGTGACTCGCCTGTAATCCCAGCACTTTGGGAGGCCGAGGCAGGCGGATCACAAGGTCAGGAGATCGAGACCATCCTGGCTAACATGGTGAAACCCCGTCTCTACTGAAAATATAAAAAATTAGCCGGGCATGATGGCGGGCACCTGCAGTCCTAGCTACTTGGGAGGCTGAGGCAGGAGAATCACTTGAACCCAGGAGGTGGAGGTTGCAGTGAGCTGAGATTGCGCCACTGCACTCCAGCCTGGCGACAGAGCGAGACTCTGCCTCAAAAAAAAAAAAAAAAAACCAAAAAGTAAGCTGCAGGTTGGACAAGAAGCAAGAAAACTCAAGCAACAAACAAAGGACCAAAGACCTCTCTGTTGTCCCCAGCAACCTACTAAGGGCTGCCAGGGCTTCAAACAACCGATGAGCAACCAATGTGTGTCCCTGCAGACAGTCCGCCCTCCACTGCAGAGGAAGCTAAGGCAGCCTGCTAGACCCACATGAGAGAAGAAGGGAAATAATCACAGATCTCCTTGTTTGTGACGACAGTGGCAACAATGACTCCAGAGTGTTTGCTTTGTGCCCAGATGCGTCACGAGTCCCCCTCGAGTCCCACAAAGGCCAATGGTGAAGGCGCTGTTCTCATCTCCATTTTACAGCAGGGCAGGCAGCACAGAGAGGTCTGGTTTGCCCAAATCCCTGCCAGAGAATCTGGACTAGAGCCCTGGGCTGTCTGCCCCCAGCGCCCACAGTCTCAGTCACAGCACACGAAACTCATGCCTGTGGAAGAAAACACCACTCAAATGAATAACTTTTCAAAAATTATTTATTTCCCTTATTCTTTTTGTAATTGACAAAATAAGCTGTATATGTTTATTGTGTACAACATAATGTTTTGAAACATATATACATTGTGGCATGGCTAAATCAAGCTAATTAACAAATGCATTACCTCACCAGGTGCGGTGGCTCAGGCCTGTAATCCCAGCACTTTGGGAGGCCGAGGCGGGGGGATCACAAGGTCAGGAGATCGAGACCATCCTGGCTAACACGGTGAAACCCCGTCTCTACTAAAAATACAAAAATTTAGCCGGGCGTAGTGGCGGGCACCTGTAGTCCCAGCTACTCGGGAGGCTGAGGCAGGCAAATGGCGTGAACCTGGGAGGCAGAGCTTGCAGTGAGCTGAGATCGCACCACTGCACTCCAGCCTGGGCGACAGAGCGAGACTCCATCTCAGAAAAAAACAAAACCAAAAAACCAAAAAAACAAAAAATAAATAAATGCATTATCTCACATAGCTTAGTTTTTGTGGTAAGAACACTTAAATCTACTCTCTTAGCATTTTTTTTTTTTAATAGAGACAGGGTCTCGTTATGTTGCCCAGGCTGGTCTTGAACTCCTGGGCTCAAGTGATCCTCCCACCTCGCCCTCCCAAACTGCTGGCATTACAAGTGTGAGCCACCGAGCAGGCCTCTCTTAGCATTTTTTTTTTTTTTTTTTTTTTTTTGTCTATGGCCCCATTTTTTAAGATTACCATATACTGTTATTAACTGGTAACTATCATCACTACATTGTACAATAGATCTCTTGAACTTACTGCTCCTAAGTGAAATTTTATATCCTTTGACCAACATCTCTCCAGCCACCCCAGCCCCCACACCACCCCAGCATCTGAATAACTTTTCACTCAAAATCCATATAATTGCCAAGAAATACTTTGAAGGATGCTTAATATCATTTGTCATCAAGGAAATGCAAATCAAAAGCACAATAAAATACCAATTCATACCCATAGGATGGCTATATTTTTTAAAGTGAAAAATTAGTGTTGGTGAAAATATAGAGAAATTGGAACCCTTATACACAGCTGGTGCTTCCACTGTGGAAAAGAGTTTGGCGGGGATCTGGTCTCTCAACAAGTTAAACATAGAATTATCACACAACCCACTAATTCCACTCCTAGCTATATCCCCAAAAAAACACTGGAAGCAGGCGTTCAAACCAAAACTTCTGCTTGAACGCAGCATTATTCACAAAAGCCAACAGATTATATCAACCCAAATGTCCACCAACTAATGAATGGAAAAAACAAAAGGTGATATATCCATCAAATGCAATACCATTCAACCACAGAAAGGAATGGAAGACCACTGCACAGTTCAACACAGATGAACCTTGAAAACATTATGCTAACTGAAAGCAGCCAGACACACAAGCACATACTGTATGATTCCATTTACATGAAATATCCAGAGAAGGCAAACCCACAGAGGCAGAAAGCAGTTAGTGGCTGCCAGGCGCAAGGAGGGTGCAATGGACCCCTGTCCATTGCCTCTGTCCAGCCAGTCCCGTGGCTGCACACTACTGTGGATGTACTTACTGTCACTGAATTGAACACTTTGAAAGGGCTAAAATTGTAAATTTTATGTTATGCATATTTTACCAAAAAATAATTTAAGGCAGTCAATTGAAGGGGTCAAATACAAAAACCTCCTAGGTCCAGTTAAATACCCTTATCCCAGTTTAACTTGGGAGGCTATTATTTTTCTAAAGTTCACTTATTTTCTACCAGTATAGTATCTCTCACAGAGGAGTCCTGCTCTCAGAATCACCTGGGGATCTTTTTAAAAAATGGATCTCTAGGCCTTTCCCCAGACTCTCTGAGGGGGCGGGGCCCAGGAACGCACATTTTAACACTCACCCCAGGTGCCTTAGCGCCAGCCACTGTCTAAGACATCTCATCTCGTCCTTCCAGGCAGTTCTCAGAGCTTCTTGAAAGGAGGGTGTTAATCATCTCCTTATTGACGCTCCAATCCAGGCATGCTGACAGCTGTTGTCTAAGTACTACCTCTGGGCTGTTAGCATCTGCTGTGTTCAGCTCTCAGCTGCACTTTGCAAACCAAGCCCCTCACCTGGCAGAAGGTGACCTTGACCCCACTAAGTACTTTGCAGCTCTGTACCACTTCTGGTCCACACAGGTGATTATTTGCTTTTGAGTTGAGACTTTTTGGCTCTCTGTACTCATATTTCATCTATCAATTTTATGTATTTAAAGCATGAAGTTACTTGTGCCATCCTGCCCAAGACTGTGACTTCTGACCACCTGTACTTTAAAACCAGAATGCTAACACGTTTTTTTATAGGCATATTAAAATCATCCTTTAACACAGACCACTTTAAAAGTAGATTATAAAAGATTGGTTTTTTTTCATATGATATGGTGATTTTAAAAATATATCCACAATGGCTGGGCATAGTGGCTCACGCCTGTAATCCCAGTGGTTTGGAGGCTGAGGCAGGAGGATGGCTTGAGCCCACAAGTTCAAGGCTGCAATGTGCCATGATTGTGCCACTGCACTCCAGCCTGTGTAACAGGATGAGAACTCCTATCAAAAAAACATAATGTCCACAATCAAGGCCAACTGGAAGCTTGAAAAGCAGTATGTTCAAGAGGGTTCTCTCAACTGAGCTTACAAGTTCCCCTTCCCCTTCTCTCCTCCCCTCCCTCTTTCCTCACCCCTAAGCTCTCTCCATCTTTTGCCTGCCTCTCCCCAGTCCCATGTTCTTACTGCCTCTCATCTGCTCCCTTTTCTCCTTAACTGGTTTAACATATCATAATAATATGAAGTCACATAATATATTATGTTTGTTGTTACATTTACTGAGTGAGGCTTGTTATTCTCTGCTTTTAAACATTGGTTATAGTTTTCTCTTTACAACATTGTTTTCTGCTTGTATGTAAGCCTTAGTTGATTTCTGCAGAGGAACCAATGGCCTTTAAGAGAAAAAGACTCTTGATTACTGACCCTATTTAGATAAGAAACACAGGGCATCTTCAGTGAAAACTTAAACCACTCTACTGTCGTGGTACAATTACTCTTTCTTTCGCTTGGCTATGGGGAGAGGAGGAAAAGTCTCACAGACTAAAGATATTCTAAAACAGAATTTTTGTTTAAAAGGCCTGGCCAGGCACAGTGGCTCATGCCTGTAATCCCAGCACTTCGAGAGGCTGAGGCAGGCGGATCACTCGAGCCCAGGAGTTCAAGACCAGCCTGGGCAACATGGCGAAACACTGTCTCTACCAAAAATACAAAAATTAGCCTGGTGAGGTGGTGTGCGCCTGTAGTCTCAGCTACTCAGGAGGCTGAGGTGGGAGGATCACTTGAACTCTGGAGGCAGAGGTTGCAGTGTGCCGAGATCACACCACTGGACTCCAGCCTGGGCGATGGAGGCATCTAGAGACCCCCAGTTCTTTGGAATCCCTGACCCCACTCCCTGTCTGTAATGCCTCTCCCCAAACTATGATGACAACAACAAATGCTCGCAGGCATTGCCCAGCGCCTCTGCAGGTGAGACTGCCCAACTGAGAACCCTCTGAGACTCACTGCAGCTTTACTGCGTGGCCTGGGGAGAGAGGCTGATGGGAGCAAGTAAACAACCCCTGGTCTCCCAGCAGCCCCCACTGCCAACGGGTGCAGGAAAACCACAGTAGAGCATTCACTGGGATTTTATCTACCTCCATGTTCTCACCAAGCAGGATAATAAGTAAACTCTAGCTCCCTTCCATTTTAAGTCCATTTGTATAGAACCACTGTTCATCCAGTAGAGCAGCTGAGTTTCTTGGGTAATTTGCAGCCCCATGTTGACCAGCTGACCCAAGATGAAACGTTAATAAAATAAACTACCATGGAAAACAAGTTAACTTACTAGCATCCATGATGGCTTCTATGTACTGAATGCCTACTATATGCCAAATTCTGGGAGAAGCACCTTCCGTCAGTACATCACTTAATTTCCCCAACCACCCACTTTACAAATGAGGAAACTGAAGCTACAGAGGTTGAAAAACCCGAAAAGGCTGAATGTTAGTAAGATGTGGAGCTGGAGTTTGTATGCACCTGACTCCACCAAGCAGCCAGCCCAGGGGGTGGTCTCACACTGCCTGGGTCCACACTCCATTAATAAAAAAATTCCCAAGCACACCTCCACATACATACTTTGTTTTAAAATTATACACACAGACTCCTGTTTTCATATGAAGAATCTTACAAAACATATACAATACCAAGTTTTAAAAGAATGAAGAAAACATGCAATAACTAACCTCATAATTATACTTGCTAACATCTGAAGGCAAAACCAAACTTTTCTGAGATTCCTTGATAATAACTGCAGATGTAAACTACACTTCCAGTCATTTTGATGCAACTGAATCTCAATATTCAGGGGTCAGCTTTTTTTTTTTTTTTTTAAGACAGGGTCTCACTCTGTTGCCCAGGCTGCAGTATAGTGGCACAATCTCGGCTCATTGCAAACTCTGCCTCCTAGGCTCAAGCAATCCTCCCACCTCAGCCTCCCAGGTAGCTGGGACTATAGGCATGCACCACGAAGCCAAGCTAATTTTTGTATTTTTTGTAAAGACAGGGTTTTGCCACGTTGCCCAGGCTGGTCTCAAGCAATCCACCTGCCTCGGCCTCCCAAAGTACTGGGATTACAGGTCTGAGCCACTGCACCCAGCCTCAGGGACCAGCTTCTTATCACATCTGATTAATCTCATGGGAGGAACTGTGTACCCCAAAAAAGATATTTTGAAGTCCTAACCCCCATTATCTCAGAATGTGACCTTATTTGGAAATAGGGCCTTACTATTTTGAAGTCCTAACCCAAAATAGATATTTTGAAGTCCTAACCCCCACTATCTCAGAATGTGACCTTACTTGGAAATAGGGCCTTACTATAGGCAATCAAGGTAAAGCGAGGTCACTGTGGTGGGCCATGATCCAACATGGCCAGTGTCCTCATGAAAATAGGGGAATTCGGACACAGAGACAGACACACATGGAGGGAAGATGGTGTGAACACACAGGACGAAGACAGCCATGTGGCTGGGGTGATGCAGCTACAGGCCAAGGAGTGCCCAGGCCTGCCAGCAAATGCCCAGGCCAGCCAGACAAACAGAAGAGGCAGGAAAGAATCCTCCCTGGAGCCATCAGAGGGAGCATGGCCCTGCCAACACCTTGATTTTGGACTTCGGGGCTCCAAAACCGTGACAGTAAACTCCTGTCATTTAAGCCACCCAGTCAGTGGTACCTTGTTACGTGGCCCTTGCAAACCAATAGATACTGTCACTGTTTTTATGGGGTAATGAGGTTGACTTCTCCCTATAGCCAAGCAAAAGAGTCATTGTACGATGACAGTGCAGCGGTTTATGGGGTTTATACTGTTTTTTTTGTTGTTGTTTTTTTGTTTTTTCTTGAGATGGAGTTTCGCTCTCATTGCCCAGGCTGGAGTGCAATGGCACAATCTCAGCTCACTGCAATCTCCGCCTCCTGGTTTCAAGCGATTCTCCCGCCTCAGCCTCCCGAGCAGCTGGGATTACAGGCATGTGCCACCACGCCCGGCTAATTTTTTCTATTTTTAGTAGAGACGGAGTTTCTTCATGTTGGTCAGGCTGGTCTCAAACTCCCGACCTCAGGTGATCCGCCCACCTCGGCCTCCCAAAGTGCTGGGATTACAGGCGTGAGCCACCGCGCCCGGCCAGGGTTTATACTGTTTTTATGGCGTCATGAGGTTGACAAAGAGCTCATACTAGGAGTAACAGCTCTGTCATTTCTTACCTGCTTGTGTTTGCACTGTTAAAACTATCTCTAATCTACAAGTCTCCACCCTCTCGAAAAAATCGTTTTGAGCCATTTGTCTACTGAGGGAAAATTTCTTTATATAAAACCTGGAAGTATTTCTATAATTTGAAAATTCACTTAACAGAGCAGTCATTACCCTCATTTGCCCCAAGTCACTCAAAGATAAAAAAGTGACAAACTCGCCATCAACCCCTCCATGTCATGGGATTTGTCTCTCCTCAGGACACTTTACTTTTCATATGTGACACAAAATGTTCTGTCATATAGACCAAGTGATAATGTCAGGATCGACCCACATATTAGGTAGCAGTAAAATTTAATTTTTATTTTTAAATAAAAAAATCAGTATTTTTTAAAAATAAATGGAAGTTCTAATGTTTTCTTCCCATGCCCAACTATGGAGACCGAAAGCTTATTCTGCTGTCTCTCGGCATACAGCTAATGAAGAGACGGGGTTCCAATGCCAGCCTGTAGGACTCCACAAACACCTAAACCAGTATTCAAGCGCCAACCACCTGAGTGAACAAAGGTCCAATCTGGCTCAAGCTTAACAGGAGAGTACCAGGAAATGTTTGCCTCAAGGTTAAAAAATTCCTAAAGTCACCAAACAGTAGTGTGGCTTCGCATGACTGCAGACCCCAGGAGCGCTGAGGACCTACGACAGAACCCAGGACTGGCTATGACACGCCAGACTCTCAGAGACCCACAGGTGGGTTACACACTCTAATACACCTGAGCCAACCCCAGCAGGGGCCAGGGGCAGTTCATGCAATGTCATGACAGCAGTGAATATAACTGACTTCAAGTCGGTGCCAAGCCCCACAATCTTCCTAGTCAGTGACAAATTTTCAAGAAGATGGCTGAGGCCACCTTATTTCAGATCTGCACAGGAACAAGTTATCCCAGCACCATGAGCTAACACTTCGTGGTCTCCGTTGTGTTAAAATGTGTGTATGGCAGGATTGCATGTGCTGATTTAATATTTCAGCTGGGGATGGTGGTAACCGGAAGGGGACATGAGAGTTTCTGAGGGGCAGGTCATATTCTGTTTCTTGATATTGGTGTTGTTATACAGCCATTCAGTTTGTGAAAATTCATTGTATACTTATGAATACTCATATATTAATACATTAGATCTTTTACTATAATTGCAAAAATTTCAGTATATAAAATTTCAAAAACTAAATATCTATCAAACTTGCAAACACACCCATAACAGATCGCCCTAAAGTTTGAAAGCCACTCAACTAAGCTGGTCAGGAAAGGAAAGCCCGCCTCTAATTTCCCTTCCAGCCTTCCTTGTCTTTCAAGAAAGGAGAAGGAGTTCAGAGCCTTCATTTAAGCGTGCAGAGAGATGAATTCCTGAAGAGCTATGTGGTAACCCACCTCTGGAATACAAATTCTATTAAGGTGGCTTAGGGGACTCTTGTCATTTAAAGACTATTTGGTACAAGAATAATCACTTCAGATTTATCTTCCATGCTCAGGACAACCCTCACATAAGTTCGGTTTGCTGCAAAAGGGACGCATCTTCCGTGCTGCTTCCAGGCACTGTTCCCAGGCACCACTGACAGCAAAGGCGGCCGAGGCCCGCCAGCTCTGGCCCAATCCTGCATGTATGTCTTGGTATGGGGGTTCCCACCCCATTGTGGCTCCAGGACTCTGGATCTCCCCGGGGGCTGAAACCTTTCATCAGATGCTCTCTCTACCCTGCTGAGGTTATCAGCATCATGTCACATGAGGTCCCCGACCACCTCGCCCTCACTTCGGCCCAGCTGTCACCAGTTACCTCCCTACCTACTCCTTCATCCCCAAGGTCAGGCCCGCCCTAACCCTCCCCATCCTATGCACCCTCTCTTCTGGTTTTTTGGTTTTGTTTTGTTTTGAGATAGAGTCTTACTCCCTCGCCCAGGCTGGAATGCAGTGGTGCAATCTCGGCTCACTGCAACCTCCGCCTCCCGGGGTCAAGCGATCCTCCTGCCTCAGCCTCCCAAAGTGCTGGGATTACACGCATGAGCCACCATGCCCAGCCACACCCTCCCTCTGGAGGAACCTGAATCCCGGACAGGGCATCACAGTATTCAGGGTTCACAGACACTTCCCTCCACCCGCGTCTTCGCCTCTCCCACTTCTTTAGATCTTCTCTCTCACCTTCAAACATCAGTGGTCCTCTCTTCCTAGCACAGTTTCTCCTGGACCCTGCTGCCGCTCTGCCACTATTTCTTTCCCCTTCCCTTCCCTGGGCATTTCCTTGAGTGCATAGTTGCCATCCTCTCCCCGCACGTTCTCTCTGAACGGTCTGCTCACACAGGCTGGCCCTGGCACTGCCTATGTCTGTCTCTGCAGTTCAGTGAGCTGCTCCCCAATCATGCTGGCTTAAGCTATAAACCCACTTGTCAGATGATGACACCTGCTTTCCCCACAAAACTAGTGATTTAAAATGAGCACAGATTTTTATAAAGTACCCAAAACTTAACCAATCACTCCTCTAAGATCATTCAGGGACAATCTGAGTTCCTAAAAATGCTAATGGGGCAAATACTCTTGAACCAACAGAAATTCTATACATCATGATGAGAAAACTGTACAAGAAAAGAACGTAATACATATGTCTAAGCAACATCCAGGAATTTAAAAGCACTTCATAAATGACCATTAAAAAGTTACCTTTATAAATACTACGGAATGCAACTGCTTGGTTTTAACCAAATAGTCTGGCTCCAGTGCGTTAACTAAAGAAATACTAAAAGAATTGCCTCTGGAATCGAACAATCTGGACTGGAATCTCCATGAATGCTGGGTTAACCAATCCTGTCCTTAGTGATTCCGTCCATAAAATGAGGAAAAGAACACACAGGGTGGTTACGTGGACTGCACGGGTGAACGCACGGAAGGCACTAACTCTAGCCACAGGTCAGAGCCCCCGGCACTTTACCCATGCCTGGATCCACCCACAGAGGTTCTGACTCAATGTAGCTGAGTATGGTCTGGGATTTCAAAACTTCCCAGGTGATTATAATCTGCACAAGGTCAAGAGCCACTGGACTGACATGTGGCAAAGCTTTCAAAAACAATGCCAGCTGTTCATGTAATAACATGGCCTAGAAAAATAAGAATCCCGGATTCTGGATCTAAACAAGATGAGGCACATCAAAGAAATCAGGCTAAGGCAAGAGAGCAGTATTCTAATAATCAGGAACCCTAAGGGGAAATGGGTTTGAGAGTACAGACAAACAAACATGTTTTCTTGTTCTTGTTCTTCTCAGACAGTAAAAATCAGGAAAAATGTAGTTCCCAGGAATAAAGTGAGGACTCTGCATATCAAATTGTGTTCATAAAGGTCACTCATCTCTACGCAGTAGGGGCTGCGAAAGGCTGATGTGAATTCCCAGGGCCTGAAGTTCTAACCAGCTGCTAATACAATAACCGCCTAATGAGGAATCTTTAACAAAAGCTGCATACTCAAGTCTAAAAATGTATTTTTCATGCACTGAAATTTGTACTTGGCATTGGAGACACTAGCTCTGGCTCTGATCACTTGTTACTTTGTGATCATCTTGAGATTTTCAGATCCTGAGGAGGTGTTCTCTCTAGAAGGTTCTAGAAGACTTTTAAAACAAGCATCACCATCCCTAATGAGTGGAAACCCTTGGTAAATAACATCCAGTAAGGAGAAAGCCTGGCAAGGAGAGGCCTGGAAGCAAATAAGGAACAAGTGAGTCTAGACTGAATATTCAGAATATTCTCCTATCACCATTCTCCTATCACCAAGTGATGGATTTACCCGTTAAGGACAAATGAGTCAGCTCTCTTTTAAGATGAGAAGTGACCAAATTTTGTTGCTTCAAAAGTCTGTTCTGAATCACTCGTTTTAAAAGCAGCTGTAGCTGGGCACGGTGGCTCATGCCTGTAATCCCAGCCTGTAATCGGAGGCCGAGGTAGGTGGATCACCTGAGGCCAGAAGTTCGAGACCAGCCTGGCCAACATGGTAAAACCTCGTCTCTACTAAAAATACAAAAATTAGCTGGGTGTGGTGGTGCACACCTGTAGTCCAAGCTACTCAGGAGGCTGAGGCACAAGAATCACTTGAACCCGAGAGGTGGAGGCTGCAGTGAACTGAAATCACGCCACTGTGCTTCGGCCTAGATGACAGGGCAAGACTCTGTCTCAAACTGTCTCAAAAACAAAAACAAAAAAAGATAAATAATAAATAAGTGCACCTTTATCTCTACTTTTCTTTTCAAGCACAATAATAATAGGAAAAAGCAATGATAAAAATAAGCAATGATAAAAAGCTAGATTTTTAAGAAGGGTCATCTCTCCTATATAAAACACTGCCAGAAAAAAAGTACACAAAAAAGCTTAAATCTACAGTGAATAAACAAAATATAAAAGAAAATAGGTGAAATAAAACGAGGGAAGCTTCCTAAAGAAAGAATATATACTACAAGCAAATGTGCTGAATTCAAAAGGGAAAGCTATGTGATCCATATTCCCAAGCAGAGACTCAACAAGAATTTAATTGGAAATGTTTAAGTAATAAAATGTTAAGGCCTTTTCTTGCCATGTTTATAAATTTTCTCATCTGTCTTCCATACAATACAAATATATACACAATAAAATAAACTAAACAAGCGCTTATTTCATATCTATTGTGATTCATCCATTCTAAGACCTGTTCTTTCACATTTTAAGATATCTGAAATCAGGGTGAATCTAGTTATTGGTGCATACGGTTTAAATGGCAGTATTTTTTCTTCACGATCTTTCTCAGAGGTACAGAAAATAAATGGTGCATCACACTGTTGATGGAATTTTAGTTTCAATGAAATATTATGTTTAGTAATCAACAGTCATATTTCTATGTGCAAAATGCTAGCAAGGGGCTAGTAAGCTATTTAAGGAGAAAGGATACATGCATAAAAAGATTAATAATAAAAATTGGCTTCTAACAACAGCAAATAAATATACGATGGTAGACAGAAATTGCTAAAAATATGAAGCAGCGTGCATTCGTGCAATTTAATTCTATTGGTAAAAATAAGAGCTAAACTTTGCTCTGAACATGGCCAGAATTTAGAAAATTGGGGAACCTGGGCAGGCACTCCCTTTGGGGAAAAGAGCATGATTAAGATATTAAAGAAAGAACAGAAGGCCTCACAGGGCATGGCTAAATCGTAGTGTGGGCCATTCCTGCAGGGACACGATGGAGATTGGGCGGGTACTGGGGTTAGACTACAGAAGACCTGAACTGCCAAACTAAGCAGTGTGGATAAGCTGGCATCCTTAACAGCCGCCCTCTGCCAAAGCGCAGGCTCTCTGCAATAGCCTGGAAGAACTCCTCAGGCTCCTGTTCTCTGGCCAAAAATGGTCTGGTTCCTCCTCCTTGTCTGTCAGGTAATTCCTCTGCCGCCATGGCACCCCCCCACAACAATGCCATAGGCAGTTTTCCACTTGGATCACCCCTCTGGATGTTGTCTCAGACCACCCTCCAGGCTCACGGACGCCTCTGCTGCTCCCAGAGAGGTACCTGGCCCATGCAGAGCGACTAAAGCTTCCAGAGAAGGGTGCTTGTGCAGGAACTGCAGGAAGATTCCCGTCCTGCAGAAGAAACTGAATGATCTCAGATCAGGTGGGGAGGACCAAAGAGAAGGCAGGGAAAGAAAAGCAGCAGACGTGAGGGGCATCTGGAAGGGGGACCCAGGGGCTGAGGATAAGGGGTACAAGGAGACAGTAATGTCCTGGGGCAAGCAAGCCACACCGCCCAAGAGGCTGCTGGCACCATAGACAGCAGCAGGCCTCGGATTAAGTCCCCCCACACACAGCCCCCCTCTGAAGCACCCTCTACTGGCTCTGCCATGTCTTCATTCAAACACCGATCGGTGTCCTACTATGTGCCAGAGACACCACTAGATTTCGAGGAAACTGAGGTGAGTCAAACACCGTCCCTGACCCCCACTGTCCACAGTCTGGTATTAAAAACAGAAGTGAAAAATAAATCACTGTAATTCACAATAGCCAAAAGGCAGAAGCAACTCACCAAGTGTCCACTGGCTGATGAATGAATAAATAAACGGTGGCACATACACACAATGGATTATCACTCAGCCTCAACAAACAAGGAAATTCTGACACATGCTACAACACAGATGAAGCTTGAGGTCATTATGCGAAGGCACAAAAATAAATACTAGATGATTCCATTTATAGCAGGTACCTAGAGGAGTCAAATTCATAGAGACAGAAAGTAGAAGGGTGGCTGCCAGGGGATAGGGGAGAGGGGAAATGAGTTGCTTGATGGGTACAGAGGTTCTATTTTGCAGGATGAAAAGTGTCATGGAGATGGATAGTATGATGGCACAGCAGGGTGAAAGTATATCATGGCATGAAAACGTTTACAATACTATGAAAACTGCAAGATGCAAATTGTATACATAGCATGATCCCATTTTATGAAAAAAGTAAAGTCTCGTATACATATTTTGAAACACTAGGAAGATGCATATCAAACTGTTTATGTAATAGTCATTGTTAGGTGGCAGAAATAAAGATGATTATTTTCTACTAAATATACTTCTGTACTTTCCAAAGTACCTACAAATGAGGACCATTTATAACCAGAGACAAACTTTTTTTATCCCAACAGAGAGGGAACCAACATGCAGGGAACTCAGGCACTGACAGTACTGAGGGTTTTTTGTTTTTGCGGGGGTGGGGTTTTGAGACGGAGTCTTGCTCTGTCACCCAGGCTGGAGTGCAGTGGTGCGATCTCGGCTCACTGCAACCTCCGCCTCCTGAGTTAAGGCAATTCTCCTGCCTCAGCCTCCCAAGTAGATGGGACTACAGGTGTACACCACCATGCTGAGCTAATTTTTGTATTTTTAGTAGAGACGGGTTTTCACTATGTTGGCCAGGCTGGTCTTGAACTCCCGACCTCAAGTGATGCGCCCACCTCAGCCTCCCAAAGTCAGCACTGGGTTCAAAATGACAGCTAATCACCCACAGGGATTTAGTTCATGGAACAGGTCTGGGATGAAGATGTAGTTCCAGGTTCAACCACATGGAGGTGACTCCTGAAGCCAAGAGAGTGGTTATGATCTTCAAGAAAGGAGAGAAGGTGTGAAAAGGCATTCTGAGTTAGGATTCAGAAGGAGAAAGCAGCTAAGGAGCAGAGAAAGATAAAAAGAAGCCCAGCTTTATGAAGCAGCTTACAAGTCCGGGGAGAAGCCACAGTACCGAATTCACCAAGTGATATGGTTCAGCTGTGTCCCACCCAAATCTCATCTTGAATTCTAGCTCCCATAATGCCCATGTGTTGTGGGAGGGATCCCGTGAGAGATCACTGATTCGTGGCGGTGGTTTCCTCCATACTATTCTCGTGGTAGTGAATAAGTCTCATGAGATCTGATGGTTTTATAAGAAGAAACCCCTTTCGCTAGGCTCTCATTCTCTTGTCCGCCACCATGTAAGACGTGCCTCTCACCTTCTGCCATGATTGTGATGCCTCCCCAGCCACATGGAACTGTGAGTCCATTAAACCTCTTTTTCTTTATAAATTACCCAGTCTCAGGTATGTCTTTATCAGCAGTGTGAAAACGGACTAATACACCAAGTTGCTATTAATTCTGGTCTATTCAATCATTCACATGATCATTTACCTATTTAATTGTTAACTCACAGAAACATGCCTTCCTACAACCACCCACTTAATGATTCAACAAACATTTATTGAGGGCCTACTCTCTGCCAGGCCCAGTGGTAGGTGGAGCAGCGGAGGGGGTGCTTTAAGAGTGAATAAGGCACAATCTCTGTCCTCAAAAAGCTAGTTAGGAACAATCATAACACAGTGGTCAGAGTTACAACAGGGACGCACAGGGACAATGAGCATCCAAACCATTCCGGGATTTCTGGAAGTCTTCCTGAGGGAGATACAGAATTAAGCAAATGAGGAAGAGAAATGCATTCCACGCAGAAAGAACAGCATGTGCAAAGGCACAGGGGCATAAAACAGTTCAACGCAGTTCCCCATATGGGGAATGACCATACTGCCAGAGCAATATGGTTAACAGGAGAGGCAGGCAATGAGGCAGGAGAGGGGAGAGGAGGCTGTTGCAAATCAAGAAAAACGAGGACTGAACAAACCAGAGACACTGCCATGTGAGGCACCACACGGTCCTAATCCAGTGAACTTAGTGAACATACTCGCAAGGAACTCAGCCGAGGGCCCAGCAATAAGGGAACAAACAGAAACCCAAAGTCAAATCCTAAATTTTGGCCTACTACCTTTTTTTTTTTTTTTTTTAAATGAAGTCTCTCTCTTTGGCCCAGGCTGGAGTGCAGTGGCATGGTCTCGGCTCACTGCAACCTCCACCTCCCAGGTTCAAGCAATTCTCCTGCCTCAGCCTCCCGAGTAGCTGGGACTACAGGTTCGCATCATGACACCCAGCTAATTCTTGTATTTTTAGTGGAGACGGGGTTTCACCATGTTAGCAAGGTTTGTCTCAAACTCCTGACCTCAGGTGATCCACCCACCTCAGCCTCCCAAAGTGCTGAGACTACAGGCATGAGCCACTGCACCCAGTCAACTTTCCTAAAAACATGTACCTATGGACCCAACTGGTGTCCCAGGGTCACTTGCTGCCGCCTCCTTATCTCTACTGTCCCTTATTCTCTCTTTGTCCACATCTTCTACTCAGCCTTCCTTCCTCTCCAAGCAACCGTGCACTTTGCTATGGGTACGTACTCATGAGTCAGTGTGTCTGTATTCATGCATGCATTTCCTTGTATGTGCATCTCTGCATATATTGCTATTAATCTATATGCTTGTACTCATGCATCTATGTTTTGTATTTTCCTGTGACAACGTCTGTGAATACATATTTGTCTTTCCTTGTCTTTGCATGACTGTCATCCTCTGGATATATGCACATTAATGATTATGCATGTGCCTGTGTGTGTATGCTGAGCATAAGTGGGCCACAAGAGGGGACATATGCGGGTTCAGCCTGCCTGGCACGCACCCCCACCCCAGTCTTGCCTTGGGAAACACTCCTTCCACCATGGTACCAGATCTAGGTGCCACCATCACCCAGAATGCTCATTCTCTCCTGATCAAGGGATGGGCAACTATCCCAAGCCCCAGGCTCTCTCCTCAAAATCTGAATCTCAAACAGAATGATTAGAAGGCTGAAATTCATCCTGTTGGCTATGCCCTAAAGGAACAGTCTTCAACTCCTACAGCCTGGATCCCCAAACTGTAGGCCCTGAGGCATCTTGTCGGGGCCACAGAAGTGGAAACTGACATATATATGAATATTTATATAACTTCCCAGCTGTAAACTTCTATGACTCAGGAGCTTAACAGTCTCACTTACGTCCCATGATGACAGCCTTGCCTGGGACTGTCATTTAAATCTCTTTCTCTCCCCCTGGTTTACCTTATTACTATCCCACTGTCTCACATCAGCTATTCTTCTTCCCTGGTATAGAGAGGACTGGTTTCTTCCTAGCAACCCCGAACAGTAGACAATACTTCCTCAGGGTCACTCAGCAACAATCCAAGATGATCCAAACAAACCAGTATGATTCAGAAGTTGTTCCTGTCCAGGTACGTACCAATTACACAATTCGAGATATACAGATTTGTTTTTGCACTATGTCCAAAAGGTTTTTTTCGTTTTGTTTTGTTTTGTTTTTGAGATAGAGTGTCGCTCTGTCACCCAGGCTGGAGTGCAATGGCACGATCTCGGCTCACTGCAACATCCACCTCCCAGATTCAAGTGATTCTCCTACCTCAGCCCCCCGAGTAGCTGGGATTGCAGGCGCCCGCCACCACACCTGGCTAATTTTTATATTTTTAATAGAGACGGGGTTTCACCATGTTGGCCAAGCTGGCCTCGAACTCCTGACTTCAAGTAATCCACCTACCTTGGCCTCCCAAAGTGCTGAGACAAAAGTTCTCATACATCCTTTTTTAACCAAATGACCTTAATATAATTCTAAAAATCTGCTATATATTAATTCATTCTCTCTTGGCAATCAACTAAACATCAAGACTTAAATAGCACCACAAATCACGACCATACACAACTAGTGAAAGTCCCATTTATCTACATATTCATGTACCCATCTCTCACGCAGTACATTGTGCTGGACATTGTGGAATAAAAAGATGACACTAACGGGGCTCCCACCATTAGGAAAAGGGAGTGGGGGTTTATGGCAGAGAGGCCCAACCTGCATAGGACAAAGGGTCTTTATGTTCATTTCCCATAAAAAGTCTGCAATTAACCTAACCCACATTTTACGAATGGAGAAAAATGTCATCTTTGTTATGATCATTTTTAACTGTGACTATTGGTTATCAATTATTTCAGCATGAAATATGTCAGGAAAGTTTGGTCATAATTAGAATTTATTTAAATTTACATTAAGTTAGAAGCATTACTTTTTTCTGGATTAGAAGACCAATTCACAAATCCCTTTATAAATTTATGTAGATTTAACTGTCAAAGAGGTGTAACTTGATACAGTCCTAAGAGCTGAACTACTGGGCCAAAAGGTATAAATCTAACTTCATTTGTGAGGATCAGAGAGCAATTGTGCCTCTTAATCAGACCCGACCCCTCTTTAAACAGTGCTTTCAAGGACTAACAATTTTCAATTCCAAATGTCACACCCATGTGGGATCAGGTCAGTTCCCAGGACTGCAGAGCAAAAGATAGACTACTGGTCCCTTAACACAAACAAGCTCTGAAATGTGTCAAAAAATTACTCCAAGATAGAGTGAATCAAACAGGAATTAGAATGACAGCCCAACTCTAATTGGTCACAGGCTGACTGGGCCACTGAGGTCCAGGAGAAACAGAATTTGTGCCCTGGAGCTCTGTGGCAGAGGAGATAGCGTAAATACTGTGTCAAAAAATATACACGAGGCTAGGCACGGTGGCTTACACCTGTCATCCCAGCACTTTGGGAGGCTGAGGCAGGAGGATCACTTGAGGCCAGGAGTTCAAGACCGGCCTGGGCAACATAGTGAGACCTCATCTCTACAAAAATAAATTTTATTTTGTTTATTTATTTATTTATTTATTTATTTTGAGATGGTTTCTCACTCTATCATCCTGGCTGGAGTGCAGTGGCACTATCTCGGCTCACTGCAACCTCTGCCTCCCAGGTTCAAGCGATTCTCCTGCCTCAGCCTCCCAAGTAGCTGGGATTACAGGCACCCGCCACTATGCCTGGCTAATTTTTTGTACTTTTAGTAGAGACGGGGTTTCACCATGTTGGCCAGGCTGGTCTCGAACTCCTAACCTCAGGTGATCCACCTGCCTCGGCCTCCCGAAGTGCTGGGATTACAGGCATGAGCCACTGTGCCCAGCCACAAAAATAAAAAAATTTTAAATACATGCTAAAGTGTTTCCAACACCAGCAAAGGGCTGAACCTCCCAGACACCCCAGGCTAGAGCCCAGGCTGCCATGGCAGGCACCTCACAGAAGTGTATCTGCAGCCACTGGGAGTAAAACTGCTCTCTCCATATTGCACGTGCTTTTCTCAAGAAACGCTTTCTAAGGCCCTGTAGGACTAGAAACACAAGTGATGGTATCTTCTGGATTTTCCAAAGAGATCAAACTATTATGAAGCAAAGTCTCCACAAACATAAACGATAAGAATGCTGGGAAATTCTAAAAGCACTGCGAACTCCACACAATAAGGGACATGAAAAGAGATGAATGGGACACTAAATGTGCCTTTCCCCCACGCCCTCATAACCTCTCCCCGTGCAGTTCTGACAGAAGGGCCCCTTGCAGGCCATCGGACAGCACAGCCAAGGAGCAGGAGCCATCTGTCCTTCACTTGGATCTGGGTGACGGTCAATGCCCACATCCTCTTGCCCACCAAAGAGTGGGGTCTCCTCTAGGCACACATTGGGAGGTTAAAACCCCATTCTAAGTTGCTCCTGTTGTGCTCGGAGCAGTCTCAAGACTTGAAGTTCAGCACTTGGAAGGCACCCAATTAAAGGTCAAAGTACATAGGAGGGCTCCATGCCAGGAGATCTTGGCGTTCTTCTTTTGAAGTCTATGACGGAAATGCTGCATTTTGAAAGCTACTGGGGGAAGTGTTGTGAGACTGAGGCAAACACAGCAGCTGGGCAGAAAATAGATCTATTAGGCTCCTACCGTGGGCTGAGAGAGCTGCTTTGGGAACGGCCCCATGATGCGCTTTCCCTACCCTGCCACGAGGCTATCACCCCCCACAGGGACCAAGGGAGGCTGCTGCTGTACACAAGAGGTCCTCGCCTCCCCCAGGCCTGGCCCACTCAACAATCCTTTCACAGTCTCCTGCTCTATTCCTTCTTCTGTGAGCCACAGATACTATAATTATAAGCTACTTTTTTCATGGAACCTGACCTGCTCCTGCCCCATCTCACTTAAGTGATGACCATGCCACTATCAAGAAGAAAACTGTGGCCAGGCCTGTAGTCCCAGCACTTTGGGAGGCTGAGGCAGGAGAACTGCTTGATCTCAGGGGTTCAAGGCTGCTGTGAGAGATGATCACGCCATTGCACTCCAGCCTAAGTGACAGATAGAGGCTCCATCTCAAGAAAAGAAAAAAAAGAAAGAAAAGGGAAAAGAAAAGAAAGGAAGAAATAAAGAAAAAAGCTGTCAGACATCAACTTCCTCAATAGCATCATCCTCCCGCCCCCTTACCTGCAGGCACCTAAACCTGTAGCCATCACTCCCCCTTCCCACCTGTCTCAGTGGAAGAGGCGCCATTCTCCCTGTGCAAGGATGCACTGCAGTGTGAATCTCTCCTCTCTCAGTTATCAGCTATGTGACCTGAGGTGAGTTATTTCATCTCCTTATAATTGTACTGGATATGGTTATCAGGATTACATGGCTTAATACAACTAATACATATCAACTTCCTAGAAGAATGCCTGACATAAGTGCACATTCAATTTTAGTTACCTATTATTATGTCTATTATTATTATCATTTATCCTAGTCTTCTCTGACAGCTTTCTCAAGTAATTGTATCTTTTCTCTCCATTACCTTCAACCATTTTGTGCTTATGGTAGCTGCTAATCTCCAAAGACAACCACCATCAATGTCAATGTCTATGCTATTTCACCACCCATCAATGGATAGCCCTATTTCCTCCTGCCCCTTGTGGCCTAGTCTTGTGATTTTCTCTGACCAGCAGAATGCAGCAGAGACAACTTTTGAGCACTGGATCTTAAGAGGGCCACTAGCTCCTGCTTCATTCCCCTTAGAAGCCAGCGGCCCCATATGAAGTCCTACTATAAGGAAGCCCAAGCTGGCCACCTGGGAAGAGGCAGGGAGGGCATGTGGTAGAACACGAAGGTAGGAGGGGGGCTGAAACAGCCTCAGCCTTCCAGCCCAGCCCTGGAGCCAACCGAACACAGCCAAGTGAGTGACCCCAGCTGAGTTTCATGGAGCAGGAGAATTATCCATCCGAGACCTGTCCGAATTCCTGACCCACAGAATCATGACAAATAATAAACCATTACTGTTTTAAACCATTCTGTTTTAGGGTGATTTGTTATGCAGCAATAGATAACTGAAACGAGGCTCTCCTTTAGCTTTAAAAGAATGTTCCATCTCATATCCATCTTCAAACATCCCCCACAGTTCTGCAGTCCTACATCCACCAACAGTTACTGCCCTCTTTGTATCACCACCGCAGTCCTCTACAATAGCACTTCACATGCCACTGGATAGTCATTTACGTACAGAACTACTTCCCCTTGTAGACGGAGTTGCTAGATGGCTGTGACCGACTGCCGCATTTCTCTTAGTATCCCAACATCCAGCACGGTGCTCAGCACATGGCAGTGAGTGCTCCATCAACGTTGGCTGAGTCATGCAGACATGTGGGCATGGAACCACCACACAACTGGTCTGCCTGCAGGCATGCCTTCTGGCACTGGCAAACTCAAAACAAAGATGGAAGAATGAAAAACAGGATCCAGGCAAGCACACTTCCCAGAACCAGACAAGATGCAAAAGGTGCAGGAGAGAGATGAAGGGCAAGATCTGCCGGTGGGAGTCAGAAGTCACATGCAGAAAGCCACTGAGATTTAGAAACTGTTTCCACAGCGCTGCTGGTTTATCCGGACTGACAGGGTACACATTCTACAGGTATATCTTGTTTTCCTCTCAGGGGAACTGAACACAATTGGAAGAGGGAGTAGAGGAACCTGAAGGCTGTCAGTGAGTGAAGTCAATATAAACTACAACGAACAAAATAGAACAGTCGCAGGTTCAGGATTTCTGGGAAGCATTCAGAAGGTTAAACTTTATACCAGATCTAGGCAAGAACTCAAGGCGTTAATACACTGTGTTTTATGAAGAACCAAAAAGGCTCAAGGGGCATATAAAACAAACGAAGTAGGACAGCCGGCTATACCGGTTAGTTTTTGAACAAAGTACTTATTTTAAGGCATCAACCTCCTCCCACCAAAATTCCAAAGTAAATAAGAAATTGATTTTAAACCAGTGGTATACACTAATTTAATTAATGGAGAAGATGTATGACAACCACACACTTGGCTGTCAGAAACAAACAACAGAAAAACAGCATAGTCAACACAAAGCAAAAATGGTATCAAAACCACAAGGAAATGATCCAGGACGTGATAAAAGAGGAAATGCGGCAAGAAAATGTCACTCAGTATTAAGAAAAATATTATCCTCACTGGTGGAGAAAATGGAATATGGCTTATCATGGAATTTTAACTTTTTGAGTTTTTTTATTGTTAAAATGTTTAATCTGCCGAAATAAAGTAAAATGCACCACCACACAACACTGTAGGTTTTGAAAGCCTGCTTCATTCATTTCTCTTAACCTATGTTTGGTGAGCATCTTCTTAGGCTAGGCCACGGTGTGACTTCACAGTCAGGGCTTCTAACAGGGACAGGGAGGTGGCCAGGGGCCACAGGTGGCTCTGACTGGGGCTCTGTCCACAGAGCTCACTCTGCCTGTGAGTGGGCAAAGCCTGTGAGTGGGCACTTCAATGGGAGAGACCACAGAGTCATTCTCTAACCCAGACCCAGAACAGAGGAGACCGTGGCTGGGGGTGCACATGCCCACCCCCAGGGTGGGAAAAACTCTTACTAGCTGTGTGACCTTGAGCAAGTCAATGAACTTCTCTAAGCTTTATTTTCCTCCTCTGTAAAATGGGGATCCTTACAGTACCTACCTCATACAATTGTTGCGTAAATCAAACAAGACACACTGTGTCGTCTCCTCACACAATGTTTGGCACACAGCATGCACTCTGTAATTGTTGGGTATTATTATTATTCCCAGCTCAGCCCTGAGACTGCTGCAGGAGAGGACCAGAGAAAGAAGTGCAAAGAGAACTTCATTCAAAGGCCCAAATGCCAATGGACAATCAGAGAAATGCACCTTTAATGGAGATATTTTTTACCTATGAGTTGGGCAAAGACAATAAAGACTGGTAACAGCCTGTATTATGGAGGAGAGAAGCAAGCTGGCACTCTGGTGCATTGCTAGAGAGAATGTGGACTGCTTCAGCCTTTCTAGAGAGCAATTTGGCAATTTGCATCAAAATTTAATATGTGCATACTGCCTAGTCCAGCAAGTCTATTTCTGAGAATTTATCTTAAGAAAGTAATTGGAAAAGTGTGTAAAGATGTATACACAACGATGCTCATAGCAGTGCTTTTTTTTCTTTGTTTTCTTTTCTTTTCTTTTTTTTTTTTTTTTTTTTTTTGAGACAGGGTCTTGCTCTGTTGCCCAGGCTGAAGCGCAGTGGTGCGATCTCGGCTCACTGCAGCCTTAACCTCCTGGGCTCAAGCGATCCTCCCTCTTCAGCCTCCTTCAGCAGGCAGGAGCAGAGGAATTATGGAGGTGGCTGCTAATTTTTTACATCGGGGTTAGGGAAGGCCTCCCTGGTAACAGGAGATTTGAGCAGAGACCTGAAGGAAGGGGAGTCAACTGTGTCAATATCTGAGATAAGAAAGTTCTAGGCAGAGGGAACAGCAAGTACAAATGATTGCAATGAATGCATATCGTTTTTATAATCAGGAAAAAGCCAATAAAGATACTGCATTCTCAAACTACAGGTGCGTGCCACCATGCCTGACTAATTTTTGTATTTTTTGTAGAGATGGGGTTTTGCCATGTTGCCCAGGCTGGTCTTGAACTCCTGGGCTCAAGCAATCCACCCACCTCAGCCTCCCACAGCGCTGGGATTACAGGCGTGAGCCACCACGCCCAGCAATGTTTTCTTATAACATTGAAAGCTGAAGACAATACAATTACCCATCAACACAGAACCAGATAAATGAAGTGTGGAACATCCACAGCGTCGAATAAAATCATGGTGTGGATCTGTATTTCCTGACAACTAAAGATTCCGTGATAAAGTGTGAAGCGAAAAAAAGCAAGCTGCCAAACAACATGTAGAATATGATACCATTGCTTTCTGTGTATGCGCCTGTACATGTGAAAACAGTCTGAAAGGAGAGACACTAAAATCTCATAGCAGTTGTCTGACAGGTAGGATTTGGGGTGATTTTTGCTTTCTAATTTACACCTTCTTTGTACCACCTGACTTTATTCAATGTGCAAGAAATTTTACATTGTAAGTCTCATCACATCACCCTCTGATCAAAACCCTCTATGATCCTCCACCCCTAGCACCCACTTCCCTTCACACCTGAGTGCCTGCTGCCTCCTGCCTCCACCCTCTGCTTTAGGCGCACAGGCCTCCTGTGCCTCCCCCAACACCAGGCACACTCCTGCCTCAAGGCCTCTGCACTGGCCACATCGTTTGCTGGGAACACTGTTCCCCCCAATACCTGCTCGTCTTGCCCCCTTGCCTCTTTCAAATGTTAGTTTATCACTGTTATGGGTTGAACTGTGTGCCCCCAAAATTCACATGTTGAAGTCCTAACCCTAGAACCTCAGGATATGACCTTACGTGGAAACAGGGTCATCAAAGATGTAGTTAAAATAAGGTCATACTGAAGTAGGGTGGGCCCCTATCCAATACCATGGTCCTTACAAAAAGTGGAAACTTGCACGCACACACACACAGAGGGAACGCCATGTAAAGACTGGAGTCACACTGCCATGAGCCAGGAACCACCTGTATTAGTCAGGGTTCTCTAGAGGGACAGAACTAATAGGATAGCTATATATATATATATACACAGAGGAGTTTATTAAGGAGTATTAAACTCACACGATCCCAAGGTCCCACAACAAGCCAACTACAAGCTGAGGAATAAGGAAGCCAGTCCGAGTCCCATATCTGAAGAACTTGAAGTTCGATGTTCAAGGGCAGGAAGCATCCAGCATGGGAGAAACACGTAGGCTGGGAGGCTAAGCCAGTCTAGTATTTTCATGTTCTTCTGCTTGCTTTTATCCTAGCCATGCTGGCAGCTGATTAGATTGTGCTCACCCAGATTAAGGGTGGGTCTGCTTTTCTCAGCCCATTGACTCAAATGTTAATCACCTTTGGCAACAACCTTACAGACACACCCAGGATCAATACTTTGCATCCTTCAATCCAATCGAGTTGACACTCAATATTAACCTTGCACCACCAGAAGCTGGGAGATAGGCCTGGAATAGATCCTTCTCTAGCACCTTTGGAGGAAGCACAGTGCTGCTGACACCTTGATCTTGGACTCCAGAACTATAAGACAATAACCTTCTGTTGTGTAAGCCACTCAGTGTGTGGTACGTCATTATGGCAGCTTGAGCAAATGAATCCAGCCCCATTTTCAACGAGGCTCCCTAAACACCCAGATCAAAACTGCAACTCATCAGTCCAAGCTGTTTATCTGCTGCATTTACACATGACATCTACCGCGGAATAACACGATATCATTAACTTTGTCCACTGATGTATCCCAAGGGCCCAGCACAGTGCCTGCACAGAGCAGGCACTCAAAGATTTGTGGAATACATGGACAAACGACACTGAACTACACAAAGTCAGCCCTGGTGGGGCCTACAGTCCAGTGGAGGAAGGCAGAATGCACAGACAAATATGTAGAAGACAATGATAAGTGTCATGGAGAAAAAAAGCAAGCAGGAGCAGAGGAATTACGGAGGCGGTTGCTAATTTTCACATCGGGGTTAGGGAAGGCCTCCCTGATAACAGGAGATTTGAGCAGAGACCTGAAGGAAGGGGAGTCAACTGTGTCGATCATATCTGAGATGAGAAAGTTCTAGGCAGAGGGAACAGCAAGTACAAATGATTGCAATGAATGCATATCGTTTTTATAATCAGGAAAAAGCCAATAAAGATATTGTACTCTCAAAAGGCATTAAGATATTTAAAAGCCCAATTCTAGGGGCTAGGAAAACCATCTAATTTTTCAAATTCCTAAGACTCTCTTCAGGCCCAGGCTGAAAACTCCAACCCATTCCTGGAGCCGCCTTCCCCAGCCCAGTCTCCCAACCCATCCTCCATTAAACAGCTGTCCAGGAGAAAAAAAACACTCAACAGTGCAAGGATGCTGAGGTGAGGTAAGGTGAAGCAGCCCCAAGGTGGAGAGGCCCCAAGATCTTTGCTGGTGCTACAAAGCCAAGGGCAACAATCCTGACCACTATCCTGGCCACCAGTGGCTGACTTGTCCCCCAATCCCCATCCAGATCTGGCCTGTGCTGGCCTGCACAGATGCCCCTCCATCCCAGCCTGTCATCTGCCTCCACTGCCAGTTCCCAAAGCGAGCACCTGTCACGTGCTCCTGCTCTGCACCAAGACCACTGAGGCTCCCAGCTCTGAGCAATGTCCACTCCTGCTTCCCTACCAGCTAGTTCCCACTCCACTGGGCATGGATGAAGCTGGAAACCATTATCCTCAGCAAACTAATCCAAGAACAGAAAACCAAACATCGCATGTTCTCACTTATAGGTGGGAGCTAAACAATGAGATCACATGGACACAGGGAAGGGAACAACACACACCAGGCCCTCTCGGTAGGTGGGGTGGGAGGAAGGAGATTATTAGGAAAAAGAGCTAATGTATGCTGGGCTTAATACCCAAATGATGGGTTGACAGGTGTAGCAAACCACCATGGCACACATCTACCTATGTAACAAACCTGCACGTCCTGCACATGTATTCCAGAACTAAAAATAAAAATTAAAAAAATAACTGTGGTTAAAAACATAACATAAAATTTACCATCTTGCATTAATGTTAAACAGAAATTTTTATTTAAAGGCAATTCATTGCAGCAGCGATATATATTTTTAAAAGGAAACAAACTAGAGGTCAGATAGTGAACAGAGCTTTATTTTTCAATCCATCTAGTACAGCCAAAGTATAAAAAGCTAAAAACCTTGTGCTCCAAGGCTGGGCGTGGTGGCTCACGCCTGTAATCCCAGCACTTTGGGAGGCCGAGGCGGGCAAATCATGAGGTCAGGAGATCGAGACCATCCTGGCTAACACGGTGAAACCCCGTCTCTACTAAAAATACAAAAAATAATAATAATAATTAGCCAGGCGTGGTGGCGGGCACCTGTAGTCCCAGCTACTGGGGAGGCTGAGGCAGGAGAATGGCGTGAACCTGGGAGGCGGAGCTTGCAGTGAGCCGAGATCGCACCACTGCACTCCAGCTTGGGCGACAGAGCCAGACTCCGTCTCAAAAAACAAAACAAAACAAACAAAAAAAAAACCTTGTGCTCCAACAATATTTTCTTCAGCATCCTTTTTTTAACTTTATTTTAGGTTTGGGGTATAAATGCAGGTTTGTTACACAGGTAAACAGGTGTCACAGGAGACTGTTGTACATATTATTTCATCACCCAGGTATTAAGCCCAGTACCCAATAGTTATCTTTTCTGCTCCTCTCCCTCCTCCCACCATCCAACTCAAGGAGGCTCCAGTGTCTGTCGACTCTTTCTGTGTTCATAAGTTACCATTTAGCTCCCCCAAATTGACCATCTCAACCATTTCTAAGTGTACAGTTCCACAGTGTTGAGTATATTCACGTTGCCGTGCAAATGACAGCCTGAACTCCTTCATCTTGCAAAGCTGAAACTCTGTCCCCATTAAACAAAAACTTTCTATTCCCCCCTCCTCCCAGGCCCTTGCCATCCTTCTACTCCCTGTCTCCACGGCTTTGACTACTCTAGGGACCTCATGTAAGTGGAATCCTATAGTATTTGTCTTTTCATGACTGGCTCATCTCACTTGGCATAACGTCTTTGAGGTTCATCCATGTTGTAGCATGTGTCAGAATTTCCTTCCTTTTTAAGGCTGAACAATATTCCACCGAATGGCTAGACCACATTTGTAAAAATTTGTTTATTTTCAATTTTGTGCATACATAGTTGGTACATATATTTATGGGTTATATGAGTTTTGTTTGTTTGTTTTTGAGATGGAGTCTTGCTCTGTCTCCCAGTCTGGAGTGCAGTGATGCGATCTCAGCTTACTGCAACCTCTGCCTCCCGGGATCAATTCTCCTGCCTCAGCCTCCCAAGTAGCTGGGATTACAGGCCTGCACCATCATGCCTGACTAATTTTTGTATTTTTAGTAGAGACGTGGTTTCACTGTCTTGGCCAGGCTTGTCTCGAACTCCTGACCTCAGGTGATCTGACCACCTCAGCCTCCCAAAGGGCTGGGATTACAGGCGTGAGCCACTGTGCCCAGCCCATGAGAAGCTTTGATACAGGTATGTAATACATAATAATCACATCAAGGTAAATGGTGTGTCCATCCCCTCAAGCATTTATCCTTTGTGTTACAAACAATCCAATTATACAAGCTGTTTATAAATGTGCGACTAAATTATTTTTGACTATAGTCACCCTGTTGTGCTAGCAAATACTAGGTCTTATTCATTCTTAACTCTTTTCCTTTTTTAAAAATTTTCCTTTCCTATATAAAAGCAACTTATTCATTCTATTTTTTTGTACCTATTAGCCATCCCCACTTCCTCCCAGACCACAGTTTGTTTATTCATTCATCTGTCCACAGACATGTGGGTTGCTTCTGCCTCCGTCTCAACTTCGACACCCTTTTGCTTCAACTATCTCCAAGTGCTTTTGTAATTCCTGGTAGTCAACCACCCTAACACCTGCTGACACCAGCTCAGGGAACTCAGGACTGGACTAAAGGCTTGTGACCATGCTCAGGGCAGGGGCAGTTCTCTGAGCAGCACATCCAGCCAGGCACCAGCTCAGCTCCCAACCGGCTACTGCTCCTACCCTCAGTTTTGCCCGATGGCTTGAGATCTGGGCTGCATTTTTATGCGCTATGGACTCTCCACTAATTAGATAACCAACAATCTTTGAAATACACCCAACTTCAATGAGAAACTGCACAGTTCTGAGCCTCTCAAGCTTTGGTGTGCATACAAGTCACCTGGAGATGCTTTCAAAAAGTCGATGCAGTAGGTCCGGGGTGGAGTCTGACATTCTGCATTTCTGACAAGCTCCCAGGTGATGCTGATGCTGCTGATCTGGGGACCACACGTGGAGCAGCAAGGACCTGGCAACCTCCCACCTGCTCAGACCTGTCTCCTGGGCTTTGCCCAAGTTCCCCTGGAAGCTGGCTCCATAAGATCATCTGTTTTGTATGTCTGAGGCTTCCCCCTTTGAAAGCTCCCCAACAGTATTTACCCAGTGTTTTAAAGCAGCTCTTCAGACTGTCTGGCTCCACAATTAATCCTAGCACCCAAAACAGTAAGTGATGAAGGGTTCCTTCCTCAGGCCCAAACAACAGAACAAAGAAGAAAGAAGTGACAAGGAGAGTTTCCAAGTGACTCCAAAGGACTGGGAACCACCAGGAAACCACCAGGAGTGAGGAGCCTTCCCAGCTGCCCTGCCCTCGACACAACACCCCGGGACTGCTGTGGCCTATCTTCGGCCAAGGCTCCGGGCCACCCAGGCTGCTGGAGGGACAAGCAGAGTGTCTGCCTGGACTGTGACCAAGACTGGCCTTCCAACTTCAACTGGGCCCTTGCCACTGCCTGGCAATTCTTTCACTCATCCCTTCTCACTCTCCTCTGGAAGCCAGTTGTGTTTGCTCAAGCTCCTGATCCCCCCACGCTGCTGTCCTCTCTCCAGATCTGCTCGCCTCCCACCCTCCATGAATAGACCCGTACTCCCCCATACATCTCTGTCCCCAGACAAGCCACCTGTTTCTCCTTCTGTTTTCCTCCTCTCTCAAATGAACCCCTCCACTCTTGCCCTAGATCCCATCCCTTCCAAGCCCCCAGGAGCCTTCACTCCTGCCCTCTCTGCCTCCCTTTCCAACCCCACCCCAGATTGCCTTCTTCCCAGCCCTCACCTGCACAGATGGCCTCCACCTTACCACTCCCTCTTCCTATGTTATTTCATTCCTTGTGCACACACGGCACCCTTCATGCCGCAGAAGCTGGCCCTCTGAGGGGTTGGGTCCTACCCAGTCAGCAGCTATCTGTCACAACAAAACCCACCCCCTAGGGTTGAGAAACCGTCTTGCAGCTGGACCTCAACCTCGAGAGGGCAAAACTCAGCCTCCAAATCACACTTCCCTTCTCTTGCTGGAAAGATCTTCTTGGCCCCTTTCAATACCAATATGTGGAATATTCTGCACCTTCCGTGCCCATTCTCCCACATCCTAGACCCCCAGCTCCTGCCCTGTACACCTGCTATCTGAGCACACAGGCTTTGACTCAGACGTGGAGCGTAATGAAAACTATGGGGGCCACTGCAGACAGTCAAGCAAGGAGGAAGTGACGTGACCTGTTCCTAGCAGGCCCTTCCCGCTGAAGGTGGAGGATGAACTGGAGGAAGCGAGAGTAGAAGTGGAGGTTGTGACGGTCACCTGGAGAAAAGAGGATGGGAGCTTGAATGAGGGCAGTGGTGGCAGCGATGGTACGGCAGATACATTCAAGAGGGACTTCCTCCCCTCCCATGCACAGTCCTCTGGGAACTTTCTTTCACTCACTGAGGGGCTGGTGCCTGACTCACAGTCCTTTCTTCCTCTCTCCAGGCAAGTTCAACATCCACAGAAGTTATTCACCCCAAAGCCTTCCTCCATGTTCCACTTCAACAACTCATTCCCACCACTACACCCTACCCTGTTCATTACCCAAGACCAAAACTAGAGATGACCCACTTCCCTAACTCGGCACAATGACACCCCAATCCCTCCCGCCCTCCCCCACCTCTCTCCCAACAACTGCCCTGGGATCTCAGCTGCACCCCCTCCTCCCAGTCCCTTTCCCATTGCTCCATCCACAGTTCACCTCCTACCTCATCCAGCCTAGACCCCACGCTACCTCATCCAGACCACCTCTTGCCAGCTCCTTCAATCCCCTTTGGCTCTTCACACCTGCCCTGTGATTCCCCATCCCTGACTCGGGCCAGTGGCTCACCTTTCCCAAACACACAGGAACGTCAAGTGCTAGAGGACAAAAATCACATTGCGGGTTCCCTAACATCACCACAGATACCCCCATTACCTTGGATTTCACTCCCAACCTTCCACCAGTCCCTCCGATTCCTTCTCCCAACATTACTTCTTCCTAACTCTTCTTAGGGTGGTCCTGCCTGCCCAGGTGAACTTCCTCACTTTTGGTAAATTAGCCGTCAGGTCCTCACTTCTACTTCCTTAAATTTTCAACCACTGTTTTTGTTTTGTTTTGTTTTTGAGATAGAGTGTCGCTCTGTCACCCAGGCTGGAGTAAAGTGGCACAATCTCAGCTCACTGTAACATCCACCTCCCAGATTCAAGTGATTCTCCTGCCTCAGCCCCCCGAATAGCTGGGATTGCAGGCACCCGCCATCACACCTGGCTAATTTTTGTATTTTTAGTAATGGCGGGGTTTCACCATGTTGGCCAGGCTGGTCTCAAACTCCTAACCTCAAGTGAGCTGCCTGCCTGGGCCTCCCAAAGTGCTGGGATTACAGGCACAAGCCACCGCGCCCGGCCCAGTCACTGTATTTTTACTGACTCTTGAAGCCTACAAACACAATCAAGTCTAAAACACATTTTTAAAACTTCCACCAATCCTCCTGCCACCATTAAGTTATAGGGAGTAACTCAAACCTCATGAGGCCTAAGAATAACATAAAAAGAGCTTGTGGAACATTTCAAAAATACAAATCCTCAGGCATCACCTGTTTCAGTAGAGTTGGCTTGACCATGAGTTGGGTTTTTAACAGGTGATTCTGATCAGTTGGCCCTCATCCCATCCTTCAAGAAACAGTTTGGTATAGTAGCATTTGACATGATGGATCACTTACCTAGAGGAAAACTCTCTCCTCCTCTCCTGGCCTCACAGCACTATTTTGTCATGATGGTCAGTTCCTTTGTATGCTCCTCTTTGTCTTCCCCTCTCCTTCATGCTAGTTTCAGGGTTTCTGTCCTCGGCCGCCTTGTCTACTAACTCTCCATGCTCCCCACTCACTAGTGTCTTCCATATCTATGACTTTAACTACCATCAAGTGCAACATTTAACAAGCTTTTTTTTTGTTTAAAGTTCTTGCTCTGTCGCCCAGGCTGGAGTGTAGTGCCACAATCCCAGCTCACTGCAGCCTCAACCTGCTGGGCTCAAGCAATCCTCCTGCCTCGGCCTCCCGAGTAGCTGAGACTACAGGTGCATGCCACCATGCCCAGCTAATTTTTGTATTTTTTTGTAGAAACAAGGTCTCACTATGTTGCCCAGGCTGGTCTTAAACTTCTGAGCTCAAGCAATCCTCCCGCCTTGGGCTTCCAAAGTGCTAGGAATACAGGCGTGAGCCACCGCACCCAGCCTAACTTTTTTTCTAAGTACTGGATCTGGGATAGATTAAAAAAAATGAATGAATGTACAGGTGATAGTCAACACAGTTAACAGCAGTGGAGCACGAGCACTGACAGTCGGAAAGGGAGCTATTCTAATTTTACAGGCAAAGGATCTGAACAAACATTTCTCAAAAGAGACACATAAATGGTCAACAGGTAAAGAAAAATTGCTCAGCATCCCTAATCATTAGGGAAATGCAAATTAAAACCACAATGAGCTAGCACCTCACACCTGCCAGAATGGTCTTCAGCCAAAAAACTAAACCAGAGTCCTTGAGGCGCCTGCTGTGCTGAGCATTAACCCTTCAGTCACTGGATCTCGGTGAGGTCAAGGGTGGCGGTGGTCCTTGGGAGAAGAGTCCTCAAAGAGGGCAGGGAGGCTCAGGGTACTTGGGGGTGGGGAGTAAGGAATATTCAGTACAGCAGCTATTTACCAACTGCTATGGCAGTATCTCAGTGGTTTTGTTTTGTTTTTTGAGACAGAGTCTCATTTTGTTGCCTAGGCTGGAGTGCAGTGGCGTGATCTCAGCTCACTGCAACCTTTGCCTCCCGGGTTCAAGCCTCAGCCTCCTGAGTAGCTGGGATTACAGGCACCCACTACCATGCCCGGCTATTTTTTTTGTGTTTTTAGTAGAGACGAGGTTTCACCATGTTGGCCAGGCTGGTCTCGAACTCCTGGCCTCAAGTGACCCGCCTGCCTAAGCCTCCCAAAGTGCTGGGATTATAGGCGTGAGCCACCACATCCAGCCTGTATCTCAGTGTTTTTACAACCAGTCAAATGCTCGCAATGAATGAAAACAGCAGGTCTAGGGGACCATTCTAATCTAGTTGCCTGGTCAAATAAAATATGGTTCTTGCACACTATTCACACAGACTCAGTCCTAAAAGCAGGTGTCTCTCAAGGTCTCTGGAGATTTAGACAGCTCCAGAGTTAGTCCAGGCTGACTTAGCCTTCAATGTTCCAACAATACCTATTCCCAGAAGGCTAGAACAGGAGGCACTTTACCTCTTAGACCAGTGCTTCCCAAACTTCAATTGTGCATGCAAAATCACCAGGAGGATCTTGTTAAATGCAGATTCTGATTCAGAAGGTCGGGGGTGGGCCCTGAGATTCTGCATTTTCTAACAAGCTACGAGGCAGTGGCAGCGATGATGCGAGCTACCAGGCAGTGATGATGCTCAGAGTGTGGGGACCACAAGATTAGAATTTCACTAATGAGAAGTAATTGCCTGAAGCTAACAAAGGAGATGGAAAAAAGAAAGAGACAAAGAGAAAGAATAAGAGAAAGCAAAGTATGTGTCCTGAGTGTGTGGATGCAAGAGCGAAGAATAAAGGGAGTTTTTAAAAAGAAGAGCCATCTGCAACGGTGAGAGTGAGCTGCCTTCAGCAGGTCGTGGGCCTAGAACATCTACCAGGCAAGGAGAAATGACAAAACAACCTAACAGAAAAAGGACAGATGCTGCTTATAAGCGCATTCCAAGACATCCAAGATGTTGACTTGATATGTAGGAGCTACAAGGAGAAACGAGCTACAAGGAGCTAGAGGGTTAATGAGATTAGCGCTAATCTCATTAACCCTTTCTTACACCGAAGAGGAAACCCAGGACAAGGTAACTTGTCCATAGTCACAAAGTTACAGGCAGATTTGCATTTGCACACACCCAGGTTTTTTAACGCACCTTTTAACAAATCCTGCTGCCTAACAACAAGAAAAAGAAATCACATCATTGCGCGCTCCAGATGAAAGGTGGGTGGTCACAACTTGAAAACAAATTAGAGCAGTTAGAACAGTGTCTTCCTATCTGGGAAAATCAACCTAGTGTAATTATAATAACGGTAATTAGCTGCCTCTATCATTCAGGGCACTGATAGAAAACCTGTGGCTCCCACGTCTCTAGTGACTTTTAACAACTCCCTGGCTGGGTTCTGTTTTCAGAATTAAGTGAGGTACTTCCTGACAAGCACTGCAGCAGCTGTTCCCAAACAGGCAGGAGTGAGCATTGAAAATGCAGTCCTCTGCACCCTTTCACTCCCAACCCAAACAAAACCAAGCAAAAACATGTAACAAAAAATGCTTATTTTATTTTACCTTATCTTATTTTATCTTATTTTATTTTGAGACGGAGTCTTGCTCTGTCACCCAGGCTGGAGTGCAGTGGCGCGATCTCAGCTCATTGCAACCTCTGCCTCCCAGGTTCAAGCAATTCTCCTGGCTCACCCTCCCAAGTAGCTGGGATTACAGGCACCTGCCACCACACCCGGCTAATTTCTGTATTTTTAGTAGAGACGGGGTTTCACCATGTTGGCCAGGCTGGTCTCCAACTCCTGACCTCAGGTGATCCACCTGCCTCGGCCTCCCAAAGTGTTAGGATTACAGGCGTGAGCCACCGCGCCCAGCCTCAACATAACGATTTTAAATTAGCTGTTCTAATAGTGAAAAGACAATTGCAAGATACTAAATGGTATACAGTAGTCTCCCTCCTCCAAGGTTTCAGATACCGGAGGACAACTGCAGTTTGAAGATATTTTGAGATATTCTGAGGTATTTTGAGATACAGCATATTCACATTTTATTACAGTAGACTGTTAGAACTGTTCTGTTTTGTTATTATTGTTAATCTCTTACTGTGCCTCATTTTTAAATTAAACTTCATTGCAGGTATGTACATATAGGAAAAAACCATGGTATATACAGAGTTCAGTACTACCCAAAGTATCAGGCATCCACTGGGGGTCTTGGACCACATTCCTTGCAGATAAGAAAGGACTACTATATCTTCAAAATACTGTTAATTTTCAGTTACTGGGTTTACCATATCTGGATCAGTGGTTCCAATGCTCAGTGGCTAAAACTGAGCTGTGAACTTGTTAAAACGGAGATTCCCAGGCACTGACCAAAGAGTCTAATTTAGAGGCTAAGGGTGAGTCTTAGACATCTAAATTCTTAACAAGCACCCCCACATCCCCAAATGATGTTGATGCAGGAGGCCTAGGGGCCACACCTTTGAAACATTTAAGTATTTGTTTATAATATACTAAACCACTCAAAGCATAAATATTCACCTAGAAATGGCCAATGATAAAATAGCACATTAAGATAAAAATTTAACACACCATAAGTATAAATGCAATAAAAAATTATTAAAAGAACAAATGGCAGATCTTGCTAATCAAAATAACCAAAAACTTCTATATTTCAAAATTATGTAAAATTTAAAAGAAATTCCTTTGGAAGGGGGAAAACGCAACAAATAGAAGGAAAAATGGTTGCTATCCTTCTAATACATAAAGATTTAAATACATATCTCTGCCACAACAGGTAAATAAATACAAATACAGAGAAAATTCACAGAATACAAATACGAAATAAAAAATATTCAACTCTAAAGCAGTAAAACGGTGCAGGTTAAAACAATGTATTACAAATTTATTTAACAAGGGCTTTTAAAGTAACATTCAATGCCAGTGATGAAGTGAAATAATACTCAATGCAAGTGATAATGGAAGGCCCCTGCATAAGCTTCAAGGGCTTATGTCAGCATTATAACTTTCAAAAATTGCTTCATTCAAAAATCACATACTGAGTATCTACTAGGGGTCCAGCATTTTGAACAAAACATGCAGAAATCCAGCCTGGTGGGCCTTACATTTTAATCACACTCTAATACCCCTTCCACAAATGTATACTCTAGAAAACACACACACACACAGAAAGAAACATACACAAAGCCTTTTTTTTTTTTTTTTTTTTTTGAGACGGAGTCTTGCTCTGTCGCCCAGGCTGGAGTGCAATGGCGCCATCTCGGCTCACTGCAACCTCTGCCTCCCTGGTTCGAGCAATTCTGCCTCAGCCTCCCAAGTAGCTGGAATTACAAGCGCGTGCCACCACGCCTGGCTCATTTTTGTGTTTTTATTAGAGGCGGGGTTTCACCATGTTAGCAAGGCTGGTCTCAAACTCCTGACCTCAGGTGATCCACCCACCTCGGCTTCCCAAAGTGCTGGGATTACAGGCGTGGGCCAGTGCGCCCGGCCAGCAGAGCCTTTTCTATGTAGCTATTCATCAGCATTACTTACACAACCCAAAAAATGGAAATAAAAGAATAAATCATTAGGATAGAAAATTGTTTCCAAATAAGATTTAATGAATGGAAAAATGCTTAAGTTAAATGTAGAGTGGAAACGGTAGTAAATATAATTGTGCATATAATTCTATTCTTTTTTTAATGTTAACAAAAAAAATGACAAAATTACTTAGCGTTACCTACAGGCTGTGAGATTATGGGTGAATGGTTTCTGTACCTTTCAGTAATTTCCAAATTCCCTACAAAGCAATCTATTTCATAATAACTATTACTTTTTAAAAACTTATCTCTGAATAAGGTGAAGAAACGGGGCATGATTCTTTGTTTTTATATTGTGGATGGCTAATCACTTAAGAGCAATGCATTCAAAAGTCCAAAGCATTACAAGTTGTTTCCACAACAGTCAATGGTTAAGACCAAACTTGTAAATGTTTTTTTTTAAAAAAAAAAAAAACACATTCAAAATGCTGAATGAAATAGAAATAGACAAGAAATCAATTCAACATAGAGATTTAACCAAAGACTGTAATAAGGGGACCACCTGGAAGGTGGACTCTATTGAACAAAAGTTAACAAGAGAAGCCAGCTGAAGGAGGAGATAGCTTTCAGACAGCCACGGAAGGGAATGCTGCCTCACATACGAAGTCCAAAACAGGTCTAAGCCATGCCATTTTCTGACTACCACTGCTTATTCTTTAGAAAGAGAAACAACCACCATGGCAGTGTTCAGCAAAGCTCTATCTTCCAAATCTCCTGGTGAAAATACCATACTCAGGACTGGGAGGGCGGCCCAAGCAACTGCAACGCACCCTCTTCCCAGGATCAACAGCACCGCCCAGGCACCCTACACACACCCTAGCTACATCAGGAAGCCACCCTCCACCAAGATAGTTCCTCACAGACTTCAAGCAGATGGGGTCACCTCCAGCAGGTCATCCATAAGGAATCCTGCCTTTCCTGTCCGGGAATGGTCTGTGCAAGCATTTGTACTTCCTTCACTGCTCTGTGTTTCCAGCTGAATCCTGGAGCACAGGGGCTGTGCCCTCCATTTCTTAGTTCCTAGTCTATGAGCCTGGCAGCGGCTGAAGCCAATATACAAACTAGTGAAAGGATGAAGTGTCTTTCCATGATGTCAGGTCTAGAATGGAAATATTATTAATTTCATGTCTCCAGGTTGAATATTTGTATTGGGGGTAGAGGGGAAGCAGGAAAGGACTTCCAAAGAAGAGAAGGTTAGGGATGGGCAGTGCAAACAGCTTCACTATTTATTTTAAAGTTACCAGAAGAAGCACTTATATTCTCCACAACCTCTGCAGTACACCCAGATGGCCACATTCATATGGGGAAGCCATCAGGCACAGAAAGGAAGCATGTCATACAGTCTGAAGCCAAACCAACCTAAACTCAAAGCCTTAGTTTCTGCATCTGTAAAATGGGGATAACTATGCCTAACTCACAACGTGACTGGATTGTGTATATAAAATTCAACACCTGGCACACAAAAAGCACTCAGGAGATGGAAACGGTTTATCTGCTGTATCCTATGACAGATGAATCCACGAGTATCAGATGGGCTCTCTTTGTTGACTAAAGCCAAGAGACCCTTGACAATGATCTCATCTCCTCTGGACACACAGGGCTGGAACTCGCAGGAGCAGGACTGAGACGGGAGGTCCTAGGTTAGAGTAAGGTGTTTGCACTAGCTGTATACTGCCTAAAAGAGACTCATTCTGTCACCCCAACCCTGGTTCCACCCAGCTATGGGAAATCTCTGCAGAGGCTTCAGGCGTGGATATGTCTATGGGCCAAGAGCGGGCTTGGGAGGCAGGGAAAGTGGTGACTGTGACCTTGAGCAAGGCACTTCTCTGCCTTAGTTTCCTCTTTGGTAAGCAGAGTGGACCTGTTCCATGATCCCTGAAGTCCTCCCTGTGCTTCTATTGTACCATCCCCTCTAGGGCACTGGTTATAATTCTCACAGGTCCAAGGGACACCTTCAAATCTGTTCCAATTCCTCCCAGCCACTGAGTAGCCCTTTGGCCCTGCTCCCACAAGAAGGGAGGATTCGGAGCAGCGTTCACGGCTTTCTGGGTTTTGTTCTGTGTGCAGCAGCCCTCCACCCCGAGCTGCTCCTTCCACCTTTCCTTTTCCGCCTCAAAGTGGTCAAGTGCCTTGTGCAGGGGCAATCGCTGGCCTGCAGTGTCAGCTCAGAGACGGTTTCCAGACCATCCTGTGTACAGGCTCAGGGTGGACAAATAAACATTTTGGAGAAGCAGTAGGAATTAAATCATTTCTTCCACAACAAAACCCTCATGCTTCTTCGTAAATCATGCCTCTTCATTCCATACTGATGAACAGTCACTAAACTGCATCTGTTATAAAAACAGCCCTTACTCCTTTCATGCCCTGACACTTAAGAATCAAAATATTTTCATACTCCATTGTACTAATAATGCCTTGCAGAAGTAATACCAATAGCTATTTCCCTGGAAAGATCCGTGGCCAGGGCGCTTTCCAAGAGGTTTTCTTTGAATGTTCTTTGTGTCCTGCTGCACGGGGGGACACGGCCGGCCTGCCCACATCTGGGGGACGCTGGGCTTGTCCCGGTAATGCAATACTCTTTTCAAGCACACCCCGAATGTACCCCTTCGCCCCGACAATAAAGTATCTCAAAACATTCGATATGCCACATCATACAGCCTTGACAAAAAAGCACTCCGGTGCCTGCATTCTGCAGGAAAAACCAGGCACATTCTGAGATGAAGCCACCAGACCCGCTTCGGGCTCCATGGACAAGAGAACAGCTTTGCAGACCCCTTAGCAAGACCGGCCAGAAGCCGCTCGCTTGTTCGTTTTCATTATTTATTTCCCCCGTGCCTTTATTTGCTGGGCCCCAGAAGAATGGCAAAGCATCTTCCAGAAAGGACGGCGAGAGAGCTGGAGAATAAAAGAGGATGGGCGGGGAAAGCCGGGGTTTTGAAAACAGCAGCGATAAAGGCAGGCGGGGTCGCGGCCGCGTCCCGAGGGTCTCGGCGGGGCTTACCTGGGGCGCACGAGGCCGGCCGGGCCAGCAGCAGCAGCCAGAGGCCGGGGAGCAGCAGCCCCGGGCGGCGGCGGCGGCGGGCGCAGCGGGCGGAAGGCCCTCGGCCGCTCGGCCCCGGGGCCAGCGCGACCCCGGCGCGGGGCTTCCCCTCCATGGCCGCGCCTCGGCGTCGGCGCCGCGCCCCCGGCATTCCCGGCCGGCGCCCCGGCCCGGCCTCGCGGCTCAGCGGCTCTCGGGTCCGGGAGGGGCGGCCGCTGCGGCTGCGGCTGGGACGGGGCGCCGCGCACCGGCGCGGAGGGAGGCCGGCGAGGCGCGGGCGGGCCGGGCCGGAACCGCGGACAGGGGCGCCAGCCGCACGCCTGCCTTGCCGCTCCGCCCCCTTCGGAGCCTCGGAGCCGCTGCCCGGCAACGCGCGGGCCCGGGCGCGGGGCGGCGAGCACCCCCTCCCGGCCGGCCGGGCGCCTGCCTGCCTTCCTGCCTGCCTGCCTGCCTGCGGGGCGGCCGGGGCAGCGTGCGCGGGGCTCGGCGCGGCAGAGGCGGCGGGGGCGGCGAGGCGGCGCGGTCCAGCCCTCCCCCAGGACCCGCCTCCCGGAGGGAGCGCGAGGGGCTCGGGGGGCCTGGGCCGGGCGGTGCCGCCCCGACCCGCACCCAACCCCGGGTCCCGCCGCCCGGGTCCCGCCGCGCGTTCCCCGGGTCGCCCGGATCAGTGTAGGCCGGCAAGCCGGGGGAGGGGGCCTCTCGCCGCCCTCTTGCCGCCCTCGCTCCTCCTCTCCCGCCGACTCCTTGCGGGCAGCAGGTGTGTAGGGCGCTGCGCTCTCAGGACAGCCTCGGGGCCGCGGAGGGGACAAAGCCAGACAAAGTCGGGCTCCTGCGCTACAGCTCAGCGTGCAAGGCAGGGGCGAGCGGAGCGCACGCAGCTCTCCCCCGCCTTCCTGCCTTAAGAAGGTGCGGCCACCTCTGCGGGTCTTCGGGAAGCGACCCTGCGCTCAGGGCCTGGGAGGCCCGCGGGACCCTGCACTTAGCAGGCCTTGAGCAGGCGGCTGCTGAAGCGAATGGGCGTGGAGCTGGGGAGACCGGCATGGCCAGGCCGTTTTAGGGAAAGTGGCGCTCCTGAGAGGTGGAGAGAATGCCCAGGGAGCGTTTGAGGGTTGGAATCCGCGGGGGGAATGAGGAACGGGAAGAAGGGAGTTGACATCTGTCAAGTACCTACTGTGTGCCAGGCATGTCACTCTGAAGACGCCCCGTGGCTTCAGGGTCTAGGGAGGAGGAATTGGAAGTTTTGAATCATTGCATCCCACTGGCATTGTTGCACCAAGAAGATATTAACGGTGTGTATGTGGGACACTATCTTATTGTCCAAAAAAACTATGGCAGACAGCGGAAAATGTGAATCATTACACTGGCAGAGGGATCCTGGTGGCTATTCAGTCGAGTTCCCTTGCCAGGCCCACCCCTTGCAGGGGCTGCCTAGCCTTGCAGCTCCAACTCTTCTGGACTCCTTGCCCTTGGTGAATAGTTCTTCCTAAGAATAGGACAGGGGCACTCTTCTGTAAGTACACACCTGGTCCTTACAGGTGGGTACTTGAAACCTGGTAGTTTCAAGGAAAATGAGAATAAAGGTTAAAAATAGCTTTTGTTGATGTTCCTGGTATTTTTACACGTTATTATGACCCCCCATCATACAGCCCCTATGTTTATTACAGTAACTGCTCCTGTCTCCCAAAGAGGGTTCTGCCTGCACACCCAGGTAAGTACCTAAGAGAGACTGCCCAGATATGTCTGGTCCCAGGACACCATGGCCATAGATCTGGGACCTCTTATTCACACACTTATCTTTATTTTCTGAACTCTGTATAACAGCACATTTGACCGCAAACCACTGCGTTTGTGCAACTCTTGAATGGTCTTGTCCTGTTGTGTTGTTTTATCTTTTATGAATTTATGCTTTGCACACACAGCCCCCACCCCACCTCCAATAAATTAATATGAATTTCGAATATGGTGCTATCCTGCTTAGGATTTCTCATAGCCCCAGTAAGCCCTCAGTAGACAATTGTTGGTTTGAGCCAGAGCATGCATTCCTCCAGTGAAGAGGTTCCATCTTCAGATTTGGCCTCGGCCTCCTGCGAGCTGCCATCTACACTAGACCTGTTGGTGTCAGAGAAAAAAGCCTCCCTCGGTCATGCACGGTGGCTCACGCCCTGTAATCCCAGCACTTTGGGAGGCCAAGGCAGGCAGATCACCTGAGGTCAGGAGTTCAAGACCAGCCTGGCCAACATGGCAAACCCCGTCTCTACTAAAAATACAAAAAAATTTACCCGGGCATGGTGGCACGTGCCTATAATTCCAGCTACTCAGGAGGCTGAGGCAGGAGGATCACTTGAACCCAGGAGGCAGAGGTTACAGTAAGCCGAGATCATGCCACTGCACTCCAGCCTGGGTGCCAGAGCAAGACTCCATCTCAAAAAAAAAAAAAAAAAAAAAAGAAGAAAAGAAAAGAAAGGAGTCTCCCTCTCCATTCTCTGCAAACTCAAAGACAATAAAGTGTTAGCCTTGCCATTAAGAGATTGATCATTTGGAAGTAAAAATAAAAATTGGAACTTTGAGATAATAGAAATGACTCATGGACACCACCTCTCTAAGGAAAGTGAGGTCCCTAGGGTCCCTTAGTCTCCCAGCTCTGAAGGCATAAAACAAAATCTTACCTCTGTTAGGATTTAAGGCATTCTGCCTCCATGTCTGGGAAAATGTCTACCAGGCTCTGACAGTCCAGCTGGTAGGTGGTGTCACTCTGCAGACTCAGAGGGGATGAGTGGTCCTCGGAGGTAGGGGAGTGTGTGCAAATGTGTGTGTGTGTAAGATTTTAAAGTCGATTTTAGAGATTATCTCATCCAATTCTCATAGATAAAGAAACAAGCCAGAGAGGTTAGTTTATTTCCATAAGGCTCAACTCCAACTGGAATTGTCATCTCCAGTTAAACCACACACCCTCCAGGGGAGGGGGAAAATTAACCTGGGTCCTCAATAGGCTTACAGTCTGGTTTGCGGACAGGGAGAGGTAGGCTCAGTACTATCCTTAGACCTAGGCAAAGCGGGCCCCACTCTGGCCTTCTCAAACTGCACCTCTCTCCTCAGGACAGAGTCTGTGAAGCCCAGGAAGCACCCTCACCAGCAGCCCATCTTCCCATGCTCAGGTACCCAGGACCCCAGAATCCTGCCCATTTCACCCCAGGCTCATCTTCAGGCCCATGTGGCCTCTTCCTCAAGTCTGTTCTCCCAAGGGTGCGTCTGGTCCCAAGGGGTAGTTGTTTGCTGGGGAGTGGCAGAACTTACACAGGAGGGGTCTCTAAAGATGCGCACATGAAGCCTATAGGAATGAAGCAGAGGACCAGGGGTGGGAAGAGAAGATCGGGCACGCCCCATATTCACATGGCAACCTGGCTGCAATGTTCTGCTCACAACTGCAGGAAGTCTGTGAATCCTGCCTGTGAACCAGCCTAACCATTCTGAAGGCATATATTTGTTAAGGTAGAACAGACATATTTAATAGTTTGCTTGCTTGGCATGTAACTTGCTGATGAAAACATGGTCATCAATATGAAATTGGCCAAAATGGCCAAATGTGAAATGGGCTGCGTGAGCCCCTATTTGCACTCTTGACCTGGGCCCCTCAATTCTTAGGGTCTGGATAAGGATGAGACAGAGGGACTGAAGTTAGAGGATGGCTAGAAGTCAGTAGAGGGTAGTGTGAGAGTCCTGGAATAGGAATCAGGACAGCTGAGTTCTGCATTCTGCTCTGTCACAGAAAAGTTTATGAACTTGAACAAAATGCTTCACCCTACTCTCAAACCTCAAATGTTCTTATCTGATGATGGGCTTCACATGCCTACCTTGCTTAGCTGTGAGTTCTTAAGAGAATTATACAGAATAAGATGAATGTTCACAAAGGTCATTCATTAAATTCAATGAATATTTTTTGAGCATGTACCATATGCCAGGCACTGCAGTGGGCACTGGAGGTATAATGGTGAACAAAACAAAGGCCCTTCCTCATGGAACTTATGTTCTAGTGAGAGGAGACAGGCCATCAGTAAGTGAGCATTCGGCTGATGACAGCAATTTGCAGAATAACAAAGAGGGAAAAGGAGTGAGGGAAGGGTCAGTGTTACCGTGTTAAATAGAATAGTCAGGGATGATCACTCTACTAAGGTGACATTGGGCCATGGGGATAGCTGGGGAAGAGGGTGTCAGGCAGAGGGAAGAACTGTGCAAAGTGGAGAAGTAGCCAGAATAAACATTCAAAAAATATTTACTGAGTCCCTACTAAGTAAGCGCCCCATAGAGTCATGTGCTAACTGATCAGTAAGATTGGTTAGGCCGGGCACAGTGGCTCACATCTGTAATTCTAGCACTTTGGGAGGCTGAGGCAGGTGGATTGCTTGAGCCCAGGAATTTGAGACCAGCCTGGGCGACATGGTGAGAATCCCATCTCTATGAAGAAATCCAAAACATTAGCTAGGCATGGTGGCGTGCACCTGTAGTCCCAGCCAGTTGAGAGGCTGAGGTGGGAGGATCACCTGAGCCTGAGGAGGTCGAGGCTGCAGTGAGCCGTGATCATGCCAGTGCACTTCAGCCTGGGCAACAGAGCTAGACCCTGCCTCAAAAAAAAAAAAAAAATTATCTACAGTTTTTTCAAGGAGCTTACAGTCTCATGGGGAAAAAAAATTTTTAAACCTATATATTACAAAGTAGAACATGACAAATGTCCGAAGGAAGTTACAAAAAAAAGTTCAAAGAAGGAGAAATCATATTTGGCACAAGAGATCAAGCAAAGCTTCAGTGTAGTGTTGCATTGAAGCTGGGTGTTAGGGGGCGCCTAAAAAATGAAGAGGACTTGGACAGCTAAAGAGAATAGGACAGGTGTTCCAGGTGGAGGGAACAAACAGTACAAAAATATAAAGGCAGGAATGCATGAAATTTCTCTAGCTGATGGCCAGATCAGCTAGAGCAGTGGTTCACAATGCTGACTGCAAATTAAAATCACCTGGACACCACAAACAAAACAAAACAGAACACCCCCAGGCCACACTTCAGACCAATAAAATCCAAATCTCTGCAGACCAGGCTTGGACAGCCCCATCTTTTAAAAGCTTCCCAGGATTCCGATGTGTAAGAACTATTGAGCTAGAAGTCTAAGAGTCAGGCTTTATAATCACTTACTAAAAGTGGTAAGACATACTGGACCTAGAGAGGCGCAGCACAGAAGAGAGAAAAGGGAAGCTAGTATAGAACAAGGAGAGCTTAAAGATCTGGCTGAAGGATTTGGACTTAATTTTCTAGGTGATGGTGGATCATTAAAGATTTGTTGAGATATTATTAGAACTAAGCACAAGAAGGATTACTCTATTAACATTATATAAGATGATTTGGAAAGAAAAGACTAAAGAGGAGACCAATTAAAACAAGATTTTTTTTTTTTTTTTGAGATGGAGTCTAGCTCTGTCACCAGGCTGGAGTGCAGTGGCACGATCTCTGCTCACTGCAACCTCCACCTCCTGGGTTCAACCGATTCTCCTGCCTCAGCCTCCCGAGTAGCTGGGACTACAGGCACCCGCCACCACGCCCAGCTAATTTTTTTGTATTTTTAGTAGAAGCGGGTTTTCACCATGTTGGCCAGGCTGGCCTCGATCTCTTGACCTCGTGATCCGCCCACCTCGGCCTCCTAAAGTGCTGGGATTACAGGCGTGAGCCACTGCACCTGGCCGGAACAAGATCTTAATGCTGCATGCATGAAATATCAAGGATCAAAACATTTTTCACCATCAAATAGACAAAGCTTTTAAAATTTTGATTATATTCATTTGTGCAAGAGTATAGCAAAATAGGCACTCTCAAATTCTACTGGTATAGCCATTTTGGAGGATAATTTGACCTTATCTATCAAAATGTAAAATCAGCTCACTTCCTTTTCCCTTTTTATTTTTTTTTTCCAAGTCAAGTTTAATTCAGTCGGGCAAATTTAGTCAGGTAATTTAATCAGATAAAATTCACCTTTTTTGCCTAGGTGCGGTGGCTCATGCCTGTAAATCCAGCACTTTGGGAGGCCAAGGTGGGTGGATCATGAGGTCAGGAGTTCGAGACCAGCCTGACCAATATGGCAAAACCCCATGGCAAAAATTAGCCAGGTGTGGTGGTATGCACCTGTAATCCCAACTACTCGGGAGGCTGAGGCAGGAAAAATAGCTTGAACCCAGGAGGCGGAGGTTGCAGTGAGCAGGGATCACACCATTGCACTCCAGCCTGGTGACAGAGCTAGACTCTGTCTCAAAAAAAAAGTTCACTTTTTTTTCAGGTTTTTAAAATAATCTTTATTTTTTAAAAGTTAATATGTACAATTTAGGAAACTGAAAAACACAAGAAGCAAAGAACGAAGCTATCCACAATCATAGCAGTTTACAGTTTGATGAGAATTCACCTTTTAAAAGTGTTCCCAGTGAGTTTCAACAATTGTATGAAATCCTATAACCACCACCACATTCAAGGTATAGAACATTTACATTGCCGTTAAAGTTCCCTTGTGCCATCTTGCAGTCTATCCCTTACCCTCCCCCTGACAGCCACTGATCTGATTTCTGTTTCTGCAGCTTTGCCTTTTCCAGCATTTGACATGAATGGAATTATATAGTATGTAGCATTTTGTGTCTGGTTTCTTTTACTTAGCATAATGTCTGAGAGTCATCCAAGTTGTTGCATGCATCAGTAACTTGTTCCTTTCTATTGCTTAGTAGTATTCCATTGAATGGATATACCACAATTTGTCCAGTCACCAATTGATGAACATTTGGATTGTTTCCAGGTTTTTGGTCATTATGAATAATGCTACTAAAAACATTTGTTTTCAGGTATTTTGTGTGAACATATGTTTTCATTTCTCTTGGGTAAATACCTAGGAGTAGATCTGCTAAGTCGTGTGATAAATGTAAATTTAACTGGGTGGCGTGATAAATGTAAATTTAAACTGCCCAACTGTTTTCCAAGGTGGGATATATTTTACATCCCCACCAGCAATGTATGAAAGTTCTAGTTGTTCCATACCCTTGTTAGCACTTGGTTTTGCTAGCCTTTTTAATTTGAACCATTCTAGCAAGTGTCTAATGATATCTCATTGTGCACTTAATCTGCCTTGTCCTCATGACTAATGATATTGAACACTCTCCATGTGTTCATTTGCAATCAATATGTCTTCTTTGGTGGCATGTCTGTTCAAATCTTTTATTCTTTTTACAATTGGACTGTCTTCATGTTACCAAATTGTATATGTATACATTCTAAATACAAATCTTTTATCCAATGTGTGTTTTGCAAATGTTTTCTCCTAGTCCATAACTTGTCTTTTCATTCTCTTAATATATTCAAAGAGCAGAGGTTTTTAACTTTGGTGAAATACACTTTTTTATTATTTTTTTCTTTTTTGGTTCATGTTTTTTGTGTCCTAAAAAATATTTGCCTAGCTCGAGGTCACAAATATTTTCTCCCATGTTTCTATTTAGAAACTTAATGTTTTAGCTCTTATGTTTCATTCTATGATCCATTTGAGTCAACTTTTATATATTTTGTGAGATTAAAGGGTTGAAGTTAATTTTGTGTGTGTGATGTCTAGTTGTTATAGCACCATTTGTTGCAGACTATCCTTTTGCCATTTAATTGACTTTATACTTTCTCAAAATTAATTGACTATGTATGTGTGGATTTATTTCTAGACTTTGTATTCTCTTCCATGGAAGACTCACATATTACATGGGGATGGGGGAGTAAGATACTGTATAGTATAATCCCACTAATGAAAAAAAAAGTGTGATTGTGATTGTAAATCCACTTTTTAAAAAAGTATGAGTGTAAACAGTCATTACTACTGGGAAAGGAAATCAAGTTTGGAGAGGAGTTGGGGAGTGAATGTATGAAGAGGAAAATTCACTTTTTGCTCCATATAATCAAACACCTGATTACAATAATATTACATGTGATTAATACACACCATATCATCTGAACATTTTTCTTTCTTTATTTTTCGTTTATTTAACTCCACTCCTTGACAGATTAGATAGCATTTGAATTTTTGACACCAGCATATACTGCTTTTGTATTTCAAAATTTTTCTAAATAAAAACTTTGTGGGTTTGAATGGAAATTAGAAAATGGATGAGACACATTCTGGATGCTAAATGAGTCGGTGAGATATGAGGAGAGGAAAGAATGAAAGATGATTCAGAGATTTTGGACCATCTGTGGAAGGATAGGAAAAAATGGAATTCAGCTGGAAAGCCTGGGTGAGAAGCAAAGATGGAGGGTTAGGTCCTGAGTGTGTTGGCTGTGAGGTGCTGGACCAGTACCAGGGAGCTATGCTGACGCCAGCGATGGCGAAGGTGAGCTGAGGGCTTGGGAGATGTGACTCCAGATATAGAATCATTCGTACAGCGTCATTAGCTAAAGATGAGAGAGTAAATGACTGCCTAGAAAGAGAGGGGAGAAGGCAAGAAAAGAGGGCTAAGGAGATCCCTGGAGAAAGACCTTCATTTTGGAAAGGCTGAAGAGGAGTCTGTGAAAAAGGCAGAGAAAGATCTAGAAAGAAAGTGGAAAAGCACAATGGAAATGTGGTGTCACCAACAGCCTGGGAAACAAGTTTTAAAATAGAGAGGACAGTCAATGTCAAAGACAACAAGACTGAGAAGACCTCTTTGGACTTGCAGATGCAGTTGTTAAAAAGCAACCTTCCTTCTGTGCCTGGCTCATTTTGTCCTCCCGGTTCATCCATGCCGTCTCAAATAACAAGATTTCCTTCTTTTTTAAGGCTGAATAGTATTCCATTGTGTCTGTATACACCACATTCTCTTTATCCATTCATCCCACAATGGACATATGAGTTGAATCCATATCTTGCCTTTTGTGAATAAGCTGCAGTGAACATGGGGGTGCAGATACCTCTTCAACTGATTTCATTTCCTCTGAATATATACCCAGTAGTGGGATTGCTGGACCACAGGATAGTTTTACTTTGAATTTTTTGAGGACCCTTCATACTGTGTTGGAGTGAGGGGTGGCAGGGGAGGAGAGAGAGGCAAACAAAAAGGGGTAAAAGAATGAGCGGGTTAGGAAGTAATGGAGGCCACAAAAGATGGCGGGTAACAGGGTTGAGATATTTTTTAGGATAGGTAAGACTGAACATCCTTGTAGATTTAAGAGGTGTCCAAAGACAATGAGAGAATAAGATCCAAGAGAGGGATCATCGATAGAGCAAATTCTCAGAGCTAAGAGCAGATGGAATCAACAGCAACAGGTCATTCTTTTGAAATGGCAGTTTCAGCCAGGCGCTGTGGCTCACACCTGAAATCCCAGCACTTTGGGAGGCCGAGGCGGGCGGATCATGAGGTCAGGAGATCGAGACCATCCTGGCCAACATGGTGAAACCCGGTCTCTACTGAAAATACAAAAATTAGCCTGGTGTGGTGGCACAAGCCTGCAGTCCCAGCTATACTCAGGAGGCTGAGGCAGGAGAATCGCTTGAACCCAGGAGGCGGAGGTTGCAGTGAGCTGAAACCACACCACTGCACTCCAGCCTGGCGACAGAGCGAGACTCCATCTCAAAAAAAAAAGATATGGCAGCTTCAGTAGCCCAATGTCCAGTGTCAGGAGAGTGGCTTAATGGCTTGATAAAATCACCGTACAGTAACACGTGGGAATGTTATACTTCTGTGAAAAAACATAGGAAGTGTTTGGGTTATAATGTTAACTGGAGGAAAAAAACAAATATAAAATGGTTTATGAGCTGATATAAAACAATGTATATGACTGAGAAAGAACTGCGCAGTACTTAAAATTGTTGTATTAAGATAATGGGATTATGGGCATTCATTCTCTCCTTTGATGATGATGTTATATTTGCCTTTTCAATAGAAAATGTTTACAAGAACTAACAATCTTCTTCCAAAAGAAGAGAGAAAGGACAGATTAATCAAGGTAAAGGCCTTAAGTAGTCTCTAAAGTGATTTCTTCCCCGGCCGGGCTCGGTGGCTCATGCCTGTAATCCCAGCACTTTGGGAGGCCAAGGCAGGCGGATCACCTGAGGTCAGGAGTTCAAGACCAGCCTGACCAACATGAAGAAATCCTGTCTACTAAAAATACAACATTAGCCGGGTGTGGTGGTGCATGCCTGTAATCCCAGCTACTCAGGAGGCTGAGGCAGGAGAATTGCTTGAACCTGGGAGACGGAGGTTGCAGTGAGCCGAGATTACACCATTGCACTCCAGCCTGGGCAGCAAGAGTGAAACTCCATCTCAAAAAAATAAATAAATAAAAAATAAAATAAAATAAAGTGATTTCTTCCTTTTCAACATCAATGTCTCAATGTCAGATGGCAGTATTTGGACTAAAACACAAAAATCCTAAAAAGGAAAAGATAGCATGAGCTAGAGTAGGTATGGAAGATTTCACAGAGTACATGGGGCTTAACCTGGGTCTTGAACAATGAGAACAGTGGGTAGCATTTGTTAAAGGAAGGAAAAAGAAAAGGGAGAGGAGGGATTATTGTTGAGGAAAGCAAAGGCAAGAAGGTAGAAATGGACAGAATGTGACCTCAGACAGGGCTGCTTAACTAGAGGAAAAGCTATCTGGAGGAATTTGAAGACAAAAGAGCAAATAAATAGGATAAGGTCAGATTTAGACCTGCCATGAGTTAGACCATGCCAAAGACTGCCATGATCTAAACTAAATAACTACCTCAGTCTACCTAAATCACTAGGGAAGACTTTCTGCCTATCGGAAGGGAAGCCCGTGGAGAGAGACACATCCTGAGTGCCCATGACCATGGGTAAAACATTTAAACCAGGATCCTTGGTTGGATGAATTGGGCTGGAGACGTCTACTCCTCCTGCACAATTTGGTAGCAATAATGGCAAATAAGAGTGTTCTTGAGGCAGATCCCACGCCTTGCCTCCCTGTCTACTGCAGTTTTCTCACCTCCTTTGTCTCTAAGCCCCCGCCCCCTAAGACACAAGCTGCCGCAGATCAACTGGCTCAATCTTCTGCCCACATTCTCTATGGTCATTTCCTGCTATAGCCCCAAACCCACAGGCAGCTCTCCCGAGGCATGCCAAAAATCCACATTAGAATCACGGCAACAGTTGGTGAAGACTATTTTTAGAGTCACCCTCATTCTCTGGCATTATACTTACTCCAACTCACATATGACTGTGTTCTAAAACTCATCGACTCTGGCTCAAACTCAGAATGAGAAGAATGATGACAATCTAGGTCTTCTTGCTCTTCCATCTTGTCATGAGTTTCCATCAATTACATGAACAAAGCCAAACTCACATGAACTATACATCTGTCACAACTTCTCTGCTTCTCTAGAACACCCCTTTCTCACCCAAATCCCCAGAGACAGAGTCTTCCTAGTATGGAGATGTGTGCTCTCGGGCCTCCTATAGTTGTGGGCATCACTTCTGCAGGAGGCCATCCCTGATCTCCTCATATTGCCTGTGACACCTGTCACTGCATTTACTGCATGGAGTTAAAATTGGCCACATGGAATTAAATCTTCATTGTCTACTCCCCACTAGATTATAAGTTCTTCAAGGGCAGGGACTTGTCATTTTCATCTCTTCATTCCCCAGTGCCTACTGCAATGCTTGGCGGTCGTAGGGTTCCATTAATACTTGTTGAATGAATAAATGGAAGTATGTGTAAGAACTAAGCTCCAAGCTGGTCTCTTACCCCTCATCCTACCAATCTCTGCCCCCTAAGGTGCTGAACTAACTTAACTGGGGAGCCTGAGCTTGCCCATAGTTCTTTGCTACCAAGGCCAGGAGGGAAGTACTGTGGCATCTGCGTATCCATATCCTGGCACGGACACAGTATAACATCTCGAACTTCCAAGAATGCCAAGAAATGCTGGATTCCTCTGCTACGTGCTATGAAACCAACCAGAGATAGCTTGAGAAATATTAAGGCTGCCTCAGACATGACATTTGCTTGGCCTTGTGCAGAGTTCAGTACGCTATGGTAATTGGCACCAGCAAACACTTATTAAATTTGGTGAACTAAGGCTCTTCACAAAAATAGAGGAAGAACATCTCTGCCCTTTAGGAAATGACAATCTCCAAGCAATAAAGTGTGTTTACCAAAATTGAATTTTAGAGCCTCTTGGATAAAAATTGTGAGAAGCTGAATGATAAAATTATCTGCCCACAAACAACTCTGTGTGGAAGTCATCCACCATTTTAAAGAGAAAATTAAGAAACTTCTAGACTGGCACTGTCCAGAAGAACTTTCTGAGATGGTGGAACTGCTCTATAACCCTGTGCTCTCCAATGAAGTAGCCGCTGGCCACAAATGGCTATTGAGCACTTGCAGTATGGCTGGTGCAACTGAGGAACTGAATTTTTAATGTCATTTAATTTTAATTAATTTTAATTTAAATATCCACATGTGGGTAGTGGCTACCATATTGGACAGTGTAACGCTAGACCATGAAAAAAAGTATGATGATGGCTGCCGTGTGGAAAACTAAATACAGAAACTGCCAACATATGACACATGATTCAGATCCCATCACAATTGCTGGACTTGTTTCATGATAGGCACTGATATCTATGGCAAACACAACTCTCTAGACCGGACCTGTGAAATGAGAATAACACAAATAATAGTAACTACCTCATACCCGCCTCAGCTTAACCAGTACTGTGTCCTCGTAGCCTTCTGAGAATCAACTTGAAATTCACAGTTTGGGTTTGCTGGGCAGTCTCTGCCTGACATGTGGGCCAAAATCGAACTCAGCCACCATCACGTGTGGCCACAGCAGATGTCTGAGAAAGTCCACAAAATAAAAGATATCAGCAGATAAAACATCCGCAGTGAAAACGAACACTTCATCAATATAAAAGCAAACTTCCAAAGCTCCCCACTCACCCATTAAATAAAATGCATTGCTGAGTGTGCCAGGCAAAGGTTCTCAGACTCCTGCAGGGAAGGCCAGCTGGTGGGACTGTCCTTCCAGGCACTGCCCTGGGTGTCCCCGTGTCCCTCCCCCTTCACCCACCCTGGAGGCCCCGCATCCTCCCTTCACCTATCCTACACCTGATGTGCTCGTTCTCACCCCAGCCTGCCCTGTCTGTCCCCCTCCATCCAAATAAGCAATTTTTGTTGGTCTCTTCTTTCTTAGAGCTTACTAGAATTTAATTTTTTTGAACCCAAGAAGCAGAGATTGCAGTGAGCCAAGATCATGCTATGGCACTCCGGCCTGGGTAACATAGTGAGACCTGTCTCAAAAAAAAAAAAAAAAAAAGTATACCGTGCACCGTGCCTTAGCAGTATCTATAAAGTATTCTTCTGATGTTCACTATTCGCTCTGTTGACATGATGTAATACATCCAAAGTTTTCTTTTTGATCTCTCGGTCTTGTATTTGGAGATAAGTTCCACCAAGTCATGGTATGGTATACAGTGTGGGGGTTGAAAACATTGGATTTAGATGAAGACAGACCTGACTTTGAATATAGTTTTACTATTTATTAACTGTGTATCTTTAGGCATAGTTTTTTTTCTAAGCTTTGATTTCCTCACCTTAAAATGGAAATGTTAATACCTTCTTCATAGTGTTGTATGAAAATAAGTTAGATAATCAGTTAAATTTCCCAGTGCAGTAATTGGCATCTAGTTAAATATACAATGATGGTTATTATTGCTCAAATCTTTGCTGAAATTTTATTTAAGAATTTTTCAACTGTGTGTGTAAATGAAATTGGCTTCTAATAGAAGTTTTAAGGAATCTTCCTTATCAGTGTTAATAATAGCACCTATTTAACTCACAGAATTAATTTGGGATCATGCCATCTCTCCCGTTTTTCTAAAAAAGAACTTTAATTTTTTACTACACATTGTAGAAAAAGCAGAATATACAGAGAAACAAAATTATGAATATTAAAATGATCCGTAATCTCACCACCTCCAAAGAAGCATTGTTAATATTAGATTCATCCAGACATTTTTAATGTATAAATTCACACACACACACAGACACACACAAAATGCTGACAGAAAACTGTGATCAGACTGTACATAAAATTTTGTTTCATTCGACAATATATTATGAACATCTTTTCATCTTAATATATAATACTTCCAAAACTTAAATTTTAATGGTGGCACGTATTCCAAGATATGAACCCAATGTAAGTTGTTTTGCAAATTCCCAAGTGTTAGACATTGAGGTGGTTTCCAATATTTTACCATTATAAGCAATGCCATGGCAAACATCGTGCTGGATCTTTTGAATAGCTTTCAGTCCATCCTCTCCCCTTCTCCACCATGTTGTTTGGTTGGGGAGGCTGATCTTTACATCACTGGGCTTCCTTGCCCTCTGGCTTCCAATAGGTTTGGCCAATGGGAGGCACCAGCAAGTAATCCAAGGATAGGAAAAAAGGGAGATCAGGATATTTCTGCCCCAAGCTTGCTCCCTAAAGGGCTACTAATTGGCTGTGTCCTTGAATTAGATGCTACTGCACCCAGTTGGAGGTTCTCTCCTACTCTTATCCTCCCTCGGTTCCTGTAACAGCTTCCTACCCTGCACCTTCGTGCTTAGGGTGGTAAGGTGTCCCTCCTGTTCCTAGCCCCAGAGTACTCCACCATCCTTTGTTGATGTCCCTTAATCCTGCCCACACCTTTATAAATAGTCCTTCATTAAATTCACTTCATTTTCTAGTTTAAGTGTGCCATCTGTTTCTTGCCAGAAAATATAAACAACTCTGTAAGTAAATTTCTCTACCTTTTTTTTTTTTGCTATTAGCATATAATACATTTCTGCAACTGGAATTATTTGATCACACAGCATGTGTATTTTTAAAACCTTTTCTAATATAGCCAACTTGTTTTCCAGTATACCTTCCTCCAACAGTGTATGACAGCACCAGCCGTCAGGCCCCGTGTCCAAACTAGGTATTAAAATTTTTATTTTCATCTTTTTCTGTGTTCATAAAACATTTCTATAATACGGGGATCATCTCATCTCTGAAAGTGTGTGTAGGAGGGAAAATTATCTATTAATTATCGCAGTCTATTTTTTTTTTGGTGTTTCTTGCATAACTTTCTCAATATTTTCCTCTGCTATGATCTATTACAAATTGACATGCTAGCCCATACTTGGCCCCTAAGAATTCATTAAAATTGGCCAGGCATGGTGGCTCTTGCCTGTAATCTCAGTACTTTGGGAAGCTGAGGTGGGAGGATGACTTGATCTCAAGAGTTCGAGGCCAGCCTGAGCAACATAGCAGGACCTCATCTCTACTAAGAATCATAAAAAGATTAGCTGGGGCTGGGCACGGTGGCTCACGCCTGTTATCCCAGCACTTTGGGAGTCCGAGGCAGGTGGATCACCTGAGGTCAGGAGTTCGAGACCAGCCTGACCAACATGGTGAAATGCCGTCTCTACTGAAAATACAAAAAAGTAGCCGGGCATGGTGGCACATGCCTGTAATCCCAGCTACTCGGGAGGCTGAGGCAGGAGAATCACTTGAACCCAGGAGGCAGAGGTTGCAGTGAGCCAAGATCACACCATTGCACTCCAGCCTGGGCAACAAGAGTGAAACTCCATCTCAAAAAAAAAAAAAAAAAAAGATTAGCTGGGTATATTGGTGCATACATGTAGTACCAGCTACTCCAGAGGCTAAGGCAGGGAGATCACTTGAGCCCAGGAAACAGAGGCTGCAGTGAGCCATGATCACGCCACTGCACTCCAGCCTGGGTGGCAGAGTGAGACCCTGTCTCAAAAATAGTAATAATAATTCATTAAAATGTTAGCTGATTTTATCTTACCTATTTGTACTTGGGCCTTCTCTTTCCCCTCCCTTTGCCAAAGGTGAAGCCGTTTATGTGTCACAGCTCTCCTTGCAAGGTTTTGTAACTCTTTGGATTTCAGCGAATTTGGTTGCCTTGTAACCACAGCTCATTGATGGATTCAAGAAAAGTTATGATTTTGTAGGTTATCTGGCTTTTTCTTGTGACTTCCTACATTCAGAGCTGAAGTAAAACTTCCCATTTAATTTTTTGAACATGCAATTAAATGTGAACATTTTAATAAAAACAAAACACAGAACTATATTTGATTCCACATTCAATAGCATGTAATTGCTAATGGAAGAAATTAATATCTTGCCTCTCACATGTTATGTGGAAAACTACTTATATAAATATTGAAGAGTCAAATGAATTGTTTGTTAGTGAAAAATGTTCCCCAGACACCGTGTGCACCTGCAGTGAATACTCTTCAATCTGTGATTACCTCTGGAACTACTGATTCAAACACAGAAAGAAGAAAGGAAAATGGACGCTGGAAACTACTGGAGAAAGATACTTCATTCGGCAAGAATCTATTGCATCTACGCTATCTGAAAGGCATGACTTGACGAGTTAATTTGCCTTTGCCAACCTACATGTTTCCACCACTGAAATCCTCTGCAAAGTCCAAAACCATGTCTATTTCCAATGCTGGCAGTGGTATAGCCCACGGAGCTACAGAGTGTTCAGAAGCAGTCACGTTTGGTTTTGAGGACACAAGATAAGCAGAGTGGAGAAGAATTTCCCCGAGGCTTGAATGGTATAAATCCTGACAGCGAAGGCCCTCTAAAGCAGGGACACAGGGCAGGGGCTCCTCTTGACCAGGTCTGAGGGCAGTATTGATCTAACTCATCTCTGTTCTGATAATTAAATGAAGTAGTATATGTAAAGGACTTCACACAGTACTTGTCTCCCGGTAAAGCTACAATACAGGAAAGCTATTATACATTTCATTATTTCTTATCATTGATGACTATTAGCTTGAAGTATCTTGAAGATACTGATTTCAGTCCCTCTGGCTTTTATTTGGATTCCAAGGTCCAAAATAATTCTATTTGGTATTTCTTTAAATGTTACCAACCCCTTCTTAGTTGTATAAAGTATTCTTTATTATTGTCAAAGTTCAAAAATTAAAAATATGTATTCAGGTTCCTTTTTTTAATGTTTTATTTGTTTCCCCGAGACTGGCTCTATCGCCCAGGCTGGAGTGCAGTGGTATGATCTCGGCTCACTGCAACCTCCGCCTCCCAGGTTCAAGCTATTCTCATGCTTCAACCTCCCAAGTAGCTGGGATTACACATGCGTACCACCACGCCCAGCTAATTTTTGTATTTTTAGTTGAGACGGGTTTTCACCACGTTGGCCAGGCCGGTCTCGAACTACTGACCTCAAGTGATCCACCGGCCTTAGCCTCCCAAAGTGTTGGGATTACAGGCGTGAGCCACCACGCCCGGCCTCTTTAATTGTTTCTTGCTTAAGGCCATTGACATTGTCAGGACAGTGAGGAGCAGTCTTTAGCACTGCCATTGATTTTCATCAGCTACATTGCTGAAACATTCTGGTCACAGCTTTTCTGACTGCGCTGTGATCCATTTCCGTATTCTAATATCAACTATTAGCATTGTCGGTCCAAAGTTATTTGGGCAACCTCCATCCCTGTTACTATTTCATTTGGTTTTGCATGGGTTTTCTAAATATATTTCTATTCTATGTGATTTTACATGTTTAAAGATTTCCTAACCATGTAAACACATTTTTATAACTGTATACCATCAATTTATTATTATTAGGGTATACTCAAACTTATTATTTTCCTTTAATCTGTTTCTCCCTCCTCTTTTACATAATGAGTTTATCTTGCCAATACCCTGACTCTAATATTTTGTTAGTACTTCTAGCCCAGAGCCTCCTCCCCACAACGGTCTTGCTAGCTCTAAAATCTTTTTATTTATTCAGATAGTCGATACTGCATTGTCTCTCTACCTCACATGATATTCTTGGGCAAAACGTACCTTCTTTTATATAAACTATAACCCATGACATCTCTACTTTGTCTTGGACCACTTATTTCCTATTCAATATTAAAATAGTTTAGTCTTCTGAGAACAGGTGGCATTTATCCAGTTTTATGGATGACAAAATGCCTCACAGAGAAATTTTTTTTAAGACAGTCTCGCTCTGTAGCCCAGGTGCTATCTCAGCTCACTGCAACCTCCACCTCCTGGGTTCAAGTGATTCTCCTGCCTCAGCCTCCCGAGTAGCTGGAACGAAAGGGGTGCGCCAGCTTGCCTGGCTAATTTTTTATTTTTAGTAGAGACAGGGTTTCTCCGTGTTGGCCAGGCTGGATTCGAACTCCAGACCTCAGGTGATCTGCCCACCTTGGCCTCCCAAAGTGCTGGGATTACAGGCATGAACTACTACGCCCAGCTGATTTCTTGATCCGTCAAAAGTTACAGAATAAATTGAAGGCAGAACCAGAACCTAAACTCAGATTTCCAGTCCAGTGGTCATTATATAAAACTATACTGCCTTCTACCCCCTAGATTTCTTGGTAGGTGAAAGTATCAAACTTGCGCTGTGCCAGAGAAGTTAGCTTTCTTTAGTCTTTACTAAGTTTGTCCTAACCAGAGGGAGAGGGAAAATACACACAAATGACAGAGAGGCTTTTCAAAAGACTCTCACGGTTGATTCTTTGAATTCTAAAGATCTTCAACCCACATCTATCTGAAAAGGAAGAATTTGGTAATTTACTTCTACAAACACTGCACAAAAGTAGTCATTTCCCTAAGTTTTCACCTACAGAGAATTATTACTATTATTATTATTTAGAGATAGGGTCCTGCTCTGTCACCCTGGCTGAAGTGCAGTGGCTGCTCACAGGCATAATCACAGTTCACTGCAGCCTTGAACTCCTGTGTCCAGTTGGTCCTCCCACCTTGGCCTCCTAAGTAGCTGGGACTACAGGTGCTTGCCACCACGCCCAGCTAATTTAAAAAAATTATTTTTTTAGATGGGGGTCTCGTCATGTTGCCCAAGCTGGTCTTAAACTTCTGGCCTCAAGCAATGCTCCCACATCAGCCTCCCAAGTAACTGAGATTACAGACATGAAACACGACATCTGGCTCTAATATTTATTTTTTCTAGTTACTTTACGAACTCATGTGGAATGACTTTCAGGATAAATTGTTAAGTGAAAAAAAGTATGGCCAGATATGCTGGCCCATGCCTTTACATAATCTCAATGCTTTGGGAGGTCAAGGCAGGAGGATCACTTGAGCCCAGGAGTTTGAGACCCGCCTGGACACCATGGTGACACCCCATCTCTGTTTTGAAAAATAAAACTAAATGAAAAGGAAAAAGAAAAAAAAAAAAAGGAAACAAGTAAATCCCATCACTTTGGGTGGCCAAGGTAGGCAGACTGCTTGAGTCCAGGAGTTCAAGACCAGCCTGAGCAACACGATGAAACTCCATCTCTACAAAAAATGCAAACATTGGCCAGGTGTGGTGGCATGCACCTGTGGTCCCAGCTACTTGGGAGGCTGAGATGGGAGGATCACTTGACCCCAGGAGGTCAAGGCTGCAGTGAGCCATAATTGCACCACTGTACTGCAGCCTGGGTGACAGAAAAAAAAAATTACCATTCTCTACAAAAAGAAAACAAGGTGGTTTAGGGGTGAGTTAGGGGACAGTAGTGTTTTGTTGTTTTTAAGAAAAAATTCATTCCAGGGCTGGTACAGGGAAAGCATAAATGAGCCTGAAACATCTCATGTCAAAAAGTAAAGACATGGCCGGGCACGGTGGCTCAAGCCTGTAATCCCAGCACTTTGGGAGGCCGAGGCGGGCGGATCACGAGGTCAGGAGATCGAGACCATCCTGGCTAACACGGTGAAACCCTGTCTCTACTAAAAATACAAAAAAAAATTAGCCAGGTGTAGTGGCAGGCGCCTGTAGTCCCAGCTGCTTGGGAGGCTGAGGCAGGAGAATGGCGTGAACCTGGGAGGCAGAGCTTGCAGTGAGCTGAGATTGCGCCACTGCACTCCAGCCTGGGTGACAGAGCAAGACTCCATTTCAAAAAAAAAAAAAAAAGTAAAGACATGCTCAAAGAATGATGGGGACCTGCCAAAGGACACAGGAGCTAGCTTGGAGAGACTCCCACTGGACAAATATAAGATAATCTATGCATCAAAAAAATAACGATAGTGTCAGAGGTGTGTAAACCAGAACAACTCCATCTTGAATAGGAGCTGGGTAAAATGAGGGTGAGACCTACTGGACTGCATTTCCAAACCATTAAGGCATTCTAAGTCACAGGATGACATAGGAGGTTGGCACAAAATACAGGTCATAAAGACCTTACTGATAAAACAGGTTGTAATAAAGAAGCTGGCCAAAATCCACCAAAACCAAGATGACCACAAGAGTGACCTCTGGTCGTCCTCACTGCTACACTCCCACCAGGGCCATGACAGTGTAAAAATGCCATGCATCAGGAAGTTACCCTATATATGGTCTAAAAAGGGGAGGCATGAATAATCCACCCCTTGTTTAGCATGTACTCAAGAAATAACCAAAAATGGGCAACCAGCAGCCTTCAGGGCTGCTCTGTCTATGGAGTAGCTATTCTTCTGTTCCTTTACTTTCTTAATAAACTTGTTTTCACTTCAAGGACTCATCCTGAATTCTTTCTTGCGTGAGATCCAAGAACCCTCTCTAGGGGTCTGGATCAGGACCCCTTTCCTGTAACATCTTTCTGGCGACCACAAAGGGACTGCAGTACAGAAACCCCTGATCCAAAGGCTAACTTCGGGTAAGTGTTGGTGTCCTGTAACATCTTTCTGGTGACCACAGAAGCAACTATAGTATGGAAACCCCCAACCCAATGGCTAACTTTGGGTAAGTGGTGGGGTCTGGTAACACCTTTCTGGTGAACCCTGAAGGGATGATACTGAGGAGAACCCCCTGACTCAAAGGAAATAGACTGCAGCACTGACTGGATGACTTTGGGTGAGTGGTGGGGTACCCAGATAAAGGATAGGATTGGGTTAGAGGCCCAACTTAGGGGAGTTAAGAGTGTCTCCTAAGACAGAGAGGGTTAAAGACTCCTCTCAATAAAAGGCAAGGATGCTTGACTGACCTTAGGTTATTAGAGGCCCGACTTAGGAGAGTTAGAGCCCTTTCTAAGATTTAGGGGGTTAGAGGCCCCTCTCAGTAAAGTCCCTCTCAGTAGGTAAAGTCCCTTTTGGCTAAGAACGGGTTTGGCACTATGGGATGTTAACTGCTATTCTCCTTGGATTAATCTGCCTTGTACTCTTTGCAAATGGCTGTGGGTGACAGGATTAGGCATGTACAGGATCGTGGGACATGGGGAGCTTTTTCCTCCCTAAAAGGGGAAACTTGAGAGCTGGTGGGACTGCTGGAAAAGACCCCTTCACTGCTGACAAGCAGCCGCCTGAACTTTTCAGTGTCACTGCAATGGGTGGGTCTTTCTCTGGCTTCTTTGAGCGCCTGCCTTTCCCACCTTGCCTCAGGCAATGCTTTCCTCTCTCTCTCTCTGTCTCTCTCTCTCTCTCTCTCTCTGTGCACACTGGTTGAATAAACGGTTAAAAAAAATCACTGTTTATCTCCTCTGCTGTAAAGTTTTTTGATTAATGGAAAAAAAGGATTTATGAGGCTAGTCTTAAGCCGTAGCAAATCTGTTGTCTGTCTTTTCTGTATTGTTGTCTTAAAAAGGGGTAACTTAGGATAGAACACTGGCTTAGGACACCTGTAAGCCCACTTTGCAAAACAGCCCAGCAAACTGGTCAGTTACAAACTTTGCTGCAGGTCCCTGAAAAAAACTAGATGAGGTTTCCTTCTTGTCTTGTGTGTCCTTAGGAGCTTGACCTTGCAACCATGTGGCCATGCTTTCTCTTTTCACAATGGTGGCCTGGGTTTGGGGTTCAATTCCCAGCTTAGGGAATGATCCTTTACCTTCTGTCTGTCTGTGTATTTGTATGTGTTGTGTGTGTAATATAAAAGAGCTTTAATTAATTGGTTTAATAATAATAAGAGCTTAAATCAAATATTTTGTCAGAAAAGTAAAAAGTGTAATGCCTTTTAGTTCATATGACTTAAGTAATCTTTGGGAAATAAAGATAATTTTAAAGATTACTGGTAAAATTAAAATATCTTCAAAATGTAAATATTTGGTCTAAATTATGCAGGTCTGATATTAAGTTTGCTAAATGCTTTAAGGCCATAAACTGCTTCTTTAACTTTTGAGCATTTGATTCTAGATAAGGCCTAGGACATGTGGAGTTAGCCATGACCCCTACCTATGCTGGACTCAGCCCTTATCTGCACTTCTCCCTGGTGTGTCCTAGGTTAGGCTCCACACCTAGTACAAAATTAAAATTGCTACTTACCAAAGTTTGTTACCAACAGTAAAAAGTCACTAAGGGTTAACATTATAACATGTAATTGAACTACTGAAGAAACAGTTTTACATGCAAGGTGTGTAAAGAAAGTGAAATATGATTTTGGTAAAAGATTATAAGAAGTCATGGGAATGTGGACTTTTTTTCCTGCCTAGATTAAAAGGGTTATAGGATTGTTTTAAGTTAGATAGGAAAAATCTAAAGGTTTAGGCAAGTTGTGAAAGGTTTCTGAAAAATTAATCTTGTGAAAGAAATTCTGTGTGTGAACATGTTGGCTAAAGTTAAAGGGGTATTATTCAGTTTTTCATAAATTGAACATTGGAATAAAAGCACAACAGGTTTTTTCTTAGTGCAAAAACCTGCTTATGATCTGCTCTTTAACAACAGTTTGTAAAGGGTTATAAAAGATTCATGAAAATCTTACTTTATCATCAAACTGATTAAGATTGAATACATTTGTCTATAAGGTTTCATTAAGAATGGAGTTTGACATCAACAGTGCACTAATGCAACAGTGACATTTGGCTTATTTGGTATAAAAATTATACAGGGAGCATTATCAAATATGAAATGGTGTTTGGCTTTCTTTGGGCTACATTTGTATAAATGTGTTATTAGCATATGTTCCTAAATTATGGGAAACTCCTAACTCTGATATGACTTAGTGTATGTTATTAATAATTATAATTGTTACATAAAATCATTGTATGCTACAGAGGTAACAAAATTTCTTTGTCAATCATGTTTTTTACTATGGTTTCCTAAAACATTTTGTCATCCACAAACAATTGTTGTCTTGTTTTAATCCTCTTTAGAAGGTGGTTTATAATTGGCTATTGGACTCTAACAGGTGTTCTTGAATGCAGGTTTCTAATAACTTTGGAAATTGTGACATTGGAATAGAGGAAACAGCTTTCAGAACTTTCATAGAGAGCTAAAGATTTCGTGAATATCAAGCAAGATAGGAGTTAACTAAATTAACTGAACCAATAAAAAAACTTAAGTAATCTTTTTAACTTTGCTTAAAACATTGCTGATCTTTGCTTTGTTTTTTCAGAGTCAAGGAAACTTTTCTTTTGAGCTATTTACAGCTTTTAGCAATTGAGTGAAGCATACTGCTATGAACAAAATTTGGAGCATATTTGTTCCTCTCTCCCTGATTTCTCCAGAATTTAGAAACTATTTGTGAGTATTCTTAATTCATGGCAATAGTTATTTGCATAAGTGCAGTAAGAATCTGTTTTCTTTTGTAACAGGACACAACTGGAAAAATTGGTTATTTTACAAAGGCTTTGACTGGAATGGTGTGCTTTCATTTAAGAAATTAAACTTGACTTATAGAGCCAATAAAAGCCCCTTGGGAAACTGGCCTCATACCTTGCCTACACAGTCCCTGTACAGGGTTTCTGACCTGTGGTAAGTAAAGAATGTCACTTTCTCACAGGTCCAGGAGCCCCAGGTTATCTTGGAACCTCAAAAGGAGAGGCATTTACTCAACTCATAGGTATTTGAGAGTACACACCCATGGCTGAGCTTGGCTTTAAAAAAGTCTTATCTGAGATTCTTTCTATGTAACAGAGTTCCATCAAAGCCAATTTAAAAAGAGATTATGTGAAAAATACTCTTGGTGTACTTTATACACATAATCAGGCCAAGTATAATAAAACAAATCAGTCTTGCCATAATTTGTCTTTAGTAAAAATGGGAAACTGGAGAGAGAAAAGTTATGTTTCAAAAACTATGGTATACTTGTTATTAAATTCTAGTCTCATCAGTTGTTTTTAAGTTTGTTTCTGCAATTTAGGCTAACCTTGCTTATTCCTGTGAACCAACTAGTGATTTCTGGCTGCTGCTCATAAGAAACAAGAGGGATGGGTAATGTAAAAATCTGAATCAATATTTTAATTCTGGGCACATATTGGAATTAGCTAGCAACCCCATATCAGCTTGGTTCCAACAGTTGCCCAGTTCATGGAAAGCCTTCTAATTTAATTTACTTGGGATCATTTTACTCAACTTTTGTGGAATACATTGCTGTTGTACTCTTTGTGTAGGAATGCAGGACAAGCTTACTGAATGTTTTCTTAAACTGAACACTTATTAATCTTCCAGATATCAACCCTTGTCAGAACTCAAGAGTTACGAATGCCCCTCACCATACTGATGCTTTCTGACTGAGCTCCTCTCTACCCTGAATACAAGAGACCATAATAGTTAGGCAGGAATGTCATCGCCCCTATTCAGTCTGAAGAAGTTACAGAAGATGGATCTCCATCCCTCTGCAACCCTTAGGATTAAGGGTTCTCTTATAAAATGGAGGGGAGAAATGTCAGAGGTGTGTGAACCAGAGCAGCTCCATCTTGAATAGAAACTGGGTAAAATGGGGCTGAGACCTACTGGACCGCATTCCCAAATGGTTAAGGCATTCTAAGAAATAGGATGAGATAGGAGGTCAGCACAAGGTACAGGTCATAAAGACACTGCTGATAAAACAGGTTGCAGTAAAGAAGTCAGCTAAAACCCACCAAAACCAAGATGATGACAAAAGTAACCTCTGGTCATCCTCACTGCTACACTCCCATCAGTGCCATGACAGTTTACAAATGCCATGACAACATCAGAAAGTTACCCTATATGGTCTAAAAAGGGGGAGGTATGAATAATCCACCACTTGTTTACCATATAATTAAGAAATAACCTTTAAAATGGGAAACCAGCAGTCCTTGGGGCTGCTCTGTCTATGGAGTAGCCATTCTTTTATTCCTCTACTTTCTTAATAAACTTGCCTTCACTTTACTCTGTGAACTCACCCTGATTTCTTTCTTGCATGAGATCCAAGAATCCTCTCTTGCGATCTGGATTGGGACCCAGTGGATCTTCATCCCTCTGCAACCCTTAGGATTAAGGGTTCTCTTATAAAAGGGAGGGGAGAAATGTCAGAGGTGTGTGAACCAGAGCAACTCCATCTTTTTTATTTTTTTGAGACGGAGTCTCACTCTGTCTCCCAGGCTGGAGTGCAGTGGTGTGATCTCTGCTCACTGCAAACTCCGCCTCCCAGGTTCCTGCCATTCTCCTGCCTCAGCCTCCCGAGTAGCTGGGACTATAGGCACCCACCACCGCGCCTGGCTAATTTTTTTTTATTTTTTAGTAGAGACGGGGTTTCACCATGTTAGCCAGGATGGTCTCGATCTCCTGACCTCATGATCCACCCGCCTCGGCCTCCCAAAGTGCTGGGATTACACGCGTAAGCCACCGCGCCCGGCCTGCAACTCCATCTTGAATAGGAGCTGGGTAAAATGAAGGTGAGACCTACTAGGCTGCATTCCCAGACAGTTAAGGCATTCTAAGTCACAGGATGACATAGGAGGTCAGCACAAAATACAGGTCATAAAGACCTTACTGATAAAACAGGTTGTAGTAAAGAAGCCGGCCAAAACCCACCAAAACCAAGATGGCAACAAAAGTGACCTCTGGTCGTCCTCACTGCTACACTCCCACCAGGGCCATGACAGTGTACAAATGCCATGGCAACATCAGGAAGTTACCCTATATGGTCTAAAAAGGGGAGGCATGAATAATCCACCCCTTGTTTAGCATGTAATCAAGAAATAACCATAAAAAAGGGCAACCAGCAGCCCTCGGGGCTACTCTATGGAGTAGCCATTCTTTTGTTCCTTTACATTCTTAATAAACTTGCTTTCACTTTACTCTATGGACTCACCCTGAATTCTTTCTTGCATGAGATCCAAGAACCCTCTCTAGGAGTCTGGATCAAGACCCCTTTCCTATACAATAGTAAAGGATTATAACCATTGAATAAGGAAGCCATGAGTCCACACTGATATTTAATAAATAAAAAGGGAAAATTATTCTCTTATAGTAGAAAGCCAACCAATAAAAGTAGAATAAAGTATGGAATTGGAAAATTACCACTTGGTAGCCATCATCATAATAACTGATTCTGGCAGGAATTATCAATAGATGCTGAAACTAATGGGTGACAGTTTGAAGAGTAACAGAATTTTTACAATGTCTTACTTTAAAACTTAAAGTATTGCACCAGAAGAGACTTTTTAATGTATACTTGAACTATCTGATTCTCTGAAAAAGGAATATGGAAATCTCTAGAAGGTGCTATGGACTGGGTAATGATACTAACAGAATCTTATCTTGGGACTAGGTACTTGGCATAGGGTAGACAGGCAAAGAAATAGGATTAGAGCCTGTTGAGAGTGACTTAGGCCTCACTGGCAATAGGGGAATGGCAGAAAAAGACAGTAGTGAAGAAAGCAGGCACTGAAGTTAGATTTCTGTGTTCAAAGCCCATCTCTATCACACATGAGGTATGTAGCCTTGTATGTACTATAAACATAAAAAAAAAATTTTAAGCACCCCCCGCCAAAACCGACTGAATGAACCCCTTCTATCAGCCAAGGGGATTCCAAAGTAAACCTGAAAAATTAGTTCATGCCATGATGGTAAGTAAGGTGAGTGGGGGGATCATACATGCCTCAGTATACCCTCCTCCCTTTGGAACTCAGGCACAACTGACCAGCATTAACTTGAAAACAGAGATCTTAAGACTGACAAAACAGACTCTTTGTAGCAGTAAGATACCAAATTCCAACTTGACTCTACTATAATCATATGATAGACAGACAGCAGGCCCTGAAAAGAATTATTTTACCTCAAAACATTTTATATATATATACATACATATATACATATATCTATTTTGTTCTTTGAGATGGAGTCTCGCTCTGTTGCCCAGTGTGGAGTGTAGTGGCATGATCTCAGCTCACTGCAACCTCCATCTCCTGGGTTCAGGCAATTCTCGTGCAGCCTCCCCAGTAGCTAAGATTACAGGTATGCACCACCACACCCGGCTAATTTTTGTATTTTCAGTGGAGCGGGGTTTCACCATGTTGGCCAGGCTGGTCTTGAACTCCTGACCTCAAGTGATCTGCCCGTCTCAGCTTCCCAAGGTGCTGGGATTACAGGTGTGAGCCACTGTGCCCAGCCTCCAAAATATATTTCTTTGACTTATTTTGAAATGGCTTTGCAAAGCTGTCTCTTGTAGGGGAAATTTACATACTGTAGAGAATCCCCTTCCCTCTCCAGGTCTTTTCTGACACTGAAGAGATAAGCTGAGAGTCTAGCACTTTTTAAAGATCTGAATAGGAAACATTTGCCATCTATTCATTGCCCTTAAGGGTGACCACCTATGAGACTTTATCTACATAGTAAGACCTTGGTCACCACAGCCCCTTATCTTAACCTAGACATTCCTTTCTACTGACTCCAATATTTTAAATAATAACTCTATCAACCAATTGCCAATCAGGGCCAGATATGGTGGCTCACATCTGTAATCTCAGCACTTTGGGAGGCCAAGGCAGGAGGATCACTTGAGCCCAGGAGTTTGAGACAATCCTGGGCAACATAACGAGATCTCATCTCTACTTAAAAAAGAAAAAGGAAAAGAAAAAAGAAAAATCAGCCAGGCATAGTGGCACACACCTGTAGTCCCAGCTACTCCAGTGGAGGAGGTGGGAGGATCACTTGAGCCCAGGAGTTAGAGGCTGCAGTGAGCTATGATTGCACCACTGCACTCCAGCCTAGTCACCAGAGCGAGACTATCTCCCTGCCAAAAACCATTGCCAATCTGGAAATCTTTAGAACCACCTATGACCCAGAAGCCCCTCCCAACCCTTTGAGTTGTCCCACCTTTCCAGAACAAACCAATGTACACCTTAAGCGTATTAGTTGATGTCTGTCTGTAACTTCTGTCCTCCTAAAATGTATAAAATTAAGCCGAAATACAACCACCTTGGGCATATGTTCCCAGGACCTCCTGAAGCTGTGTCATGAGTCATGATCCTCACATTTGGCTCAGAATAAATCTCTTCGAGTATTTTACAGAGTTTGACTTTTTGTCAAGTACCCTGTGCCTCAGTGTTCTTATTTGCAAAATGGGGATAATGCTAATAGTACCTATTATACCAGGTGGGTTCTCATGTTTAAATGATATATATATACATAGTATCAGTTAGCTTTTGCTGTGTAACAAACCACCCCAAAATTCAGTGGCTTAAATCAATTAACATTTATCATTGCTCACAAAGCTACAGGTCAACTGGGCAGTTCTTTTGATCTTGGATGGGCTTGCTCGTGCACAAAATGGTCAATTGCAGGCTGAGTAGGCAACTCTGGTCATTTTGGCGCTCTCTCTCATGTTTGGGGGACAACAGGCAAGAGGCTGGTATAGGATGGCCTCCGCTGGGACAACTGGACTCTCCTCCATGGGATTGTTACCGGAGAGGGGTCCCAATCCAGACCCCAAGAGAGGGTTCTTGGATCTTGTGCAAGAAAGAATTCAAAGCAAGTCTGTAAAGTGAAAGCAAGTTTATTAAGAAAGTAGAGAAATAAAAGAATGGCTACTCCATAGACAGAGCGGCCCCGAGGGCTGCTGGTTGCCCATTTTTATGGCCTCCCCTTTTTAGACCATATAGGGTAACTTCCTGAAGTTGCCATGCCATTTGTGAACTGTCATGATGCTGGTGGGAGTGTAGCAGTGAGGACAACCAGAGGTCGCTCTGGCCGCCATCTTGGTTTTGGTGGGTTTTGGCCGGCTTCTTCACTGCAAGCTGTTTTATCAGCATGGTCTTTATGACCTGTATCTTGTGCTGACCTCCTATCTCATCCTGTGACTTAGAATGCCTTAACTGTCTGGGAATGCAGCCCCATAGTTCTCAGCCTCATTTTACCCAGCCCCTATTCAAGATGGAGTTGTTCTGATTCAAATGCTTCTGACAGGATCTCATATCCCACAACAGGCTAGTCTGGGTTTCTTCATATGGGATTCAGGAGAACGACTGGAAGTGTGCAAAGATTTTCAGAGAGGCTGAGAACTGGTATACCTTCATTTCCCCTGCATTTAATTTGTCAAAAGAAGTCACGTGGCCAGCCCAAATTCAACGAGTGAGGAGAGAGACTCTATCTTTTGATGGGAGGAGCTGCAAAGTCACATTGCAAAGGATGTGGATATAGGGAGAGGTATTGAGTCATTTTTGCAACCAATCTGCTATTATTACAGGTGTCTCATACAAAAGGATGGCCAGGCAGCAAATCCACAGCCAAGTGACCACCAGCATATCACCTGGTACTGGATTTCAGCAGATAGCTAATGCTAAGCCCTGCCCAGGAAGGACTGAGGTATTTAAAACATTGTATTAACTAAGTGTCTTATTGGTTTCTGTGGCCAGGCACGGTGGCTCACACCTGTAATCCCAACACTTTGGGAGGCCAAGGCAGGTGGAGGATACCTGAGGTCAGGAGTTCAAGACCAGCCTGGCCCACATGGTGAAACCCCGTCTCTACTAAAAACACAAACATTGGCCAGGCGCAGTGGCTCACGCCTGTAATCCCAGCACTTTGGGAGGCTGAGGTGGGAGGATCACGAGGTCAGGAGATCGAGACCATCCTGGCTAACACAGTGAAACTCCATCTCTACTTAAAATACAAAAAATTAGCCAGGCATGGTGGCAGGCACCTGTAGTCACAGCTACTTGGGAGGCTGAGGCCGAGGAATGGCGTGAACCTGAGAGACGGAGCTTGCAGTGAGCAGAGATTGCGCCACTGCACTTCAGCCTGGGCGACAGAGCGAGACTCCGTCTCAAAAAAAAAAAAAAAACACACACACAAAAATTAGTTGGGCATGGTGGTGGGCACCTATAATCCCAGCTAGTCAGGAGGCTAGGGCACAAGAATCGCTTGAACCTGAGAAGTGGAGGTTGCAGTGAGCCAAGATCATACAATTGCACTCCAGCCTGGGCAACAAGAGCGAGACTCCATCTCAAAAAAAAAAAAAAAGTTTCTGTACCTAAAGTTTTATCATTGAGGCCTTGTTGACTAGAAAAGGACGGCCCCTCTCAGGGTTATTGGATTCCTAGCGATAGAAAATGACTCCTTCAAAAGCACCTTTCATCAAACTAACCAATCTTTCCAGCCCCCAGCTCCTTCCAGTCGCATTATTAGGCTCTTATACTGCAGGACACTATTCCCCTGCCCTAATCATCCCAAAGCAAGCAGCAGACAGCTTGAGGCAGATGCTATACCACAGAGCCCACAGTTGTTATTCAAACTAGTGAGGACTAAGCTTTAGTTGTTTTATCTAGTCCAAATTCCTACATAAGGGGTCTGAGGAGTCATGCTCTACAGACCGTAAGTTCTCATCAGATGGGTTTTATTTAACCTGTATTAGTCTGTTTTCACACGGCTGATAAAGACATACCTGAGACTGGGAAGAAAAAGAGGTTTAATTGGACTTACAGTTCCACATGTCTGGGGAGGCCTCAGAATCATGGCAGGAAGTGAAAGGCACTTCTTACATGGTGGTGGCAAGAGAAAAATGAGGAGGAAGCAAAAGCGGAAACTCCTGATAAACCCATCAGATCTCGTGAGACTTATACACTATCATGAGAATTGCATGGGAAATACCACCTCCATAATCCAATTACTTCCCCTTGGGTCCCTCCCACAACATGTGGGAATTCTGGGAGATACAATTCAAGTTGAGATTTGGGTGGGGACACAGCCAAACCATATCAGATGGGTTTTATTTAACCCTATATATCGTGACTTACTTTCCAATCTGACTCTGGCATAACATTACAAGACAAGGAAGAAAATCAAAATATTTCACCCCAAAACATGTTTCTCTGCCATATCTTGAAATGGCCCTGCAAAGCTGTCCTTTGTGGGGGAAAATTTGCATCTGTAAAGAATCTCTATTAACATAGCTAGATCTTTTTCTTCCAGGCCCTCCCAATTCTAAAGAGATTAACTAAAGTCTAGCACCTTTTAAAGATCCGAATAGGAAACACTTGTCATCTATTGTCTCTATAAGACTTCAAATGGACCAGGCTCGGTAGCTCATACTTGTAATCCCAGCACTTTGGGAGGCCAAGGCAGGCAGATCACCTGAGGTCAGGAGTTCGTAGACCAGCCTGGCCAACATGGCAAAACCCTGTCTCTACTAAAAAAAATACAAAAATTAGCCAGGCGAGGTGGCAGGCGCCTGTAATCCCAACTACTCCGGAGGCTGAGGCAGGAGAATCACTTGAACCTGGGAGGTAGAGGTTGCGGTGACCCAAGATTGTGCCATTGCACTCCAGCCTGGGTGACAAGCAAAACTCTGTCTCGAAACAACAACTTCAAAGGAACTTTGGTCTCCACAGTCTTTTATCTTGACCTGAACATTTCCTTTCTATCAATCCCAGGTCTTTAGACAAACTCAACCAATTGTCAACCAGAAAATGTTAAAATTTACTTATAGCCTGGAAGCTGGAAGCCCACTGCCTGCCCCCGCTCTTTGAATTATCCCTCCTTTCTGGAGCAAACCAATGTATTTCTTAAATGTATTTGATGGAGGTCTCGTGCCTCCCTATACTGTGCCCCATCCACCTTGGGCACATGTTCTCAGGATCTCCCACGGGCTGTGTCACTGGCCATGGTCATTCATACTTGGCTCAGAATAAATCTCTTTGAATATTTTAAAGAGTTTGACTCTTTTCACTAAAACTAGCCAATCCTAAACCTGCCTAGCCTGCTTACCCTGACTCACCCATTTCTTCTCTCTCTGTCTCTCTCTCTGTGTCTCTCTCGTGCCTGTGACCTTGGTGTTCTCTTGTGTGGCCTTGCACAGCATGGCATGCTCCCCTCCTCTTGGGAGCTGTAATAAACTATCTTTTCCGTGGCTATCATCTCCTAATCTTCTGGCCTCACCAACTCTGAATAAAAACAAAACCTACATCTACATGTTGAAACAAATACTGTTTGCCTTATATGCAGGAACAGTTATGGGGCTGGTTAGGTCTTCAGGTGGGCAGGCCAATTAGTAGACTTCAGTTGTGGGTAACGGAAAGAGACGGTCACTTCTGACAGAATAAGGGCTGAGCACAGAAGGCAAACAGGGTCAAGTTTGATCCGCCGGCAGACTCAAGACTGACACAAGGACCCGCGGACAGGATTAAACCAGTAGTCACTAGTTTGAATAAAAGTCATCCAAAGCCAAAAGTCAGGAATGAAGCTTAGGCTGCAGAAGCAGAGTACTGTACAGCATCAGGGGGCAGTGACATGGATTTCACTGTGGAGTAATTTAACTTATTCTGGTGAGTTGCTTCCTTCTCCCTTGAGACTTAAAATTGGGTATGGCTATCAGCAACTTGTACTGTGATGTCAAACCTGTCAGAATTAGAGCAGAATGGCCAACATGGACTGAAGCAAAAAATATAAGGAGGGAGTTGGCAGGTAAGCAAAACTGGGGGCAGATATTTTTAGCATATTAGTGGAATCAAGATAATCCAGAGGGGAGACAGGGAGGAAGATGAGCAGCATATATGTGCATCTATAGTTCCAACTCACAAAATAGGTAATTCAGGTTATGACTGCTCCCATTACAGAAAAATTCATAACATGGTTCACCAATGATGAGTACCTTCAAGGCTCTTATGTATTTATAGATCACTAGCTGCTTGACAGGGAGGCCACGGGACACAGAAAATTAAAATGAATATGTTCAATACACACTAATCCCAAAGATCAGATGAAAATAAAAATAGAACATTTCGGAATAGGGGAAAATGGAGTTTGATTGTCTTAACACCCAGCATATACAAAGTGTATACAGTTATTTTGTAATGTAGAGTTATCATGAGGAAGGTGCAGAGAGGAGGTTCTGAACAATCTCTGATTGCTACATGGGTAAAATACTCAGATGTTTATAAGACATATAATCTCTCTGTTTTGTTTTTTTCCTCACTTATAGTACAAGTTTTGGTAGCAAACATAAGCCTTTCGTCTGTCAAATATACAGATTTCTTAGGGCAAACATAAACTTCTGCCTCTTTCCAGAGGCAAAAAAAAAAAAAAGGGAACAGTGCCTACAGGTAAATTGATGATTTAGTTCCAACCCCTCCCAGCCATACATATGGGATGCTCCTGGGGTATCAGCCACCGTGGTTGGAATCCACCCCTCAGAGAGGCTGACCTTGCTTGATGTAACTCACAGGGCTGGAACAACTGTCTTCATCCAAGTTGATAGGAGAGGTAGCAGCAAACATGTTCTCAATGGAAGAAGTGCCAGATTTTGTTATTTACAAACTCCAATGTGGAGCAGTGGGAGATGGACAAAGCAACTCTCTTATGTGGAGATCATGTAGCAGCAGCAGTTCACCTCTAAAATTCAGCTAATATTTTCCTTCTTGCCATAGAACGGTGGGCAGGGCCAGGTGGACCAGCACCACAGTCAGTGACGCAGTGGTTAGGAAGTCCTTGGAAGTGCAAACCTTCTCAAAAAAGTAGATGGCAGTGGCTGGTGCACATGGAGGTTCACGACAGGATGGAAGAGAATGCTTATCACAAAGCTGGTGACAGAGGAGGGTCTGGGGAGGGGCCGCTGCACGGGTCCATGATGAAGTCCTTTTGATGTTGAACCATTGGCATTCAGCAGTGATGAAGAAGACAGTGTCTCAAGAAGCTCTGGATCTTGACCTGCCATCTGCCAGCTGTCCCTTCCCTACTTTCTTACTCAGAAATAGAAACATAAGCCCTATAGTGAGCCGTAATATGGGAAATGGTCAATGCCACTTCTTCCATGTGGGTGACATTGACCGTCCCTCATATTATGGTTCCTTATAGGACTCTGTTCTTTATAGGACATCCTGTAGTGATTTAAAGGTGGCTCATGCCTGTAATTCCAGCACTTTGGGAGGCCGAGACAGGCAGATCATGAGGTCAGGAGATCAAGACCATCCTGGCTAACACAGTGAAACCTCGTCTCTACTAAAAACACAAAAAATTAGCCACGTGTGGTGGCGTGCGCCTGTAATCCCAGCTACTCGGGAGGCTGAGGCAGGAGAATTGCTTGAACTCGGGAGGTTTCAACCCGCCACTGCATTCCAACCTAGGCGACAGAGTAAGACTCTATCTCAAAAAAAAAAAAAAAAAAAAAAGTAGCATCTATTTCTTCATTATCTCATTATCCTCATCATATGAATAAGTAATATCCATTCCCACAGGAGGTGGATGGCATCTTTCCTGAGAAGTGGGCACTAGAAAATAGATCAGCCATGCAATGGACTCTTAGGATGGGATCATCCCCAGCAGGGCATTAGAGGCATTGATTTCAACAAGGTAAGGCCAAGTTGGATTGACGAATACCAGGAATAGGACATGATTTCTGTTTATGTTTTGAGCATCTTCTGAGTGTTTTTCCTGCTAAAAATAACGCATGCTCATTGCAGAAAATCTAGAAGGTTCAGAAGGGTGTGAAGAAACACCCCATCCAGAAGTAAACACTGTTAATGTTTTTCCTATTCAATTATTATTTGAAGTCATATTGAAGATATGATTTATTTTGGTTTTCTTTGCCCCATTTAAAAATATCCTAAGAGGCTGGGTGCGGTGGCTCATGCCTGTAATCCCAGCACTTTGGGAGGCTGAGGCAGGTGGATCACCTGAGGTCAGGAGTTCAAGACCAGCCTGGCCAACATGGTGAAACCCTGTCTCTACTAAAAATACAAAAATTAGCCAGGCCTGCTGGTGCATGCCTGTTGTCCCAGCTGCTCGGGAGGCTGAAGCGGGAGAATAGCTTGAACCCGAGAGGTGGAGGTTGTGGTGAGCTGAGATCACACCATTGCACTCTAGCCTGGATAACAAGAGCGCAACTCCATCTCAAAAACAAAAAAGTATTCTTTTTTTTTTTTTTTTTTGAGACAGAGTCTCAGTCTATTGCCAGGCTGGAGTGTAGCGGCGCAATCTCAGCTCACCGCAACATCTGCCTCCCGGGTTCAAGCAATTCCCCTGCCTCAGCCTCCCGAGTAGCTGGGACTACAGGTGCACACCACCACTCTCGGCTAATTTTTTGTATTTTAGTAGAGATGAGGTTTCACCATGTTGGCCAGATTGGTCTCAATCTCTTGACCTTGGGATCTGCCCACCTCGGCCTCCCAAAGTGCTGGGATTACAGGCGTGAGCCACAACACCTGGTCAAAAACAAAAAAAAAATCTAAGAGTGTTTAGAAAACCCCTACTTCTTTTTTAAAGTAAGAATGGGAAAAGTGTGTATGATGATGTTGGCATGCCAAAGCAATGAAACGGCATAGGCATTTGTCTTGTAAATCCTCATGTGTTGAATAAGTTCACCTCCGCTGAAGTGGAGCCCATCTCCCACTACAGAAGCTGGAAATTCCAGAGACTCTCATCTTTCCTCGCAGCCGGGGCAGAGTGACATGATATAGATTCTATCCCTCAATGCTGTGCGCCACAACGCTGTACCCCAAACAGTCTCACTTTGAATCAGAAGCTGGTAATCCAGAGAAACAAAGACTGTACAGAATCGTTTGGACACTGGGTGGCAGCAGTTCAGCTTTCAGGATGTAACATCCCTGTTGCTGGCAATGCTGCCTGCAGCATCCTGTTGGGTGTCTTAGTGGACCGATTCTTTTTTTTTTTTTTTTTTTTATTTTCTTTTTTATTTATTTATTTATTTTTTGTTTTTCTTTTTTTCTTTTATTATTATTATTATTATTATTATACTTTAGGTTTTATGGTACATGTGCGCAATGTGCAGGTAAGTTACATATGTATACATGTGCCATGCTGGTGCGCTGCACCCACCAACTCGTCATCTAGCATTAGGTATATCTCCCAATGCTATCCCTCCCCCCTCCCCCCACCCCACAACAGTCCCCGAAGTGTGATGTTCCCCTTCCTGTGTCCATGTGTTCTCATTGTTCAATTCCCACCTATGAGTGAGAATATGCGGTGTTTGGTTTTTTGTTCTTGTGATAGTTTACTGAGAATGATGATTTCCAGTTTCATCCATGTCCCTACAAAGGACATGAACTCATCATTTTTTATGGCTGCATAGTATTCCATGGTGTATATGTGCCACATTTTCTTAATCCAGTCTATCATTGTTGGACATTTGGGTTGGTTCCAAGTCTTTGCTATTGTGAATAATGCGGCAATAAACATACGTGTGCATGTGTCTTTATAGCAGCATGATTTATAGTCCTTTGGACCGATTCTTAAGCACAACTTGGTTCCAGGAGCACAGCCTCCGAGCTTTCCTCTACAGCTCTTCAGAGTCTATGAACCACCCAATATTCTTTTAACAAATTCCTTCACTTGCTTCAACCAGAATTGCTTTCTACAGCCTGCAACTACAACCATTGACTGAGAAAGTATGATTGGCATGTTTAGCCCATTTCTGTTACTTTGTTTTGGATGCTCCATTTTGTTGTTGTTGTTGTTGTTTGCTTGCTTATTCTTTTTGTGATTTATTAGACAAATTGTATTTGATTTTCTATAATCATTTAGGCAGTAGCACCCTGTTTTTAATTATCCTTAAGGTCATCAAGTATATTCTGAAACACATATATTTCTAGTTATCAGAGCTAAATGAACATTTAAAAAATTCTTCTCTGGCTGGGCATGGTAGCTCACGCCTGTAATCCCAGCACTTTGAGAGGCTGAGGCAGACGGATCACTTGAGGTCAGGAGTTCAAGGCCAGCCTGGCCAACATGGAAAAACCCCATCTCTACTAAAAATACAAAAATTAGCTGAGTGTGGTAGCACATGCCTGTAATCCCAGCTACCAGGGAAACCAAGGCACAAGAATCTCTTGAACCCGGGAGGTGGAGGTTGCAGTGAGCCAAGATCGCACCATCGCACTCCAGCCTGGGTGACAGAACGAGACTCTGTCTCAAGGAAAAAAAAAAATTAAACATCAAATAAAATAAAAATTATTCCCTAAATACAATGAAAAAATGAAAATGAAAAATGAGTTTCTCCCTGGGGAGGCAGAGGCTGCAGTGAGCCAAGATTGTGCCACTGCACTCCAGCCTAGGTGACAGAGCGAGACTGCATCTCAAAAAAAAAAAAAGAGCTTTTCCTTTCCCAACACACAACACACACACACCCCACTTCCCAGGCTTTGCTAATTCAGTAAGGGATTATAAATGTTTGCCACAATGCATCAGCTCGCCTCTTCAACTCTGCTTCAAAGGAAGTCTGCATTACTGCAGAAACGAGGCAGCACAAAGAATGCCTCAGCTGTGCCCCACACTGTCCCAGGAACCCCCCTCCGTCCCGGGCATACGGGGATAGTTGGTAACCCTGGCCTAAGCCATACCCCAGTCTGAAGGATTGTCGGCTCTGCCCCTCAACCATGCTGTTCTTAAATTAGGAGCTTGGTGCTAGTCTGGGTCCCTCTGGCCAGAAACCAGAACTCTTGTGGTGTCTTGGTTGACCTCTGTTGTCAACACATTGGCAATGTTTGCCGCTTTTTGGTTGAGACAATAAAAGTTTACCATCAGAAACTCTACAGCATCCTTAAAGGGAACTCTGCCTCCCCAAGGCAGCACAAGAAAGGCCACCTGCCTGAGCTTCCTCCTTGGTGACTGCATTATGTTGAAAATATTCACTGCCCCTTCCTGAGGACGTATTATTGTCCTTGTCCATTGACATTAAACTGGGTCATGTAACCTGCAGTGCCCCTCCATGCAGGATTATACATCCCCACCCTGTCAAACACAGGGTAGTCATACGACTTTCTTTGGCCAATGCAATGAGACTAGAAGCTTGAAGAGCCAGCTATGGTCTTCCCCTGCCGGGACACCAGCACTGGTCCCAGTGGGGGATGCTCAGTCAACCTGCGTCTTAAGTGAAAATGACATGGAACAAAGCTGAAATTGACTATAATGAACACAAGTAAGAAATAAATCTTTGTTGTTGTAAGCCATGAGACTTGGGAGTTGCTCATTGCTGCAAATAACCTAACCTATCTTGATCTTTACAGTGTGTGTGAGCCCTTATTGTCCCTGTATCTTTGACTTAGAAAGGCGTGGACAATCAGGGGACTCTCTTCTGAGTCTTAAGTGGAGAAGACAGAGAGAATGGCAGGCTATACTGTCAGAGGAGCTGTGATGGGGGCTCTCCTCTAGTCTCCATTACCCAAACAAGTAACAGAACAATCCGCTCATGTTTTCTGGTTTGTTTTTATGAACCTGTAGGAAAGTTTGAGCCAAAGGAAAGTTTTATCTAAGGCTTTCCCAAGTTTATCTTGAAAGTAGGTGGAGTCAACTCAAGTTAGCAGACATTCCTTCATTAAACTGAGAGCTTGCTATATATGCCAGACGAGGCAGCATCTCTTCTGAGTAAACTGAAAATGTATCTAGGAGATAAGTATCTGAGAGTGAGCACCTATGAGGCACCATGAGAATAAAATATTACTTTTAGAAGGCTAATGTGTGATCAGTTCACCAAAAAAAAGTGACAATGCAAACATAAATCCAAAAGGAATCTCAGTAAAGACAAAACATCAGAAAATGTACATAATTTAATCATGTTATTGTATAACAAACATTAAAATATAGCTCTGGTTGTGTAAGTAAGTCAGTCAGTACAAATGTATTTTTCTAAATATCTGTCCAGAAGAACCCCTTAGGAAACAAAATATATTCTGTGCCTTTCCTGGGAATGTGCTTTCTAACACAGGCTATCGAGTGTACTGAGATAGGCAATTCCTATGCGGACGATGAGTGTAATATGGTGCAGCTATTCTGGAATAGAGTTTTGAAATTCTTTTTGAGTCTTTATCCTATTCATATCTTCTGGCACAGTATAATCGCATCTAAAAAATTGTTCTAAAAAATAATCGGAAATTGGCTGGGCACACTTGTAATCCCAGCACTTTGGGAGGTTAAGGCAGGAAGATCACCTGAGGTCAGGAGTTCGAGACCATCCTGACTAACATGGTGAAACTGTCTCTACTAAATACAAAAAATTAGCTGGGCGTGGTGGTGCATGCCTGTAATCCCAGCTACTCAGGAGGCTGAGGCAGGAGAATAGCTTAAACCCAGGAGGTGGAGGTTGCCGTGAGCCAAGATTGCAGCATTGCACTCCAGCCTCGGCAACAAGAGCAAAACTCCATCACAAAAAAAAAAAAAAATCAGAAATTCAGAAAAAGATTTTTGTACCATTAATGTTACAAATAATAATAGAACTATTAAATAATACTTTAAAAATATAATGAAACCATCATGTATAATTGTAAATGCTTTCAATTACATAGGGAAATGCTTACAAAAATAATATCAATCCCAAATGGCATAAAATTGTATGTATAGCATACCTTCAATATTTAAGGATATATGCATAAAAAAGACTGAAAAAAGCCTGGGCCTGGTGGCTCACACCTGCAGCCCCAGCACTTTGGGAAGCTGGGACACCACCTGGGAGGCAGGTGGATTGCTTGAGTCCAGGAATTCAAGACCAGCCTGGGCAACATGACAAAACCCTGTCTCCACAAAAAAAATTAGCTGGGCGTGGTGGCACATGCATGTAGTCCCAGCTACTCAGGAGGCTGAAGTGAGAGGATCACTTGAGCCCGGGAGGCAGAGGCTGCAGTGAGCTGTGATTGCACCACTGCACTCCAGCCTGGGTGACACAGAGAAACCCTGTCTCAAGGGAAAAAAAAAGAAAGAAAGAAAAAAAATACAGTATTAAGAGTGATTATACAGTGGTATTATGAGATGATTAATGTGACCTCCTTCATACATTCCTGTACTCTCCAAAATTTCCACAATGATGTATTATTATATTTTCAAAAAATGATTTTGGAGAAATATTCCTAAATAATAACAGAGTAATTCAAAAATACAATAATACATTATTTTTTAAATAAAAATGGCATTACAAATCAATTTACAAAAACTCCAGACAGGACTTAGAATAAGATTTATACTTTGACCATATGCCAATAAAAATAGAAAGGAAATTACTACATATACACATAAAATATAAATGAATTTTATTTATGAATGTATAGATGTACAGCAAATAGGAAAGATAATACATTAAAAGAACATATAGCCAGGTAGAGTTTTATCTCAGGAATTTAAGGATGTTTTAATATTACAAAAACCCTTATTTTAATCATATTAGTCAATTTAAGTGATAAAAATATGATTGTATCAAAAGATACTAATTCCTTTTATCAAGCTTTTAGCTTCCAACAAACAAGAATAGAAGATGTTATTTCTGTTATCCTAACAAAGAACATTTGTTTAAAACCAACAATTAACTTCATATGTAATGAAGAAATATCAAAAAAACTTATTACAATTTTATGAAACCCAAAAACAGAATAGAAATACCTATGAGTTTATATTTAGAAAAAGCAAACAGGCCATCTAAAACTGTCAGAACAAAGACAATCACCAAAAGATACATATTTTAAAAGTTAATAGCTTTCTAATAATAGAGATTCCCATGCTGACAGCAACATAGATATAAAACAGCCAAGAAAGAATTAATTAGGGTATATATAAAACCTAGACAAAAAGAAGAACCAAGTATAATGAAAAAAATCAAGAAACATGACAATAATGGAGACTAAATCCCTCGATGGAAAGAATTATTATCATAAATGTAAGTCTTAAAGAGTTAACTTTGGATGTAGACAAGCCAAATTGAAGCACTAAAAAGATGTTGACCTTATATAACACATTCCTTAGGGGGAAAGAAAGATTTTTTAATATTGGAAAAAATATGGTTAGGCATAGTGGCTCATGCCTGTAATCCCAGCACATTCAGAGGCCAAGGCGGGAGGACTGCTTGAGCTTAGGAGTTCAAGACCAGCCTGGACAACATAGTGAGACCGGGTCTCTACTAAAAACCTAAAAAAATTAGCTGAGTATGGTGGCATGCACCTATATAGTCCCAGCTACTAGGGAAGCTGAGGCAAGAGGATGGCTTGAGCCCGAGAAATCAAGGCTGCAGGGAGCTATAATTGTGCCCTGCACTCCAGCCTGGGCAACAGAGTGAGACCCTGTCTCAACAAAACGTAGGAGAGGCCGGGAGCGGTGGCTCACGCCTGTAATCCCAGCACTTTGGGAGGCCGAGGCGGGCGGATCACAAGGTCAGGAGATCGAGACCATCCTGGCTAACATGGTGAAACCTCGTCTCTACTAAAAATACAAAAAAATTAGCCGGGCGTGGTGGCGGGCAGTGTAGTCCCAGCTACTTGGGAGGCTGAGGCAGGAGAATGGCGTGAACCCGGGAGGCGGAGCTTGCAGTGAGCCGAGATTGTGCCACTGCACTCCAGGCTGGGTGACAGAGCGAGACTCCATCTCAAAAAAAAAAAAAAAAAAAAAAAAAAGGGTAGGAGAAGGAGGAAAAACAACGAAGACCAATATGCTACTGATTCACATGGATTCAAATACAAAGTATAATCCATTATATGGCAAAAAAAATATGTCTTCACTACCAAGTGTTACAATTACCAAGAATAAATAATGTTTTGCTCAGAGCTAGGGAGTAAAAACACACAGCATTGCAACATAAAGTAAGTGCTATGTTAGGCCTGTAAGAATGCTACAAGAGTTACCTCTTTTGGAGTCAAGAAAGGCCAACCTGGCGTTTTGAAGAATCCAATTTTGCCAGGTTGTGACGCAGGAAGAAGGAAGAAGGAATGGCACTTATAAAAGAGGGAACATCAGGCTGAGTGCAGTGGCTCACTTATAATACTAGCACTTTGGGAGGCCGAGGCGGGTGGATCACTTGAGATGAGGAGTTCAAGACCAGCCTGGCCAACATGGTGAAACCCCATCTCTACTAAAAATACAAAAATTAGCCAGGCATGGTGGTGCACGCCTATAATCCCAGCTACTCAGGAGGCTGAGGCAGGAGAATCACTTGAACCTGGGAGACGGAGGTTGCAGTGAGCTGAGATCATGCCACTGCACTCCAGCCTGGGCGACAGAGTAAGACTCCATCTCAAAGGAAAAAAGAAAAAAAAAACAAACCAGGGAATATCATTTACAGAGAATCACAAGACAAAATAGCACATTCCAGAAATTCCAAGTAGGTCAAGTACATACAATGTTGGTCTGCATTTTAAAAACTCAACTAAAGTCAATATTCAACCAGAACATTTCTCATAACAATCTGAATTTCTGGCTTCTTTTTTAAAAACTGGGCAATATGACAAAGTGGGCCCACATTCCCACATGGATACAAGAGGCAGGCATCCCTTTTAGATGGGACAGTTTGCCACAGCACTTCTCCCTTCTCCCATTTCTCTCGCATCCAGTTCACTTCATCCATTTAACTCACCTTTCTAGTCCCTGCAGGCGTTTGAGTTTACAAATACCACCCTACATGATGAGGACCAAGGAAGGTTTCAGCAGGAAAAAAGCCGTATGATTAGGTTTGCTTTCAAAACATCAGGCAGCCAGATGGAAGGCAGAAGTGAAGAGTGGTAAGGAGACCAGTGAAATCCACAAAAGCCTATTCTATTAAAGATTAAAACAGGGCTACCATCACTGCAGTGGGAACCAGGCACCTTTTACCAAAAACTCCCGTTAACAGATGACTTGAAAACCATGGAGTTTATGCATCTGTAGGATATATGCAGGAAGGCAATGAGGGTTTGAAACCAGGCAGTATGTACGGGGTGGAAAGAAAGGAGCAGAGAAGGATAAATATTTGAAAGGCTATTGAGGGGAAGAAACTCTCCAACACTGGGTAACCAATTTGACAAAGGAAACAGGGAGAAAGAAAAGCATACGACAATTTACAGCTTTTTGCCTATGTCATTAGGTAGATAGTGGTGACATTCAAAAATAAGGAAATAAAAGGAGGAATAAGACTAGAGGAAAATTCATAATTCAATTTAGAATATGTTGAATTTGTAGAGTCTATAGACATGCGACTTGACATCAAAAACCCCGATAAATTACCAAAGAAAACTCTTCTCCAACTATAACGTGATAACTTTCCAACAGCTGAATCATGAGTGAAAATCAGAAAAAGACAGGCAGGGTTATATAAAATATTTTACAGAATGAATACCAATAAAACTAAGATTAAAGTAGACTATTATAGAATTGAATAAAATACTGCAACAAAGATGACAGAGGACCAATAACTTCACATATAAAAGCATAATGATAAGATATAAAAACAGAACAAAAACAAGTAAAGGTCCAGCAAGTCTCTCAATGTAAAGGAAATGCACTTATACCCTACACTGTTTCCATTAAAGATTTAAGATAGCTTACTACAAAAATATACATAGTAAAATGATGTGTAAATAATAGTAATAATTAAATGTAAAAAATTTTTTTTCATTATCACTAGGAGAAATCTGGACTAGAAAAAAAGAAACAATATGCAGAGCATAAAGGCTTTCAGAAATATTGTTGACAATGAAAGTAAAAAGGTCAACACAAGCAGCATGACTCATTATCTATTAGGAGAAAGCACAGCCATTTCTCACTTTAAAAAGGACATTTTTGCTTTTTCCCCAATTGAAAAGATAGCATTTCATGATAGAAATTTCTCTACATCGTTAATAGGTGCAGCACACCAGCATGGCACATGTATACATATGTAACTAACCTGCACATTGTGCACATGTATCCTAAAACTTAAAGTATAATAATAATAAAATAAAAAATAAAAATAAAATTAAAAAAAGAAATTTCTCTACATTAGTTTAGCTTTATGAAAACGTATTACATTGTCTCTGTTTCTCAAATGTTATGTTACTGCAGGACAGTTGAATTTAAAAAAAAACAACAACAAAACTTTACACAGTGACATTGGGGGATGACTACAATAAACAGAACAAAAAAATTAATCGCATAAAGCTGCTTCTTGTGGTACCCCTTGATGAAAATAAACCACAAAATATTGAAACGCAACTCAATGAACACAGCTGGGTAGGTGGAGAGCAGGGAGGAAGGGAGAAGGGAGAAAGGGGAAAGGGAACATGAAATGGGTGAGGTATACAGACTTTTGATGGTCCATCCTGAGCCACAGTTAGAATGGATACAATTTAAAGGAGTGGATACACTGCTCATCCTTCAAACTATTGCGACTGGGCTTTGGTAAACGTTCAGCAAGAGACGAAGAGTAGACAGAGTCTCACGCCTGTAATCCCAGCAGTTTGGGAGGCCGAAGCAGGCTGATCACCTGAGGTCAGGAGTTCAAGACCAGCCTGACCAACATGGTGAAACCTCATCTCTACTAAAAATACATAATTAACTGGGCGTGGTGGCGCATGCCTGTAATCCCAGCTACTTGGGAGGCTGAGGGAGAATTGCTTGAACCCGGGAGGCGGAGGTTATGGTGGGCTGAGATCACGCCATTGCACTCCAGCCTGGGCAACAAGAGTGAAACTCCGTCTCAAAAAAAAAAAAAAAGAGTAGACAGAGTGAGGTAGAAGTCTCTGGAGAGAACCCAAAGGTTATATACTCTGTACTATTGGCTGAGGATGGACATACAAAAATTGAATATCATCCAAGCACAGTATTGCTGAGGTCCTTTCATGAAAATTGCGAGGCCTCGTTAAAGGTTGTCCCACATCAGCATAGAGGAGGGCCCCATTAATAAAAGGCCAAATATAAAATGAAAAAACAAGGACAATAAGAAAGCAGACACCAGAAAGCTATTCACTCATACATATATTTTAAAAATGCAAATGACAGTATCCTTTAGCATCTATAAGCTAAGCAAAAGTAAAAAATAGCTGGAAAAATTCAATATTCTGCAGATTTTAAGACAGGAGTTATATTCAAAATTTGTTAGAGGCTGGGTGCAGTGGCTCATGCCTATAATCCTAGCACTCTGGGAGGCAGAGGCAAGCAGATCAGTTGAGCCCAGGAGTTCAAGACTAGCCTGGGCAACATGGCAAAATACCCTCTCTACAAAAAAAAAAAAAAATACAAAAAATTAGCTGGTTGTGGTGCATACCTGTAGTCCCAGCTACTCAGGAGGCTGAGGTGGGAAGATCACCTGAGCCCAGGAAGTCAAGGCTGCAGTGAGCCGAGATCATGTCACTGCACTCCAGCCTGGGCAACAAGCAAGACTACCTCAAAAAAAAAAAAATTGTTAGAAAAAGGCAAGTAGTTAAATAAACTATGATATATTAATGTATCTGTGCAAAAACATGATTATGTATGATGTGAACACATATAGAAAGATGCTTGAGACAATATTAAGTAAAAAAAAATAATGTGTGCAAAGTACTCTATGATTGCCACAATATAAATTGACAGAAAAACAATGGTGGACCACAGAAGTCAGCAGAGCTCCATCTACCCAGCCTGAGGAAAGCACCTAGGAGCTGCAGGTAGAAGCTGCCATCTTCAGCACTCACCCTGGACTGGCCCCATCTGCATTCAGTTTTAGCCTCTCTTTGCCTGCTCAATGTCCAACCCCATCCCCAACCACCCATGCCTAACTGTATTCTTCCAAAAGGACATTTTCTCCTTTTCCATCTTCTTTACTTCTCACAACACACTGTGAGGTAGATGTTATTATGACCATTACAAATCTATCATTAAATGAATGGTTACAAATTAAAGCTAAACAGAAGGCTTGTTTTCAGATCTTCCAAGCTTCTTGGAACTAAGCTTCTTCTTAGTTCACTGACCCCCTTTAAGGTTTACCTGGGCAGGGCTTCTTGGCCGACTGAGCAGGGACAGAAGCCAGAGGACCAGCTTCTGCAGCTCCAGCTGCGTGCACTCCTTGCTTCTCAAGGCCTTGTGAATGCTCAGTAGAAGGTGATGAATTATCTACAAAGAGGAAAGGGATAAGTTTTCCTACGATGATACCCCAAGTTTCATTTTATGTTGGGAGCAACAGCCCAGCTAACCAGACATCAGACAAGACTCCCAACACCTGGATTTGGAGAGTTCATGTCTTCTGGGTTTTAAAAAATTGTATGTGTGTGTGGATAAAAAATAGAGAGACAGAGAGAGAGCAAGTGGAAAGTCACTATGTCACAGGAGAGACTCACCAAACAGAACCAGATGAAGACAATGACAGGCCCTAGACAAAGCATAGGGTAGAAGGTACCTGCCACCATTCACGGTTCCCTAAACAGCCCGACACTGGTATATGCAGAGCCCTCCCTGCCTGCACTCACTACGTCTGACACTAACATCCCAACACATGAAAACCCGATGGTGAAAGCTTAGCAACTCCGCCTTTGGTGATTTACTTTTCCCAACAGCAATTCTCCTAAGCCTACCACCCACTGATTTCTAGGTATCAGCAAATGTAACAGAATAAGTAACTGAATGCATTATAATTAAAAGAACACCAAACCACACTCTGTAGACTAAAAAACTACTAAAGGCCAGGTGCAGTGGCTCACACCTGTCATCCCAACACTTTGGGAGGCCAGGGCTGGAGGACTGCTTGAGCCCAGGAGTTCAAAAGCAGCCTGGTCAACATAGTAAAACCTTGTCCCTACAAAAGAAAAATTAAAAAAAATAGCTGGACATGGTGGCATGTGCCTATAGTCCCAGCTACCAGGGAGGCTGAGCAGAAAGATCACTTGAGCCCAGGAGTTCGAGGCTGCAGTGAGTCATTATTGTGCCATTGTACTCCAGCCTAGGCAACAGAGCAAGATCCTGTCTCCAAAAACAATAAAAATTACTGAAAGACTATGGGAATATATTTATAATGGGAATATGCAATATTCCTAGCAATATGGGAAAATATGATGTTGTATAAAGTAGAAATTTAAGATATTAAATTAACATATACTTTGAGCACAACTGGATTCGTGTTTGTATATAACAGAAATAAAGGGCCTATAATAAAATTGTAACAAGTATAGTAGAGTGAGCAAAATCATATACAATTTTCATTTCCAGTTGCTATTTTCCAAATGGTTCTGTAACGTCGTTAAAATTACTTAAAAATTAACAAAGCCAAAAATTCTATTTATGAAAAGAAAGCCATCCCTACATTAATCTTACTTTTCCAGTCACTGGCCCATCTCCTTCCTCTTTTTCCTAACCATGCCGTTAAAACTTTTCTACCAGGCCGGGCGGGTGGCTCATGCCTGTAATCCCAGCACTTTGGGAGGCCAAGGCAGGCGAATCATGAGGTCAAGAGATTGAGACCATCCTGGCCAACATGGTGAAACCCCGTCTCTACTAAAAATACAAAAATTAGCTGGGCGTGGTGGCACATGCCTGTAGTCTCAGCTACTCGGGGGGCTGAGGCAGGAGAATCGCTTGAACCCGGGAGGCAGAGGATGCAGTGAGCCCCGATCACGCCACTGTACTTCAGCCTAGGGGACAGACCGAGACTCTGTCTCAAAAAAAAAAATTTGTTCTACCTACTTCCTGACATCCAATTTACCAACAAGCTACTGTTCAATCACTTGGGTAGATTCTAGTAGCTGGCAGTGACAGTGCTAAGGATAAACTCCATCCCTTCCCTCCTTTGGTTAGGATCACCGTTCTATACAATAAAATGTTGCCCGTTCTAAACTTTCCCAAGAACAAAGCTGAAATTAACATAGGAACTGCTTTGCCCCCAGACTCACTTTCATGTCACTGTTCTTACTTCTTTACAGTGAAGCATCCCAAAACTATATCGCTGATACTTCTCTGTCCTCCTTGGATATTCCTACCTGTATTTTCCTGCATCTTGTGCAGCTTCATATGCTTGTAGGTGGAGATTATCTGAAAATTAACAACACTTGGAATATTCAGTCCTTGGTCCTGTAGCAGCTTCAAAGATGCAGCATGGATAAGCTGATGAGATCGTTTGCAGGTCTGAAGTTTGCATTCTCCCTTGACAAAGGATTTGCACACATGAAACTTGTTGCATTTATCCTTGAGGTTGCAGTAGCCATAGAGGGCTTCCCCTTTGTTGTAGAGCAAACAGACCTGGTACAGAAATGAGGCAACACCTGAAATATTAGTTTTCTTTTTTTTTTTTTTTTTTTTTGGCAGGGGGAGATGGAGTCTCCCTCTGTCACCCAGGCTGGAGTGCAGTGGCACCATCTTGGCTCACTGCAACCTACATCTCCCGGGTTCAAGCAATTCTCCTGCCTCAGCCTCCCAAGTAGCTGAGAATACAGGCGTTCACCACCACAGCCAGCTAATTTTTGTATTTTTAGTAGAGACGGGGTTTCACCATGTTGGCCAGGCTGGACTCGACCTCCTCTCCTCAGGTGATCTGGCCACCTCAGCCTCTCAAAGTGCTGGGATTACAGGTGTGAGCCACCACACCTGGCCAATATTAGTTTTCACTCTATCTTTTAAGCCAGAAGACTATAGTTTCTCTAGCTAAACTGAAGACTAAATTACATCTTCTGATCACCAGTGGCTGTTAAAATCTTTGGGTGAAAGCCTGATGATAGTGTAGTGGTGCTAACCATACTCCAGCTGCTGTGGGCACTGGCTGCTCGTGACTCACAGCTGCCCCTCTCTTACTTTACACTCTCAGCTGACCTGCCCTCTGTCCCCAAAGCCTGTAGCCAATGAATGACTTAGATAAAGCTAAAAAATGCTAGAGTGCCTCAAAGCTAGACTCAGTGTGATCTTTGTTCCACAGCTCCCCATGAATCAAGTCAAGGCCAGACCTTATGTGCTTGTAGCTTTTCCTTCCTTAGACCCTGCTTCCCTCTCTCCCACACTGGGTTTTCCTGAAAAACCCGCCTTCAGAAAAATCACATGTACCTGGGTCTGTATCTCAGGCTCTGCTTCCAGGGAAACCAATTTCAACGGGTGGCACAAAGATATAATTTATGATCCAGACAAGGGCATTTTTAGGCTGCAAGGGAGCACTATTAATAATCACACTGGGACAACTAATATAAACTGAGTCTATCCCAGACACACCAAGACCACACTGATGGGGAACTTCATAATGATGGGATTAGGCTGTTGACCCTGAAACCACGCATCAGTCTTAGCCTCTCGCACAAAGATGACATTATACGCCTCCTGATGTGACACAACAGGAAACAGAACTGTCCAGGTTTTACTATGGAAGTCTGACATCCCCGGCAACCCCTCAGTCCCAGGCAAATGGGATGGTGAGTCACTCTAACAATGCTGCACATGTAAAAACAATTCTTGCTATAAAATAAATCCTGGCCGGGCGCAGTGGCTTACGCCCGTAATCCCAGCACTTTGGGAGGCCAAGGCAGAAGGATCACCTGAGGTCAGGAGTTCATAACAGCCTGGCCAACACGGTGAAACCCCTACTCTACTAAAAATACAAAAATTAGCCAGGCATGATGGCACACGCCTGTAATTCCAGCTACTGGGGAGGCTGAGGCAGGAGAATCACATGAACTGGGGAGGTGGAGGTTGCAGTGAGTGAGCCAACATTGTGCCACTGCACTCCAGCCTGGGCGACAGAGCAAGACTCCATTTCAAAAATAAATAAGGCCGGGTGTGGTGGCTCACGCCTGTAATCCCAGCACTTTGGGAGGCCAAGGCGGGTGGATCAAAAGGTCAGGAGTTCAAGACCAGCCTGGCCAATATGGTGAAACCCCGACTCTACCAAAAATACAAAAATTAGCCAGTCGTGGTGGCACCTGTAATCCCAGCTGCTTGGGATGCTGAGGCAGAATTGCTTAATCCGGGTGGCAGAGGTTGCAGTGAGCTGAGATCGCGCCACTGCACTCCAGGCTAGACGACAGAGTGAGTCTCCATCTCAAAAAATAATAATAATAAATAAAATAAAGTAAAATAAATCCTAAATCTGATCAAAATTTGAGGGATACAGGAACATGTTCAATAGTACTACAGGAATGTAATCAGTCAAATCTAAAATATGGGAAATCCTACAAGACACAGATGACCTGGTTTAAAATGAAATAGCATCCTATTTATAGTTGTGATGCCAATTTCCTAAAACAAATTCATAACTTTAATGCAATTTCTACCCTTCTCAAAGAATTCCTTTAAAGTAGTTTTAGGAATTTAAGTGATTCTAAAGCTTATCTGGAAAAGGAGACATGAATTGATTAAACAAACAAAATTAGGCAGGCACAGTGGCTCATGGCTGTACTCCTAGCACTTTGGGAGACCAATGATGGCAAATTGCTTGAGCCAAGGAGTTCAATACCAGCCTAGGCAACACAGCAAGACCCTGTCTCTACAAAAAAATTTAAAAAGTTGACTGGGCACAGTGGCTCACGCCTGTAATCCTAACACTTCGGGAGGCCAAGGCAGGTGAATTGCCTGAGCTCAGGAGTTTGAGATCAGCCTGGGCAACATGGTGAAACCCTGTCTCTACTAAAAACACAACAAATTAGTTAGGCATGGTAGCACATGCTTGTAGTCCCAGCTAATAGGGAGGCTGAGGCACAAGAATTGCTCGAACCTGGGAGGCAGAGGTTGCAGTGAGCTAAGACCATGCCACTGCACTCCAGTCTGGGCGACAGAGCAAGACTCTGTCTACAAAACAAACAAACAAAAACAAAAAAACAAAAAAAAGTATCTGGGGGCTGGGCACTATGGCTCACGCCTGTTATCCCAGCACTTTGGGAGGCCGAGGTGGGCGGATCACTTGAGGTCAGGAGTTCAAGACCAGCCTGGCCAAAATGACAAAACCCATCTCTACTCAAAATACGAAAAACTAGCTGAGTATGGTGGCGAGCACCTGCAATCCCAGCTACTCGGGAGGCTGAGGCAGGAGAATCGCTTGAACCAGGGAGGTGGAGATTGCAGTGAGCTGAGATCACGCCACTGCACTCCAGCCTGGGCGATAGAGCAAGATTCCATCTCAAAAAAACAAAACAAAAAAAAGTAGCTGGGTGTGGTGGTGTACACCTGTAGTCCCAGCTACTCGAGAGGCTGAAGTGCAAGGACTGCTTGAGCCCAGGAGATCAAGGTTGCAGTGAGCTATGACCAGCCTGGGCAACATAGCAAAACCCTGTCTCTGCACTCCAGCCTGGGTGACACAGCGAGAACATGTCTCTAAAAGAGTAAATAAACTTTAAAAATGAAAGATAAACTACTTTAATTAGTATGATAGTGGTTCAAGAATTGGAGATCATGGAAAATAGATCCTAGACCTACTCAAAATATTAGAACAGCCTGTTCCTTATAGATTTGTTAAAATTAAGGAGAATAGGGATATGTAGGTCGAAGGGAACAAAGTTTCAATTAGACAGGATGAATTTCTGGAAATCCATTGTATTAACAAGGTGACTGTAGTTAATAATAATATAATGGCTGGGCACAGTGGCTCACACCTATAATCCCAGCACTCTGGGAGGCTGAGGTGGGCGGATCACGAGGTCAGGAGATCGAGACCATCCTGGCTAACAAGGTGAAACCCCATCTCTACTAAAAAAAATACAAAAAATTAGCTGGGCATGGTGATGGGCGCCTGTAGTCCCGGCTACTCAGGAGGCTGAGGCAGGAGAATGGCATGAACCCGGGAGGCGGAGCTTGCAGTGAGCTGAGACCGCACCACTGCACTCCAGCCTGGGTGATAGAGTGAGACTCCATCTCAAAAAAAAAGAAATAAATAAAATAAAATAAAAATAAAAATAAAATAAAATAAATAAAAAATAAAATAAATTTAAAAAAATATATACTGTATACCCGAAAATTGCTGTCCTTACCACACCCAAAAAATAATAGCTATGTGAAGTAATGGTATGCTAATTAGCCTAATCGTTGCAATCAATTCACAATGTAAATATATTAAAACATCACATCATACACTGTAAATATAAAATTATTTGTCAACTATACTTCAATAAAGACAAAAATTTGATAGAATTCAACTATGAAACTATATAAGCCTGGCCAGGCACAATGGCTCACGCCTGTAATCCCAGCACTTTGGGAGGCTGAGGCAGAGGGATTACTTGAGGTCAGGCATATAAGACCAGCCTGGCCAACACGGTGAAACGCTCTCTCTACCAAAAAGTACAAAAATTAGCTGGGCATGGTGGCACGTGCCTGTAGTCCCAACTATTCAGGAGACTGAGGTGGGAGAATCACTTGAACTCAGGAGGCAGAGTCTACAGTGAGCCGAGGTACTTCCAGCCTGTGTGACAGAGTAAGACCCTGTCTCAAAAAAAAAAAAAAACAAACTATATAAGTCTGATGTTTTCTTGTGCAAGCCTTCTAACTAACGCTTTGAGGTTTAATGCTTTTATTTTAAAAATTTTTATGAGACTATTTTGGTTTTGTTTCTTCTTGAATCCATTTTGACGAGCTATATTTTTCTAGAAATTTGTCCATTAATGCACCAGCATGAAATGTTACATATTTGTCTATTGTCTTTTTTATTGAGAGAGTGGTAAAAGCAATCATCAGGCATTTCATACAAGAGATGTGAGGCACCATTCTTGCCTCGTGCACTGTGTTTTTCCACAGTCCCTGCTGTCCACATGGTCACGTTTTGTGCCACATGTCACCTACTTCCAGCCCCAGGTGATGGGGACAAGTGGAGGCACAGGGGAGGCTCCTGTCGTAAGTGCAGCCAACCCATCAGCTGCTCACAAAACACTGAAGTAGTCTAATATGACAAGGTGAGGCTGGGCCCAGGATACACCCTAAAAAAGGGCACATCAAAAAAAATTCGATAGATTTGACAAAATAAAAATATTAAACTTCTATAAATCAAAAAGTACTATAAAATTAAAAGGCAAATAGCAGCAGCACCACGCCTTCTCTCTGAGAGGAAGGACTGGACCCAGCCTCATAGCTGCAGCCACCCGCCTCACCCTTCCTGCCAATAACCTGCTTCAGCTACTGCTTGGATCTACTTTGGGCAACATGGTTGGTTGGAATGCATCTGGCTCACAACCATGACGTACCAGACTTGGCTTCAGTGCTTGAAGAAATGAAACAGGTTATGCATGTCAGGAAGAAACCTCCTTGTTCCTGAGATCAACTCCAGGACTGCCTTCTGGGTACAGATTCTGCTGCCTTGAGAGCAGCCTCTGCCAACTGCACCAAAGGCTCCAGCTCCCACCTCTAGTCTTGTGGCTATCTTCCTTTCTAGACTCTGAAATGCCTTAGAGTTAAAATCAGGCCACAATTATGAACTATCCTCTGTTTTCTCAACATCTCCCCTTCTTCCCACCTCTCTTCCGGCCAAGTGGAGGTGTCTATGATAGCACCACTGTGCTAGATTAGAAAATCTTGCTTTTAATTGGTGGTCTTAATTGACGTTCCAATTTTCTCTTGGGATTTGTACTATTTTGTTTTTAAAACTTCTTTGTATATGACTAAACCCAAACAAACATACTATTTTGCTATGATAGCAATTATAAAGGGTACCTTTAAAGCATTTGAAACTGAATCATGTTGCTTCAAAGCAATTAAAATTAATATATAAAGCCAAAAGAAAAATAAATGGGGAAAGTACTTGTAACAAATGTGACATGAGGGTGACTCCCTGGTGACTCACCTCTGGTAAAAGACAGGGGTCATTCTGCAAAAGCAGGATCCGAAGCTGGTTTTCATTGAGACCAAAAAGTCCATGGTTTTTCAGGACCTGCATGTTGACAGGTGTGTGGATATCATGGGAAAGGGTACAGGTAGACCTAAAAGAACAAAGCCCTCGGTCAGATGCCCAGGTGAAGAAGGACCAGTCTGTCCAATTCCTTGCCTTGAGCAGCTTTCAATTTATTTAATACATGTGAAGTTGAGTAATTTTCATGAAACCGGGGATAGAATGGCCTAATAAGCAGTGATGGAAAATAAGAAAGTTGGGTTGAAGCAACTCCTCTCCCAGGGTCATTTGAATTTTCAGTAGGGATGCTTTGAAGCCAAGGGTCGCCCACCTCGCCTGAGGATGCGTATCTGTTCCGTAGGCGACTGCACCTGAGCTTCTCCCTGGCAACAGCTGCCACAGTCCACCAACGTTAAAAAGAAAGCGCCCCTATCCCCAGCACCGCTTTGGCGGGGTGTGTGGCTAGAGACAACCAAGGAAAATTCGGGGATGTGAAGCACACCCTGGGGTCAGGAGGCAGCCCCGAACCCAGCTCCAGCAGTCAGGAACCACAGGGCCTCACCCAAGCCATCCAGCCCTGTTTCCTGGGGTGAGACTGGCTCAGCGCTGTTAAACCTAGAGGGCGCAGACCCGCTTCTGCACAAGTCTGTGGATATGGGGGAACGGCGATTTCCGGCTAAAGGGTCCAGGGATCTCATGGGATCCTCAGACGCCCCTCGCCCCCCACCTCCCGCCAAAGATCAGCGGAGTAAGTGAACTCCGAAGTCCCAGTCCGGATTTAACCCGGCCGCGTCGCGCAGGATCCGGGGGGGCGGGCGCGGGCAGCAACTTTTCTGGCGGGGGCGGTTGAGACGTCTCCATGGAGAGGACCTTCGCGCCTTTCCGCCCAGCTGCTGGGAGCGCGGGGGAGGCCGCCCAAGAAAGGCCTGCGGGAGGGGGTCGTCCAGCCCCGCGTCCCCGGCCCCGGGCAGGACGAAGCCCCCCTTCCCGTCGCTCCCACTTCCAGCAGGACGGCCAGGCCCGCGGCCAGCGCCCACAGTCCCCGCCCGCCGCCGCCTTCTCACCAGCAGTCCCGGTTGGGGCACTTGCCCAGCATGTGCCGGCGGCAGAAGTGCAGCTGGTCGCAGGCCTGGCACTCGCCGCGCTGGTAGCGGGCGCAGAGGCGCACAGAGGACACGGCCACCACCCTCCAGGCGGAGGTGCCGCCACCGCCCACCGCGCCGGCCGCCGCCTCGGCCTCAGCGTCCCCGAGGCCCTCCTGCGTCTCCACCTCCTGCAGCAGGAAACGCTCGGGCCCGGCGCGCTGCAGCACGTCCCGGAGCCTGGCCTCCGACAGCTCCACGTGGCCGCGCAGGTCCTTCAGGAACATGCGGCCGCCGTGGGCGCACAGCACCTTGGTGAGGAAGGAGCACACTGTGGGCTCCGCCATGGTCGCTGGCACGGGCCCTGTGTGCGCGGCGCCGCGAGCCGCGGCGGGCAGGCTCCTCCCAGTCACGTCCACGATTTCCAGCGAACATCCCGGGGATGGGCCTGGGCCTGGGCCTGGCGAGGGGTGGGCCTGCGGGAGGCCGGGTGAGGGGCGGCCCCGGCGCGCATGGAAGCAGGGCACGGCGCCTGCGGATCCCCTGGACGCGGACTCAGGCGGGGACAGCGTTGATGGAGCGTCTGCTCCGCCCGGGCACCGTTCTGGGCGAGGCCTGGCCTTGAGGGGCTTGTATAGTGGGAGTCACAAAGGTACTCGCCAACAAGTAAGACAACTGGTAGTGCTAGGGAAGCCTGCGGAGAAGGCGAAATAGGTAAAAGGTAGTAGGAGGTGAGTGTCCGGGCTGCTTCGGGGGAGGTGGCCACTAGCCACATGTGGCTGCTGAGCACTTCTGGGATTTGTTGTTGTTGTTGTATTTTTATTTTTGGAGACAAGGTCTCACTTTATCGCCCAGGCTGGAGTGCAGTGGCGCTATCATAGTTCGCTGCAGCCTGGAACTCCTGGGCTCAAGCGATCCTCCCACCTCAGCCTCCTGAGTAGCTGAGAGCGAAGGTGCGCACCTCTAATTTTTTTGGTTTTTGTTTTGTTTTGTGGAAACGGAGTCTCCCCATGTTGCCCAGGCTGGTCTCGAACTCCTCAAGCGATCCACCTGCCTCCGCCTCCCAGAGCACTGGAATTACAGGCGTGAGCCACCCCGCGGGGCCTGCTGAGCTTTATTGGAAAGTGGCTAGTCCGAATTGAGATGTAACATAAGTGTGAAATACACACACTAGATTTTGAGGACTGAGAATGAAAAAAAAAGTAAAATATCTCATTAACTTTATATGAATCACATGTTAAACTGATAATATTTTGGATATATTTGGATAAATAAAACGTTATGACAACTTCATGTGTTGCTTCTACTTTCCTAATGTAGCTATGAGGAAATTTTACATTGCAAATGTGGATTACCTTATTTTTGTTGAGCAGCACCAGTCTAGAGCTGCCTTAAGCATCCATGGTTTTTGTCCAACACCTTGCTTGTTTAATGAACGTTTGTTGAGCCAACTACTAACGCAGTGACAGTACAAAGATGAATCAGACCATCAGAGAACTCAGCCAGCCTAGCTGCTGTTTTACAAGGTGCTTGTGAGGATTAAATGCATTAATGTCATGTAATGTAAAGAAGCTGGAGAGGAAGACAATTGGCCAGATGCCAGAAGACCTTCTCTGCCATGCTGTGAAATTTGGACTTATATCCCGAGAACTTTGGGAAGTCACTAAAGGATTTTCATCTGGGAAGTGTGTATGTCTCCTGAGTGCCACTCAAGGTGTGTCGTTCAGCTCTGGGCTTTAATGTCTTCTCTTCAGCAAAACCTTTCCTGACCTCTCAAATCTAAAGTAGCTCCCCAGTCTGCATGGAACTTACCACTGATATTTTTCTTCTTTATTGTGTATTTATATATTTAGCTATAGAATTCAGGCTCATGAAAGCAGGAACCTTGTTTTGCTCATTGCTGTATCCCTACCACCTAAAATAGTACCTGGCCATATTGTAGGATAGGTGTTTTGGAAAGACCCCTGGCAGCAATGAGAAGAATGGATTTCTGGAAAAGCAAGACGAGGTGGGGAGTAACAGAAAATAAACAGGATTTGAGGGACTATAACCCAAATGTTATTTATGTTGAGTTTGCAGTGGACAACCCAAGGTAAGACGCTCAACAGGCAGGTATATTCTGTGTACAGGTCTAGACCTTGAGGGACATGAGAAAGGAAGAGATGTAGATTTGCGTGACATCAGAGTATTAGGTAACTGAGAGTTGAGAGTTGATAAGATCACCTGGCAAAAATGAAGAGTGTGAAAAAGCAGAGGTGGGGGGAAAGAAGCTTGGCAAATACCCACATTAAATAAGCAAGTGGGGGAAGAGAAAAATAGGCAGTAGTCTACGTCCCCTTGGCACTCAGCATTTGTTCCTGAACTCTCTGCCTAAGCTTTTTCCAACAGAAAGCAAGCAGCCAGCAGGAAAGGCAGGCTGGAATTACCAAGCAGCCAACACCTCCAGGAAGAGCCTTCATCCAGGGATATTGGGGAATTGGTGGTTTGAGGATGCACTCTCAACCCTAAAATTGGCATCAGGATTATTTTAAACTAAAGACGTGTAAGATTCAATAGAGGCAAAAAGAAGCCTTCTTGAAGGTTCCTTTATTTCAGTAAAAGCAGAACCTTCTGGGAATGAGGCTGCCATTCATCCCGTCTCCAGGGGTTTATGGACATGAAATAGAAGACCATGTGCACCTGCATAAACAACATGATCACAAACTTCCTTATCTCCTGTTTGTTCCCTAGAAACCCCTTTGTTCTTCCCATAGGAGCCTTTTTGCCCCCCTTCTCTCCCCTATTAAGTTAGGTAAATAAATCATCATCACTTCTTTTGTGCAGTGCCATATGCATATATATTTTTTCTCTTGTCAGTTAAATTTGCAGCCCCTCAGAACTGAACATAAGAGGGTGCAGGAAAAGTTTGTCCTCCCCAACAATGGATCAAACAGCCCAACTCATAATTCCTCATGTGGAACCACTTGGAGGTGTACATTCCATGGTCTCCCAATGTTTCCTCAGTGGAACTGAACCCTAGTTGCCCACAGCCACACCTGCTCATTAGCACTCCCCATACAGTCTTCCTGCCTTTCCTTGCCGCACCTCCCCATTCCCCTGCCAGTGTTTCTTAGGATCACCTCCCAAGTAAACTGCGTGCATTCAATCCTTGTTGGATTGCTCCTGAGGGAACATAGCCTAACATATAAACTGATAAGGAGAGGTTAGAGAAAAATGAGAGTCATTCATGGACACACAGAGGAGAGAGTTTCAAGGAGGAAGTGATCAACATGGTGAGATACTACAGAGGGGAGCTTTCCTACAAGGGAAAGCTTGTAGGCAGTGATAACCTAGGCAGGTTTATTTCAGAGGAATAATGAGAAAAGGTAGATTTCTGTAGGTTAAAAAAAGAAGAATGGAAAAATCCAGGACTTTACTTCTAAAAGTAAGTAAGGTAATGATAATAAGAGGAAGACACAAGACTGAGAAAGGTATTTTATTATAGGAGAGACAAGCATAGTTACATGCTGAGTAGAAAGAGCCCGTAAGGCCGGGCGCGGTGGCTCACGCCTGTAATCCCAGCACTTTGGGAGGCCGAGGCAGGCGGATCATGAGGTCAGGAGTTCGAGACCATCCTGGCTAACATGGTGAAACCCCGTCTCTACTAAAAATACAAAAAATTAGCCAGGCGTGGTGGCTGGCGCCTGTAGTCCCAGCTACTCGGGAGGCTGAGGCAGGAGAATGGCATGAACCCGGGAGGCGGAGCTTGCAGTGAGCCAAGATTGCACCACTGTACTCCAGCCTGGGGAACAGAGCGAAACTCTGTCTCAAAAACAAAGAGAAAAGAAAGAGCTAGTAAGAATGGAAAGTTGAAAATAAAGGAGGCCAGGTGCGGTGGCTCATGCCTGCAGTCCCAGCCCTTTGGGAGGCTGAGGCAGGAGAATCACTTGAGTCCAGGAGTTTGAGATCAGCCTGGGCAACATGGTAGAACCCTGTCTCTACTAAAAATGCAAAAATTAGCTAGGCGTGGTGGCATGTGCCTGTAGTCTCAGCTACTCAGGAGGCTGAGGTGGGAGGATTGCTTCAGTCTAGGAGGTCAGAGGCTGCAGTGAGCCAAGATCATGCTACTGTACTCCAGCCTGGGCGACAGAAAAAGGTAGAAAGGAAGGGAAAGGAAAGAAAAGGAAGGAGAGAAGAAAAAAAGAAAGAATATAAAGGAAAGGGGAATCGTAATCAGCGGGGGATGTCCATAGGCAGTGAGAGAGAATGGGAGATGTCAGAGGAACTAACCTCCGACAGGAGGGGAGATGCTTCTTCCATTCACACAACAGGAAAGGAGGCAAGGATTAGAGCACCTAAAGACAAGTTTGTAGGCTTTGTTTTGTTTTGTCTTTTTAAGTTTAAGGCAAAACCAAGAATGGGTGGTGGAGAGTCACTTGAGGAGACCATAAAGGCTCGACAAAGCTGACTTGTGGAGTGGGGAGAAGGCTGAGAGGAAGGACCAGTAGGCACGGGCAGGGCCTTGCCAAGGCCACAAATTGGTAGTGGCATGGATCCAAACAGTGCTGCAATTCTCCTAAAAGCTCTCAAGGTGTAAGAACAGAATTTGGTTGATTCACTTTTAGGTTCTGCCAGTGGATGAGACTTAAGGTCCAAAGTTCTGGATGATTGAAAGTATGAATTGAAAGAGTGATCAGGGGGCTGGGTGCAGTGGCTCATGCCTGTAATCCCACCACTTTGGGAGGCTGAGGCAGGTGGATCACCTGAGGTTGGGGATTCAAAACCAGCCTTAGCAAAGTGGTGAAACCCTGTCTTTACCCAAAATTACAAAAATTAGCCAGGTGTGGTGGCACACGCCTGTAATCCTAGCACTTTGGAAGGCCGAGGCAGGAGGATCACCTAAGGTCAGGAGTTCGAGACCAGCCTGGCCAACATATTGAAACCCCATCTCTACTAAAAATTAGCCAGGCATGGCAGTGGGTACCTGTAATCGCAGCTACTCAGGAGGCTCAGGTGGGAGAATCACTTGAACCTGGGAAGCAGAGGCTGCAGTGAGCTGAGATCACACCACTGCACTCCAGCCTGGGAGACAGAGTAAGTTTCTGTTTCAAAAAAAAAAAAAAGAGAAGAAAAGAGAGTGGTCGGGGCTGAACAATGGGCTGGAGACTAAGTAAGGGAGTGAAGACAGCAAGGGGCTATATGTGAGCAGAGAAAGACGACGTACGAAATGTAGGAGGGCAAGAGAGCTAAAAAGCAGGCTGGGGTCAGAGGTAGAATATAGAGGTTTGGGATTTCAGAAACAGCAGTTCTAGGCCATTTGCGGTGGTTCGTGCCTGTAATCCCAGCACTTTGGGAGGCCGAGGCAGGAGGATCAGTTGAGGTCAGGAATTCAAGACCAGCCTGGCCAACATGTCGAAACCCCATCTCTACTAAAAATTAGCCAGGCATGATGGCGGGTGCCTGTAATCTCAGCTACTTGGGAGGCTGAGGAAGGAGAATTGCTCGAACCCTGGAGGCAGAGGTTGCAGTGAGCTGAGATCATGCCATTGCTCTCCAACCTGGGCGACAGAGTGAGACTCTGTCTCAAAAAAAAAAAAAAAAAAAAGCAGTTCTAGAGTAATTCTGACTGATGACAGTGGGGTGATGGATATTGGCTCCCCAAATAGTGAGGACAGTGAAGACAGGTGTTAATGACATCTAAGGCTAGGGGTGTTGCATGGGTTGACCACAGTGAACACTGAAGGAAAAGGGAGGATTTTAAGTGGAGAGGAAGACTATGAGGCAGAGTGTGGAGAAGACTCCAAGAGTAAATGCAGGAGTTAATGGGGGAAGGGTGGGGAGGTGAGAGGGAAGAGGTAGAGACTGTTCCTACAGATACACACTTAACCTGCAGACTCTGCAGCTGAACTTCCAGGTTTAGAATCTTGGTTCTGTTACTCAGTAGCTGTGACACCATGCACAGGTTATCTGACTCCTCAGCAGAGGTATAGATCATGGAGTCAGAGTGTGTGACACTTGAATCTGGGAATAAATAAGACCATTCATGGGGAAGTGCATAGAGGGGTAAAAAGGAAAGATCCCAGAGCAGACTGTTTATTGAAGCTTGTGCATTTTTCAGGAAGAAGAGGGTGACATTAGATGCTGGGCAGGTTCACAAGGAAATGAAAAAGAGAAAACAGGAGGTTGAGATTGGGGGTGGTATTTTAGGATTGGAGCTTTTAAGACTTAAGCACTTCCTAGAACGTTCTGATGTCTCCTGCCGCTTTGATTCTGAAGCTCATTCTCAAGCTTATGGTCACTCAGGCACACATCTGTAGCACGAGCTTTGGAGCAAGTCACTCCGGGGACATGCACAGATATCACTGTTATAAATTCATCTGCTCTGGTCTTAGCCTTCTAAATGAAACCTGCCTGTTATCCCCTGAACTATTTCCAAGACATGTCCCAGAACATGGCCCCATGGCCCCAGACACACATGCTTAGCACTCAACTAAGTATTGCGTTTCATGGCAGTTCCCTTTACAGTAGCTAAGGTATGAGGGTATGAGTGGAAAGTGGTTGCTATTTAGCTTCATTTCTTTTTTCTTATTTTTTTTCTTTTTGAGACAGAGTCTTGCTCTGTCACCCAGGCTGGAGTGCAGTGGCGTGGTCTTGACTCACTGCAACCTCCACCTACCGGGTTCAAGCGATTCTCCTGCCTCAGCCTCCCAAGTACCTGGGACTACAGGTGTGTGCCACCACACCCAGCTCATTTTTGAATTTTTAGTAGAGACGGGGTTTCACCATGTTGGCCAGGATGGTCTCGATCTCTTGACCTCGTGATCCACCCGCCTCAGCCTCCCTAAGTGCTGGGATTACAGGCGTGAGCCACTGCACCCGGCCATAGCTTCATTTCTACCAAATGCTGGACTGAGGAGTCCACCAGAAACTAGGTAATGGCAGGTTTTCTTGGGCGCACTATGACAAAGTAAACAAACTCATAAAAAAAAAATCAAAAAACTCCAGGATCTGCTCATGCTTGGTTTGATAGCATTTTTGTGTGTTTCAATCCAGGTGCTTTGACAGCAATGACTTTGCTACACCTTGCTTTATTGATATTGAGGTCCAAGTCAAATGGTAGTTTTACCTTCACTTTATCAAATCTCTGCTGCCATAGAACTTGCTCTCCCTCTCCATTTCCCTCACTCTCTCCCTGCTCCCTCTCCACTGAAAGCTTTGTGATTAAAAAAGATAATGAGGCCGGGTGAGGTGCTCACACCTGTAATCCCAGCACTTTGGGAGGCCAAGGCAGGTGTATCACCTTAGGTCAGGAATTCAAGACCAGCCTAGCCAACATGGTGAAACCCCATCTATACTAAAAGTACAAAAACTAGCCAGGTATGGTGGCGGGCGCCTATAATCCCAGCTACTCAGGAGGCTGAGGCAGGAGAATTGCTTGAACTCAGGAGGCAGAGGTTGCATTGAGCTGAGATTGCGCCACTGCACTACAGCCTGGGTGACAGAGTGAGACTCCATCTCAAAAAAAAAAAAAAAAAAAAAAAAAAGGAAGGAAATAATGAGTAGAGAAGGGCTTTTGGAGAAGGAATGGCTGATAGGGTAATTCTGCTTATCACCATTTATATTTTTAACTTTTGTGCCTCAGTCTGGCCCTGTTCACACCCCCGAGACTAAAGGAAGAAATGTGTGTTAGCAGCTTTCAGCCCTTCCCTCTCTAAGTCCCCAGACAAAAGATGTGGGGGCCATCACCACCACTGTGCCTTGCCCAGGTGACTTGGTCATCGAGCCCTGGAATGATAAAGCTGGAAGGGGCAAAACACATCATCTCTCTCCCATTGAATAACTGGTGTCTGCAGTTGATGATGTTTTTGGAGGTACCTAGAAATAGATCAAATAAAGGCAGTAGAACCAAATTAATTACTTCTTTTTATTAGACAGTTCAAATTAAGCTTGAAGAACAGGAAGCAATACAACTCAACTATTGAAATATAAATAGTTGAGCTTAATTTATTCAACAAAATTTACCCAATATATCAGTGTACAAAGCATGCTGCTGGGCTAGGCATCAGGCGTGGCACAGCGAACAAGACAGACTGACTCAACCCTCAGGGGGCTTACATTCTAATGCAGAAAGCAGATAATTTCAGTTTGGATACATAATACAAATTATCAAAGCAAGGCGCAAAGTATTTTAAAAATAAGGGGTTTGGGAGGCAAGGATCTGACCTATTCTATAGAAGGATTCCTTAAGGAAGTAACAGTTGAGCCGATCTAAGGATGCTAGATATTCGCTAGGTCAGTGGAAAAAATCAGTGGTTCTCACTGTGGTCAGTGGGTTATTGGTGGTTTCATAATAACTGGGGACTACTCCCAGCACTGAGTGGATGCAGCCAGGGAGAACGATGTCCTGCAGTGTGTGGGTTAGTGCCACACAACGAAGAATTATTCTGTACCCTGTACGACTGTCTAATGTCCTGCTGGACATTTAGGTAGGACCTACAGCTTGTCCGAGAGAGTAACTCATTTGTTTTCTCTGAGACAATCTGTAATTTGTCTTGTCCTATTATCCTTAAGTAAGGTAATTTCGCTCTTTCTTTTCCCATATACAGATTATGTATATGGTCTGTTTTGTCTTTACCCTAACACTGGTTTTCATTCTAGTGTCCCCCACCCCTCTAGTTTCATTTTCCTGTAATTGTTTACAGGAAGTAGCCTCTAGTCGGCTCTTAAATCCAAACCTACTCATTACAAGGAAGAGTAAACATCTGTCTGTTTCAAACAGCGTAGTCATGCCTGAGCATTTACATAATGAAATTCATCTTCTTTTCATTATAAATTTCTTCTTTTCTATTTCTCCTTAATAAGAGAGTTAGGGCATTAAATTGATTTTTTAAGAAATTCATGTGTGTAAGTAGATTGTATTATCTATGAGTCATTTCACGACAGCAAAGAGAATGTTACAAAATATCTGCTCTGAAAAGGGTGAATAGATCTGATAGGGTTTGTGGTTGTCACCATGAATGGGCGTGGGGGTGGGGGCGCTACTAGCATTTAATATGTGAGAGCCAAGTATGCAGAACATCTTGCAATACATTGGACAGTTCCTCACAATAAGAAATTATTCTGCACCCTATACGAATTTTGAATGTCTCACTAGACATTCATGTATGACCTATAGCTCGTCTGCAAGAATATATCCTCATTTTCTCCACTTCGATAACTGTACATTTTCTTGCATAGTATCTTTATTTCAATAAAGGTTATTTCGTTCTTTCTCTTATATACAAATAAGTATTGTCATATGCAAAGAAGTTATTGTATCCCTAGTTTTTATTCTAATGCCCACCCATATCCCTGCTTTTACATTTTCCCACATATGATCTGATCTCCTACCTTCTAAGTTCAAATTGATGCATTATAAATAGTTGTAAGCATCTGACTACTTCATTAGGTCTTCAATTACAGTTGTGCCCAAGTTAGGTACATTTTATTTCCTCTTTATGTTCATATCAGTTTTATTTAATTTTTAATTTATTTCTAAAATTGTGTGTAGGTGGAGCATATTACCTCTGAATTGGATTTGGAGGATAATAAAGAAGATGTATTTCTATTTGTCGTTTAGAAAAAAAAAGGCAGAAATGCCCATTGAAAACCACTGAACTAGCTAAAAATGGGAACCACAAAACTGAAAGGAAGCCAGAGTGGCTTGCGCAGAAGAAACTAAATGATAGAGGGGTAGGGGAGGGAGAGAGCACATGGGGCCATGATAGCGGTTTTGAACTTTATCCTGAAGACTTGATGTGTGTTTTGAATGTGCATTACTAAGTAAATTTTAAAAAATATAACCTTCTTGCTCTGAAGAAAACACAGCAAACAACTTAGAAGGGAACAGAGATATTTAAGAGGTAAAACTAGACTTAGAAACTGCTTAGATGTTTATCACGAGGGAGAGGAAGGAGTCAAAGATGACTTCCAGATTTCTGCTTGAGCCAATGGGTAGATGGTGATGCTATTCACTTACATACAGATCCTGAGAGAGGAACAGGTTCATGTGAGGGAGGTAGATGGAGAGTTCCACTTTGGACATGTTGAATCAAAGATGCCTGTGAAATATCCAGCTAGTGGTGTCTAATGGGCTGTTGGAAAGAGTTGGACAAACTGCACCCCTACAATGTGAGGGTCAAGTTCAGAAAATGAACACTCCAAAACGAAAGCTACCATGAAAGAAATAAGTCTATGAGAATAAGCATTTGTAGTAACCCTCCCAGAAAATAACTCTACTCTAAAAAAACTCTCTATTTTTTTTTTTTTTTTTTTTTTTTTTTTTTTTTTTACTGGTGGAGCTGTTTAAGCTAAGGAGTTGTGGAGATCTCTGTGATGATCCAAAGTCTGACTAATATAAAATCAACTCTGATGCTAATTAAATCTGACTTATAACATGTCTGCTAGAAGAAATTATAACAGGAAACTTTGGTGACTGGTAAGGAATGTTGAAAAGGGAAAATCAGAAGGAAAAACCTGGTTCATAAGAAGGAAGGAAATATTGGTCCAAGCACATCAAGGGCTCTAAGTAAAAACCGATGGTACTACAATTCCACATAATCCATTACATTTGGAAAAAGAAGCTCCTGGTAGACACAGGGCCTCTCTGGGATATTGTTCTTTGTTCTGATTCTGTGCTCACCAGGAAACAAATTTCATCTCCGTAGGGGGCCCGTCCTTCAGTAGGAATGGCCTGCTCCTAGGTTCTTGGCTCATTTGCCAAGACTACAATAGCACTCGCGTTTATCAGTTATGCTTGTGTGAAGCTGGTTATTGCAATTCATTGTTCTCAAAATACTTTCATGAAAAGCCTGACCTGAGAAAAAGCCTTCTCTGTAATCATATTAATTAGAACATAAATGTCTACTTTGCCATAATTATACAAAGAGCCCAAATGGGCAATTAACTCCAGTTGGTTGCGTCTCTCTGAGCCTTACTTGCCAGCCCTTATTACCGCATTCCAGAGAGAGTCAACCTGAATGGAGTTTGTCCCCTAAATAAATGTAGCGATAAAGAAAAGCGTGCTCCAAATCAGTTTCATCAGAATGATAAGGTACAGTACTGCAGCTATGTCTGCAATAGCTTTTCAATTTTACTTTTTTTTCCCCTAGCATGTCCTTAAGCATTTTCTCCCCAGCTTTTCACAATCTTTCTTCTAAGGCTGTAATGTCTTATATCCTTAATAGGCATGTTTAGATTTCTCCCAAATTTTCCAAATTAACTTTCTTTCAATGGCATACAAAACATTGGCATACAGTAAATTAAAAGGGTAGACAGGAGAGAAAGGTTGCTGCAATTACAGAAAATTTAGAAATCAGCCTTTACCAGTTACATCTGAGACAAGGTAAACTTTCCAACACATTGGAATCATCAGAAGGGCTTTAAAAAGTACAACTGCCAGCCAGGCATGGTGGCTCACACCTGTAATCCTAGCACTTTGGGAGGCCAAGGCGGGCAGATTGCCTGAGCTCAGGAGTTTGAGACCAGCCTGGGCAACACAGTGAAATCTTGTCTCTACTAAAAAATTCAAAAAATTAGCTGGGTGTGGCAGTGTGTGCCTGTAGTTCCAGCTACTCGGGAGGCTGAGGCAGGAGAATTGCTTGAACCCGGGAGGCAGAGGTTAAAGTGAGCCAAGATCACGCCACTGCACTCCAGCCTGGGCGATGGAGTGAGATTCGGTCTCAAAAAAAAAAAAAAAAAATACAAGTGCCTGGCGCTAACGCCCAGAAATGATTTCATTGGCATGGGGTGCAACCTGGGCATCGGAATTTGTTTAAAACCTCCCAGATGATTCTAATATGTAGCAAAGTTTGGGGACCACTGATCTAAGACATTAGATAACTGGGCAGGAAAATATAAAACTTTAACTCCTGTCTGGGGCAATTTAGTTCTGTAAGGGAAAAGAATGGTTATGGCATCCTTCTGACGCTGTATTCATCGGTTCTAACTAATCACGCAGGCTTTGTCTGCTTCAGTATATTCAATCACATATTGTGGGTAAATCTGGTCTTTCTGAAAGATGACAAAAACGGAGGGATTCAACCTGGTATCCACACAGCTATCGAACTGTGGAGGGGGGCTCGTGTACGTCATACTTCCTTCAATAAACTTTCCAACCAGGACTTGGGCTATAAACATAACGACGTTTTTTGCATCATACGGGCAATTTTTGTGGGAATAGATGGCATCTTTTGCAAAGTAAATTCCTAGAAAGAATCAGAAAGAAAAGTTAAGAAATATTATAAAAGAAGGTATACAGCTTATAAGATTTGTTATATACAGTCAGATGGGCGTGGACTAAGCATATGTCAATAATACCTTACTGATATTTATAAACTTTCCTTTGCACTTAAGAACATGTTTATGATGCAGGCGAACTTAAATACAGTATATAACCCTATAGAAATGACTGAGGAATATTTGCTACAGTGCAGAGCTCACGCTGATAGTGTGAGCCATTGGCTGCAATGACCAAATGACAATGACACAGTGGCCCAATTGATGCAATTCACCCAGTGTGAGCTGAATGAGCCAACTTGGAACTGATGAGTCAGTTGATGCTTCATCCTCAATTCTAAAACAACCTCAGATAATGATTGCTGCTTCCATACAGAGCAGACCAACAATTTCCTGCCAAGTTAAAATTTTTATTTTTATCATTGTCAAGTGCTACTCTGGGCAGATGCGGTGGCTCATGTCTGTAATCCCAGCATTATGGGAGGTTGAGGCAGGTGGATCACATGAGCCCAGGAATTTGAGACCAGTCTGGGCAACATGGGGAGACTCCATATCTACAAAAAATTTAAAAATTAGCCGGGCATGGTGGCGTGCACTTGTAATCCCAGCTACTCAGGAAGCTGAGGCAGGATTGATTGAGCCCAGGAAGTTGAGGCTGCAGTAAGCTAGGATCACACCACTGCACTCCAGCCTGGGCAACAGAGTGAGACTCTGTATCAAAAAATACTAACAATATTTTCTAAGAATGCTACTCTGTCATTTTAAAGACCATAAGTAGATATTGCAAACTCCTATTTCCATGCAAGAATCAATAAGTAAAATGAATTTGTTTTACTTGTGGTAACAAATGTTTAATATACTTTCCATCTACTTTGTTTTTGTTCTTTTTATCATTTTATAGTTAGATGTTTGAATTCCAGAAACGTTGGTTATCCTGAGTAGGTCAGATACTAGATATTCTGTGCAAATGATGTTCTACTATATTTAAAGTAAAATATGGAAGTCTACCTATACTGACCTACCACATCCAATCCCACTCCCCTTCCCAAAACAGTTTATGGCTGGTGGGAATTCTTTCACACTTGTTTCTATGCATTCACATACATATATGTGCATATACTCTAATATAGTTTTATGGTGGTTTACTTGTTCATAAATAGGATCATAACATATGAACTGTTCTACAACTTTTTTTTCCACTTTAGTCCTAGAAATCTTGCTATGTCAGTACATTCAGCTCTCCTCTCTCTCTCTTTTTTTTTGTTGTTGTTGTTGTTGCTGCTGTTTTTGAGACAGGGTCTCTGTCACCCAGGCTGGGGTGCAGTGGTGCAATCTTGGCTCACTGCAGCCTTGATGTCCTGGGCTCAAGCAATCTTCCCACCTCAGCCTGCCATTCTAATCGGTGCAAGGCAACAGCTCATTGTGGTTTTAATTTGCATTTGCCTGATGATTAGTGATGTTGAGCATTTTTTCATGAACCGATTGGCCATTTGTATTTCTTCTTTTGAGAAATGTCTATTCAAGTCTTTTGCCCATTTTTGAAACTTTTATTTGCATGTATTTTATGTATTTTATTACTGTGCCGTTAAGTTTTTGCTTCTTCAGTATCTTCTGGGATAGCTTTTTCTTCTGTGCACCTCCTCTTCTGGTTTAGGAACATGGTGTGCTTTTTCAGTGAAGATTGTCTCTATGTGGCAGGGGGAGCTCAGGCATGAGTTAATCCAACCATGAGCTCTGGAAGTCTGGTGGCACATCTTGGGTGCTTTGTGCATCTGAATATCCTCGATGACCAGAGAATCTACAGCTCAACCCTTACGTTCAGCATCACCCTCTGCATTTTTAAGTGTGTACAGCAAAAATTCAACCCTTTTGGGGTCACCAACTGCGTGCCCAGCCCCACTGTTTGGTCTGGGCACTCCTACCAACTCCACCCTCGTAACGTTGGAATGGTACACATTGTTTCTATACAGTGACATCTCTCAGACACTTGCTGGCTTTTCATATAGGCATACTCTCGATGGCCTGGGCAGTTTCATGGGTGTCCTTAAAGTGAACATGAAGATTTGAGCCTCTTTATTTGCATGATTTCATGGGGTTTTCTGGGTCAAGTGAATGGTGAGCCATTTTCACAGATCACCTCAGGCCACTTATGGGAACAGCTTGCACATTTTAAAATTGGGTTATTTGTTCTCTTGCTGTTGAATTGTTTGAGCTCCTTATATATTTTGGATATTAATCCCTTGTCAGATATATGGCTTGCAAATATTTTCTCCCACTCTGTGGGTTTGTCTGTTCACTTTGTTAATTGTTTCCTTTGCTGTGGAGAAGCTTTTTAGTTTGATGCTATCTCATTTGTCCATTTTTGTTTTTGTTGCATCAGTTTTTTTATATCACACTTATATAATCTGGAATCTATATTTTCTTTTTTTAAAATTCCCTTTATTGTGTTAAGAAAGTTCATTTCTATTCCTACATTTCTAAGTGCTTTAATTTTTTCTTTTTTGAGACAGAGTTTTCCTCTGTCGCCGAGGCTGGAGTGCAGTGGCAGGATCTCGGCTCACTGCAGCCTCCCCTTCTTGTGATCAATCAACTCTCCTGCCTCAGCCTCCCGAGTAGCTAGGACGACAGGCATGCGCCACCACGCCCAGCTAACTGTGTATTTTCATTAGAGATGGGGGTTTCACCATGTTGGTCAGGCTGGTCTCGAACTCCTGACCTCAGGTGATTCACGCACCTCGGCCTCCCAAAGTGCTAGGATTACAGGAATGAGCCACAGTGCCTAGCCTAACATTTCATTTTTTAGGATAAATATTTGTTTGAATTCTAACATAGGATAGACCTGTAAGAAACTGATGAGTTTTAATTTCACCTATCATATGTCACTTAAGATGGTCACTACATTTCCCATTTCCTCCAAACACTTCTAGGTAAGTTTCACTGATACATTTAAACTTAATAAACTTATGAAATCTCATCAATAAATTCATTCCCCAGCTTAAAACCTTTCATTAGTTTCCCATGCCCTTACAGTCAAGTTTAGCTCTTTATGGTCATATCTTGTTCCATTTCTCCCTTCTCCACTATGTGGTGACTCTACAAGGCAGGGGAATCCTACCCTATCTCTATCCTTGGGAACACCTCTCTAGCTGGGTTAGTTGTACACAGGACCCGTTCCTTTTTTTCTTTTTTCTTTTTTTTTTTTTTTGAGATGGAGTCTCGGCTGGTGTGCAATGGCATGATCTCAGCTCACCGCAACCTCTGTCTCCCGGGTTCAAGCGATTATCCTGCCTCAGCCTCCCAAGTAGCTGGGATTACAGGCACGTGCCACTGCACCCAGCTAATTTTTATATTTTTAGTAGAGACGGGGTTTCACCATGTTGACCAGGCTGGTCTTGAACTCCTGACCTCAAGTGATCTGCCTGCCTCAGTCTCCCAAAGTGCTGGGATTACAGGCGTGAGCTACCGCGCCTGGCCTGGACCTGTTATTTTTCTCTATAGCAGCCCAACATTTGCAATCATTTAATTTTTTTTTTTTTTTTTTTTTTTTTTTTTTGAGACAAAGTGTTGCTCTGTCGCCCAGGCTAGAGTACAGTGGCACAATCACAGCTCACTGCAGCCTCAAACTTCCGGGCTCAAGCAATCCTCCCACCTCA